>NW_027526335.1:215823135-216314396 GCF_048455015.1 Haemaphysalis longicornis
CTGATAAATACAGTGGAAAGAAGGTCTATCTTGTTAACGAAAAGCTGTGCATCGACGACGACACTTTTGTATGGGACTTTAGTACAAACATGCGAGTACAGATTCCGTCCGTGAGCACAACTCCGCTGCATCCATGACCATGCCCTCTCCCCTCACAACACTGTTTGCGTCTCGTGAATATAAATGCAAGAAGCATCATTAACAAAACCACCGAGCTTGAGAGTATTTTACTAACCCACGACCCCCATGTTACTATCGTAACAGAAACATGGCTTCACAGTGACATTTCCGACGAAGATATTGTGCCGAGTTCCTATAAGGTGTATCGAAGAGACCGACCGTCGCATGGCGGGGGTGTCGCCATTATTTTAAAGAAGGATATACCAGTTGTAGTACTTGACCAAATTGAAGATCACGAAAGCCTCTGTATCCAGATAGATTGTTTTGGTAATAAGCTCATTATTTTCGCTGTGTATCGAGCTCCCTCTTCAAACCCGGATTTCTTGCCTAAACTTTATGATAATGCTATTACGTTCTCCAAAAATCGCTTGCTAATCGTCGGTGATTTTAATTTGCCTAGCAATAATTGGTCAAAATTATCATCCCCCTGTCGTACTGATCATACTGTCTTTGAAATGATGCTAGCATGTAATCTCGCCCAAGCAGTCAATTCCCCTACCCGTGAAATTCGAAACACATCCTCCATTTTAGATCTAGTCTTTCATTCCAGATCCCTTAACGACGCATGCGCTACGGTCGAGGACGGTTTATCAGACCACAAACTTGTGCTTTTTACGTGTCGTCTAAACGGTCAGTGCTCCCCGATTAAAGAAAAAGAAAAAATAGTCAAAGACTTTTCCCGGGCAAACGACGAATCGGTACTCGATTACCTTGATCTGGCTTGTGATGGTTTTTGTGGAAATGACGTCAATCATTTGTGGGAGAAGTTTAAGTCCAGTTGCCATTTCTGCCTTGAAAGGTTTGTTCCCAACAAAAAGAAAAAAGTTCAGAAGGCTAATCCTTGGATTAATCGGGATATTATTCATCTGGTACGGAAAATTAAGCGAATAAAAAAACGCGGAACTAATGAAAACCTTCATAACCTAAAGCTCTTGCTATCTCAGAAAATTCGCTCAAGCAAAAAAATTTACTTCTCAAATACTTTTTCCCGGTTTTTAAAAACAAATCCATCTAAATTCTGGCACCACCTCAGCTCTAAAAAACAAAAAACTGTTAACTGCATTAAAATAGGCGAAAGGGTCGTTCGCGACAATCTGGACATCGCAAATGAATTCAATGTATACTTCCATTCTGTTTTTTCAAGGTCCCCTCCTTATGACATACCCAGTTTTAACATGGCAGATATCAGCGCAGAATTTATAACATTTGAAGGCGTTTTTTCGATGCTCCTCAACTTAGATCCGAAATGCTCGTGCGGGCCAGATAACATACCCAATGCTTTTCTGCGTCGCTACGCCGAATCATTAGCTCGCTTTCTGGTTGCTATTTTTCGTTTATCTTTTTCAACTGGCATTGTCCCTTCAGAGTGGCGTGTCGCTCGTGTTGTACCGGTGTTCAAAAAAGGGGATAACACATTGCTTCCAAATTACCGGCCCATATCCCTGATAAGCTCTGCTTGTAAGCTCATGGAGCACATAATTGCTAACTACATAGTTGATTTCCTAGATAAGGGCAAAATCCTTTCCCCTTTCCAGCACGGGTTCCGGAGGGCTTGTCCTGCACCACTCAATTAATTTCCACTATTCATTCCTTCTCTTCTGTGATTGATGCATCGGGCCAAATTGACGTAATATTCCTTGACTTAAGTAAAGCTTTTGATAAAATATCTCACTCTGGACTAATATTTAAACTAAACAAACTCGGTTTTCCTTGTTCGCTTGTGGAATGGATTATATCATACCTTGAACTTCGCGAACAATTTGTTGATTTAAATGGCTTTCACTCTGATACCCTCCCCGTTATTTCCGGCGTCCCCCAAGGCAGCGTGCTAGGGCCGCTGCTCTTTCTCATTTATATTAATGATATAACAACTTGTATAAACCAGGATGTGAATATTCGTCTATTTGCAGATGACTGCTTGCTTTTCAAAAATATTAAAAATGTTAACGATCAGGTCTCACTAAACGAAAGTCTCGATGGCGTGCTCACATGGTGCAACATGTGGGGCATGACACTAAACCCAAATAAAACAGTATTCATGCGTATAACTAACAAAAAGAACCCTCTTGAATACCACTACACAATAAACAACACCCCTGTGAGCTTAACAAATAGCTTTAAATACCTCGGTGTGACGATTACTGGAAACCTGTCCTGGTCGGCTCATGTTGACAATATTTGCGCTTCGGCTAGAAGAAAACTGGGACTCTTAAAACATAAACTTAAACACTCCCCGCCGAACGTTAAATTGTTGGCCTATAATACGTTAATCCGATCGCGCCTTGAGTATGCTTCAGTGGTCTGGGACCCGCATACAAAAAAAGATACTGACAAGCTCGAACAAATTCAACGGCAAGCTGTTCGGTTTATTTATAACCGTTATCAGAGACACGATTCCCCTACCACTCTTAATGCAGAACAACGGAATTCTAACGCTAGAATCCCGAAGAAGAATCAACCGCTTAAAATTCCTTGCCGATCTTCGAAACCGCAAACTTCGCATTGACCCATCAATATATCTGACCTGTCTTTCTTCCCGGCCCACCAGGCAATACCACCCCTTTAAATTTACTCCATTGTTCGCCCGCACAAACACTCATAAATACTCATTTTTCCCGCGAACAATATCCGATTGGAACAGTCTTCCTGCCTCTGTGTTCACTTCGTCTAATCTGCATGCATCAATTGATCAGATTTTTTACATGTAGAAATTTTTTTGCCGTTTGCCATTTTTATTGGTAGAGATTGTATACTTACATTTTGCCTGATATGCTATGTTTTTATGTTTCCACTCCTGCTTGGGCTAATTCTGGCCTGCAGTATTGTCTAAATAAAAAAAAAATGTCGTGACAACGTGCAAGAGAGCATCACCCTGCAGAAAAAAAATGCTGAAGGGCGCAGGGTACCCGGACCAAGTCATTGCATCAGTCGCAGAAAGAGTGTTGAAGACGGCGGGGAAGGGGCGAAAAGCAGAAAAAGACAGCGAAGAAAAAGAAAAGCAAAAAAGGACCGTGGTGTTACCATACGTTCATGCTATATCGCACAGACCAAAAAAGGTAGCCGGCGCACACGACGTGCGCGTTGTCTTTTCAGCGCCCAACAAATTAAGGGGCCTTTGTACGAAAGTTAACAGGGAGGGACATGACGACACTACCGAACCAAGCTGTGGTGTTAAGCACGTGCAGAAGTTTGTTAAATGTGAGCAAGGTATTGTGTACAAAATTCCCTTTCCGGGCGGCAAGTCATACATTGGCCAGACTGGTCGCTGCCTCAGTGAACGGCTTCGGCAGCAGAAGTACGCGTGCTCGTGGATAAAGGCGCCGTGCAGCTTGGCACAGCATTGTGCAAGGTCTAGATGCACGTCTGAGTACCATAAAACCTCAGTGCTCCTGAGATCCAGAAACAAGCTGCAGCGCGAGATATCGGAAACATATAGCATGTTGTCTGGGAAATAAGGGGAATACGTCAGCGCCATATCTATCACATTATCGAAAAGAGAAATAGACTTCTTGTCGCGCTAAGAACTGAGCATGCGCTCCTTGTAACACCATGTGCAGTTGTAATCTTTCTGCATCTTTTGTTGTATCTCTTTTTCATACAAGCACGTGTATATATATGTTAATCCACGTTAATAATATCAGTTGTTAGTTCGCGCTTCGTCCTGTATTGTAGTCTTTCTCGTCCTTGTTTACTGTCAGTTTAAGCGCTCTCCATTCAAGTTATGCAGAACCAACTAGCCCCTACGGATGCCCTATTGACGATAAATTTTGCCGATCGTTGCGATAGGTGATGACGCCTGTACATGGTGTTACTCTGCGCACCGCTAATGCGCAACCTGTGGAACCGCTGGCCGCATGCACTGCTCGGGTTACAATTCAAGGGGTCGTCTAGTTCATCGAGCTCATCGTCCCGCCGTCCTGATCTCACAATCTCATTATCGGATGGGACTTCTTGTCACGACATCACGCCATCATTGACTGCGCGCGCGCTGAAGTAGAGCTGGTTCCGGTACTTGAAAACGATTGTGAGAAAGCCAAGGCAAAGTTGCTTGTTGCTGACGACACGGACATCCCACCGGATTCATCTGTGCTTGTGCCACTGTCGTACAGCAGTGTTTTAGACGCCACACTCATATTCGCTCCTTCTGGTCTCTTGTCGCTTCGCAAATCCTTTCCACTGCCATTCGCTGTCCTCGGCATCAAATCCGGTTCCTGTTCTGTGCCTGTCTCAAACCCAGATCTGTACCCCATCAAACTCTTTCGCAGTGAATGTGTTGGCCTTATAGAGAAAGTTGACCCTTCCGTTCTTATCGACGTAGCTGAAGACGTTTCTCCCGTTCTTATCAAGGCGCTTAGCTCTGGCTGCTTACGTGATATCATGCCTGATGCGACTGTTGACCAACTATTGACCGTTATACAACGCTTCACTACCTCAATCGACTGTCATGGCACTCCTTTCGGCCGCACGTCAACTGTTTCGTATCAGATCGACACTGGCACCCACGCACCATTGCGACAGCGGCCGTATCGTGTGTCCTCCACCGAGCGTCGTGTTATTGAGGATAACGTGGAGGACATGCTAAAACACGACGTCATTCGACCATCGATGAGTCCTGGGGCTTCTCCTGCGGTACTTGTCATGAACAAAGATGGGTCCATTCGATTCTGCGTGGATTATAGACGTCTCAACAAAATAACCCGCAAGGACGTTTACCCGCGCCCCGAATCGATGACGCTCTGGACAGCTTGCAAGGGGCCGAGTACTTCTCATCATTGGATTTGAGGTCCCGCTGCTGGGAAGTCCCCATGGCTGACGCCGATCGCTCTAAAACGGCGTTTGTAACACCAGATGGCCTCTACGAGTTCAATGTCATGCCATTCGGACTCTGTAATGCGCCCGCGACATTCGAACGAATGATCGACAACGTATTGCGCGGTCTGAAATGGAAAACATGCCTTTGCTACTTAGATAAAATCGTTGTGTTTTCACCATATTTTACGACCCACCTAATGCGCCTGGAACAAGTATTAAAATTCCTGACTTCCGCCGGTTTGAAGCTGAACCTTAAAAAGTGCCGCTTCGCTTCTCGCAAACTCACCATTTTGGGCCATGTAGTTTCGAAAGATGGCGTCCTTTCGGATCCAGCGAAACTCCTTGCCGTGGCGGAGTTCCGAAAGCCGACTACGATGAAGGACCGTCGAAGCTTTATCGGCCTCTGCTCCTA
This sequence comes from Haemaphysalis longicornis, assembly GCF_048455015.1. Lineage (NCBI taxonomy): Eukaryota > Metazoa > Arthropoda > Arachnida > Ixodida > Ixodidae > Haemaphysalis > Haemaphysalis longicornis. Next base: position 215,828,540 of record NW_027526335.1, read on the forward strand.
TTTCCGGCGGTTTGTACGGAACTTTGCCTCCATCTTTGCTCCCCTCACGCAATTTCTCGGTGGAAGTGGGGAAGTTTCTCATTGGTCCGCTGACTGAAAACACTTTTCTGAGGCTACGCCGTGTCCTTACGTCGCCACTCATACTCCGACATTTCGATCCTTGCGCAGCAACCGAACTCCACACCGATGCCAGCGGTGTGGGATTGGGTGCAGTCCTCGCCCAACGACAGGACGGCTATGAGGAATACGTAGTCAGTTATGCGAGTCATACATTGACGAAGGCAGAAACGAACTACTCTGCGACAGAGAAGGAATGTTTGGCTATCGTTTGGGGGCATCAGCAAGTTTCACCCCTACTTGTACGGACGCCCCTTCGACGTCGTGATGGATCATCATGCTCTTTCTTGGTTGTCTTCATTAAAGGATCCCTCCGGTCGCCTCGCCCGCTGGGCCCTCCGCCTCCAAGAGTATGATATCGGTGTTGTGTACAGGTCAGGAAGCAAGCATAACGACGCTGACACCCTTTCTCGCTCGCCGCTTCCATCGGACGTCGCGAGCTTGTCGACGGCAGATCACACCCTGGCGCCGCTCGCCATGGCGGACATGGCTGCTGAGCAGGGTAAGGACCCGTGGATCACATCGATTCTCGGCTATCTCTCATGTCCGCCGGCAAACGCTGCTCCAAGATCACTGCGCCGACAAGCTGCCCACTGCACCGTTCGTGGCGAACTCCTATACCACCGCAACTACCACAACGACGGTCGAAGATGGCTGCTAGTGATTCCTCGCCACCTACGCAAGAGAATTTGCTCTTCCTTTCACGGTGTCGCGCAGTGTGCTCAGGCTGGAGTTCTGAAAACGTACGAGCGCCTTAGACTTCGCTACTACTGGCGCTGGATGTATACCTTTGTGAAAAATTTTGTTAAATCCTGCCCAGACTGTCAACGGCACAAGACTCCTCCGCAGCACACTGGCGCTCCACTTCAGCCGTTGCCCTGTCCAGCGGGTCCCTTAGACCAAATGGGCATTGATCTCTACAGCCCACTTCCAGCACAGCTTCCGGTGACCACTGGATCATCGTCGCCGTTGATCATCTAACGCGTTACGCCGAAATAGCTGCGCTGCCGGCGGCCACGGCTCGAGACGTAGCGTCATTCCTGCTTCAGCGGTTCGTTATTCGTCAAGGTGCTCCTCGCGACCTACCCAGTGATCGAGGTCACGTGTTTTTATCCGACGTCGTGGAGACCCTCCTAGCTGAATGCAAAGTAGATGATAGTTGGGTTTCATTGGCGCAAGGCCGACTATGGGCAAAGAGCGCCAAAGAAGAAGTTATTGAATTGTAATGAGACCATAAATACTAAAACATGTGACTAGAAGTAAAAGTGATGCGAAACAAAAGACAATGGAGATGGCTGGTGTATAGGGCCAGGATGATTACACGTGATATGACAACAGCTGCAGAAAGTTCACCTCAGCTAAAAACTTAAAAACACGCTGACTAGACAACATTTGTTCGTCGGCTAACAAATCTGATGAGTGCAAAGGAATGTGTCGTCTGTATAATTCAGGGAAATGTTTGTGTCGTGTTGTGTAAAGTGCTGTGCATGTGACTAGTATGTGGGCTACGGATAGTACCTTTCCACACCTGCTACACATGGGTCCCGAAGTTCCAGTGAGAAGGTGGGAGTGCGTCCCATGTGTGTGACCTATCCGCAGCCTAGCCAGACCGACTTCGGGGTATCTGTTGTGTGAGTCAGTTATGTAGCGTCCCATTTGTGGTTTTATTACGTGTAGTTTGTTGTCTGTTTGTTGACTTCGGTGTAGTTGCCATGTGTTACGAAGCTGTCGTCTGATATGCGCCTTTAGGTCGGGGTAAGGTACTGTTATGTCAACTGTGGTCATGAGAGCAGCAGCACCAGCCATTTGATCAGCGGTCTCATTGCCAGGAATCCCACAGTGACCTGGTATCCAGCATATGGTTATTTCTAAATCTGAAGTATATGCAGTCATTATGACCCTTAAAAGAACATTGATTACATAGTTTTTGACGACCTTCCTGATGACAATGCCTGCACAACGCTTAGAGAATCTGTGTAGACTATGGACTTTGGAATCTTATGTTTGAGGATGTGATTTGAGACGACTAAAATGCCGTACGCTTCTGCCGTGTAAATACTGCTTTAAAAATTCATTGTTTTGATAACTCTAAAATTTGGTCCGTGCGCTGCACAAGAGACAGCCGAACCAGTTTTGGACGCGTCGCTATAGAATTCTGCGCACCTGTACTTGTCCTGCAGGAACAGGAAGTGCTGCAGAATTGCATTCCTAGGAACCCTATTTTTTTCTACAAGAGTGAATGACAGGCCGCATGATACAGGACGAAGATGCCATGGTGCGATGAAATTATGAATGGGTGTCTTGTGGGTGTCTGAGTGCAGAACTGAGTGCAGAGTCTTGTGGGTGTCTGAGTGAGGGACACTGAGTGCAGAAGCCTCCTCCCCAACTCTGAGAGAGAACCGTAAGGGAATAGATGGCCTGTTTAAAAAGAGTTGTAAATTTGATGTATCGTTCATGATGGGATTAAATAGATGGTTGGTCAGAGACACGATCTTGGATGCATACAACAGGTCAACATACTCCCGCTGATGCCCTAGGCACCATTTGTCGCACTCGACATAAAGACTTTCAACAGGGCTAGTGCGGAATGCGCCACATGACAGGCGAAAGCCAAGATGCAGCACTGGGTCGAGCGTTTTCAGTGCTGTTTTTGCAGCCGACCCATACACGACACTGCTGTAGTCGAGCCGAGACCCCACCAACGCTGTGTACAGGCGCAGCAGGAGTTGTTTGTCGGCCCCATAAGATTGATGTGACAGGACCTTAAGAATATTCGTTGTTTTTAAGTATTTGCATTTGAGCTGTCTGATATGTGGGATGAATGTAAGTTTTTCGTCGAATGAAATGCCTAAAAACTTGTGCTCCGTGTTCACAGGAATTGGCACATTCGCAAGAGTGATGTCTGGGTCCGGGTGGACGCCACGCCTCCTGAAGAACAGAACACAAGCGCTCTTCGCGGGATTAAGATTAAAGCCATTCTTGTCAGCCCAGCCGGCAAGTTTCTTGACGCCGAGCTGGACTTGACGTTCGCAGATGGACAGGTTCCACGATTTAAAGGATATCTGCACGTCAGCTACATACATGGAATAAGAGATTGTAGGTGGCAGTGCCTTTCCAAGAGAGTTCATTTTTACTATGAAGAGAGTTCAGCTCAACACTCCACCTTGCGGCACGCCATTTTCTTGCACGTGAACATTTGACAGTGCACAACCAACACTGACGTGAAAGGTTCTCTGCGACATATAACTACAAAGGATGTTCAACATGTTGCCCGCAACACCGATTGACTTTAGGTCACAGAAGATACCGCACCGCCAAGCGGTGTCATAGGCTTTCTCTATGTCTAAAAACACCGTAAGGCAAAATTCTTAAAGCACAAAGGCATCCTTTATATATGTTTCAAGAGCTACGGGTTAATCGTTCGTTGATCGCCCCGCCCTCAAGCCTGCCTGGCAGCTCTCGAGAAGACCGTTGTACTCAAGGAAGTACACGAGCCTGCGATTTATCATCTCCTCGGAAGCTTGCAGAGGCAGCTGGTCAGGGCAATGGGTTGATGGCTAGCAGGAGAGGAAGGGTCCTTCCCTTCTTTCAAGAATACTACAACTATGGTCTCCCTCCAAGACTTTGGAATGTGCCCCGAGAGAAATATCTTGCTGTAAAGCTGAAGAAGTGTTACAAGTGTGTCTGTGTGTAAGTGCTGTATCATTGTATATGAATGTTGTTTGGGCCTGGAGCTGAGGGTTTACACGTGCTTAGAGCAGTCCTCAGCTCATGTAGTGAAAACAGAGAGTTGTAAGAAGTCTGTGATTTGTTGTTGTCGCGTAGGGACTTCTTTTCACAAGACGCTTTATGTTTCAGGAAAGTGTTTGTGTAGTGTGCAGAGCTTGACACGTGTAGAAAGTGTTGCGCAAGTGTGTTAGCCTGATCTTCTAGTGTGTCCCCAGTCGTGCTGATCAAGGGCAGGCTATGTGTATGTTGCCCTTTTAGTTTACGTATTCGTGTCCATACCTTGCGTGTCTGTGTATGAATTTACGGTTGTTACGAAGGAGCGCCAACTATCCCGTTTTGCCTCACGGCGCACGCGCTTTCCCAAGGCCTTTGCTCTTTTAAAAGAAATTAAGTTAGCCGACGTGGGGTACCGGCGAAGGACACCCCAAGCCTTGTTCTGGGCCACTCCCCAGGCGGCACAGAAAGTGTGTCCGAAGACGGGCCGGTCTATGGCCGCTGTCTGGCATGTCCGGCCAGCATCCAGGTTTTGGCAGCCGCTGATCATACGACGAGCGGCCAACATTCGGCAACCAGCGCTTCGGTATTTCTCCGGCCGCCCGTGTTCAGACGCACAACGGTAGCTGCCCGGCTGCCAGATATTCAGTTGCCTTTCGGCTGCCGATGTTAAAAAAGAATTCGGCCGGAGTATGGCTTTAGGGCATCCGTTTTTACTTCGGGAAGCGGTGTTCAGCCGAAGCGCGGCAAACGACCGGCCACAGGATATCCGTATTCTTGTGGCAGTTGGTGTTCGAAAGGAGACCGGCCGTAGCGCGGCTGCCACGCATCCGCTCTTTCAACGGTGAACCGCGCGTCCGGCGGCAGAATATTTGTTTTCTTCGGGCAGCCGGTGCTATAAAGGACACCGGCCGACTTAAGGTCTCAGAATGTACGGTTATAATTTGGTTAGCGGTCCTCGGCCGAATTACGGCAAGCGAACGGCCGCAGAATTTTCGGCAACCGGTGTTCAAGAGCAGACCGCCCTTCGTAAGGTATCAGGTTATACATCATGGCGCGCCTCTGGGCGCCGAGAATTCATGCACAGACGTGCTTGGAAGAAGACCCGCCGATATAGGACCGGTTTTTCCCTGGGTGAAGAAAGAGCCGTTAGGGAGTCGAATGGCGCAGACACGTTTTTCATCCGCTCGGTGTTTCTACGTTTTAAATGAACGAACTACGTTTATAAACAGTAATGAGTGTTCTAGGAGAACGGGCAAGGTGCAAGGACTCACTGGACATTACCAGGGAAACGTTTAGGCCATCGAAATGCCATTTAGTGCCACAAGAAGACTGTGCCATACCGACGGGTGAACTAAGCCTCGCCAGTCATAGCTGCTACAACGCCTCGCCCGTCGGCTTCGCCGACGCATCACCTCGAGGCTATTCGCCCACTCAAGAAATGGAGACCATTGGAGACATCTACCCGGCAGCGGTGTCCGACCCGACATGGCGGTGGTTCACCAAAATAAGTGGCCTTAAAGGGTGTCGAGCAAGCGGCCACCACGCAGGAGCTCAACCGGCGGCATGTCAAGGACTTCCCACCAAAGAAAGGCAAGGGCGCGCAACAGCGATGGTTTCCGCTAAGCTCGTGCATTGGTAGGCTCAACTTCGTGCCCAGCACTATGTTACGTCAAGGGATTTTACGACTGCCTATTTAGAAACAAGTGTTATTTTGAATTTGTCATAACAACAGAGCCTTGTGAATGACGAAGCCTGGATGTTAATTTAGTGGCGGTGTTTGAAATTGAGATTAGCTACACTTGGGATATGACTCATTTGGTTAAATATAATCCCCAGCATCCTAGCAAACACGGATTTCGTCAGGTTTTTCTTGCTCAACGCAGCTTTTTAGTTCACGCACGATTTGGATCTAGCAATAGATAAGCTTAATGTAGCTGACTATTTTCTTGTGCGTCAAAAAAGTATTTCACGGTGTTTCATATCACCTTCTTGTTAGTACATTGCGGGCAATAAATTGAATGAATCGGTTATTGCATGGACAGCCGATTATATCTCTCTAAGACAGCAGCTGGTCGCTCTCAACGGTTGTTCGTCCGGATATGTTCCCGTGACCTCAGGAATTCCCCAAGGCTCACTTGCGGGCCCTCTTTTGTTTGTGTGGCCTCAAATCTTTGTTAAAAATGTTCGCGAATGACTGTGTTTTTTACAAGACTATAGCGAATGAACGTGATTCAAAATACTTGCAGCATGATTCAAATAAATAACATCCTGCTGTGCTGATTCAGAAAAGTCGTTGAATCTTAAAAAGTGTGTTAACGTCAACTTTACAAGAAAACCTTCATTCCAATTGAATGTGTATAGAGTAAATTGACCAATGAAATATTTATTGCTTTATTCGTTGCAGTATGCAAGGTTTGCTGTATGAATACTACAACTGCTAAGTTATTTGTTTGAAAGAAAATATGAAACTCTTGCCTTACGCCTTTCCTTGCGTGAACACAGAGGGATACAACTGCAGCCATCTGAAGAAGGGCGTCATTCGCAACGTCTAGAATTTTCTTAACGTAGTAGGACTTTAAAGGAAAATTAAGTTCTTTTTGACTATTAAGGAGTGTGCACGTAACTCATGAAAAGAACATAAAAAATATATTAAAACTGAAAGTACTTCTTTGATCTCTTCTAGGATCAGCCCTGTGAAAGATCATCAGAAAAGTTAATCGAATAGAAAATTTCTTTGCAAAAAAAAAGGGCAAATACTGGACATACTTTTTGTGTGAAGTACATTATATTGAATGCTGCTGAGTGTTTTGTAGAGTACCGAACCGCTTCGTAAAGGCATTCGCACTGGTTTTATATACAAAAAAACTGGTCAAGCAGCCGCTGTAAAAATAGTTGATTTAGTCAGAGCATGAAAGTGTTGTCTTAAAAGAAATTGCCTTAAAGCGGCACTTTCATCTTTGTGAAATTCAACCCACTAAAGTATGCGCCTTCCGCCCCCCCCCCCCCCAACCCTTCCTTGTTTATTACAAATAAGCCGCACCACAGAAGATATCAGGACCTGGACAATACATCTATTCCAGCTCTGCAAACAAATGAATATTTGCTGTATTCGATAGTAAAAGAGCCACAGCAATTAAAGGAGCGACCATTTGTGAGCACTGTTGAATAAATAATTTTGGTGTAAACTGACGCTGATAATTAAGACAGGCTGCCCTAAAGGCTGGACGGCTGGTGGTTGCGCGCGGGCTCAGTTTGAAGAGGATGCAGTGGACCCAAAATTGGGTTTGTGCTGCTGTACAGCGCGATTGAGTCATCTGCTTGCGCTGCATGCAGTGGTCGTCCACTGGCTTCAGTACAGTTAACGTACTGTGGCTGAACTACAATGCCCGTAGCATGGCCTAATTTCCGGCAGCTTTATCCGGCTGGAGTCCGACGACCGCATCTCGCCTGTCCTCCGGTGGCCGTACTTCAGCCGCACACGGGTGGCTTTGGGATGGCTGGAGCCCTATGGCTGGAATCTGGCCGTATGAACGTAAGCCGGTCGACTGGCCGACGGACACTGGCCGTTGGACAGTGATGGGAGTACGGCCGTATACGGCCAAAAGGCCCACATTTGGACACCGGCCGAACATGGTTGCCGGAGAAAGGCCGAGCAGAAAATCACCGGCCAAAGTACACCGGCTTGAGTAAGGCCGAACAGTCCTGTGCTGCCTGGGTCACGCTCGCCTGCAGTCCTCGTTTCACCAGGGCCTCCTTGGATTCCGTGGGGCACCCGAGGCCTGGGGAATGGACTTTGCGGCGGCGTCGAGGATGTGCGCCGTGAGCAGTTGGGTCGCCTCTTCTACGTGTAGGTGTTTTATGGATGTGTAGTGCAGTTTAGATGTTTCTCTGAATGTACTCCAGTTTGCTCTTCCCTCATTGAACCTTTTATGAGAGGGGGAAGTGTTTGTGCCTGTGCCTATGTATGTCAATTTGGTGGGGAAGTGGTCACTACTATACAGGTTTGTGTCCACATGCCACTGAAGAAATGAGAAAAGAACTGCAGAGCCAAGAGCCAAGTCAAGATGTGAATAACTGTTTTGTCCTATGTTATAATATGTAGCTTGGTTTTTGTTAAAAAGGCATGCTCCCGATGATGTTAGAAATTTTTCAATTAGGCGACCTCGGGCATCTGTGCGGGAAGAGCCCCAGATTGAATTATGTGCATTGAGGTCGCCTAAGTCTAAGTACGGTTCAGGTAGTTGATCTATCAGGGCCTCAAAACCAGTGTTCTATAGTTGGTAATCCGGAGGGATATAGAAAGAGCATACAGTTATTAACCTATCATAAACAGCTATCATAAACCGCGACAGCTTCAAGCATGGTGTTTAAGTGGATGGTGTGACACGCTAAGGATTTTCGGGCTATATGGCCATACCACCTGAAGAATAAATTCAAGTGTGCCTGTCTTTTCGAAAAACCAAGTAGCTATTGTGTGTGTGTGTGTGTGTGTGTGTGTGTGTGTGTGTGTGTGTGTGTGTGTGTGTGTGTGTGTGTGTGTGTGTGTGTGTGTGTGTGTGTGTGTGTGTGTGTGTGTGTGCGTGTGTGTGTGCGTGTGCGTGTGCGTGTGCGTGTGCGTGTGTGTGTGTGTGTGTGTGTGTGTGTGTGTGTGTGTTCATGTGTCGTCTTTCGGGGCTGTTACTCTGCGAATATGCTTTTTAGGCCTTTCTGTAGGCTTGGAAGTCGGTGGCCGCTCCTTGCGCTGCGTTGCAGGCAGGAACGGCCCGACATCCATCTCGTCGTCGGATGTCCGAGGGGTGCCCGACGGACCGGGCCCTCCAGACTTGCCCCCCCCCCCCCACGGGAGCCCTTCGTTTGAGCCGCCACCGCCGAGGGCGTCCGGGGCACCAGAGGTGGCACGGGCGGTGCGGTGGCGGTGGGAGCCGGTGCGGGGCCCGTGGTGTCCATCCTCTCGGCACCCTCCAACGTACTGGAGGACGGGAAGGAAGAGGCGGGAGCGGCACCGGTCGCTACGGAAGATTTTGGCACCACAACCGCTGCTGCCTCAGCAAGCGGTGTGGCGACGGATGGGGCTGCGTGAGGCACCCCAGCGGGGGGGGCAGGGGCGGGACCAGGTCAGACTCGCTGAACTGGGTCCCTGTGGACACCAGACGCCGCTCCGTCCCCCGGCGAACTGCGTCGGCGTGCCTCCCCAGACGTAAAGAGGCGAACCTCTTTCTCGCCTCTGGAAAGGTAATGTTCTCAGTGATCTTAATGTTTACGATCTTTTTTTCTAGTTGGAATTTTTCGCACTTGCGGGAGTATGCCGCATGCGGCCCCCCGCAGTTTACGCAAGTGAGGGTTTCAGATGGGCAGTTCTCGCTCGGATGATCGTGCGCCGCGCATTTTGCACACATCGTTCGGCCACGGCAAGAGTTCGTACCATGGCCGAACCGCTGGCACTTAAAACAGCGCCGCGGGTTCGGGATGTACAGACGTATTGAGCACCGGATAAAACCTGCTTATATATGTTGTGGGAGAACTGCGAGGTCAAAGGTCAAGATGATGTGCTTGGAGGGAATCTCCTTGTCGTCTCTGCGGATGGTGATGCGTCTCACGGCAGTGACGCCCTGATCCTTCAAGCCGGCAAGGAGATCCGCATCCGTTTCGTTAAGGAGATCTGGCTCTGATATCACACCCTGCGAGCTGTTGAGGCTCGGATGGGGTGTGACCCTGGTGTCTAGATCAGCCAGTTTTGTCTAAGCTAGAAGCTTTGTGGACTGCTGCTTGTCATTTATTTCGATGAGGAGTTCACCAGACCTTTGTTTTTTGCACTTATACGATTTTCCTATTATGGCTTCAAGATGCTTGGCGATCAAGAAGACTCACTGAGATGCTAGAGGGTGGGTTGGATTGAGGGACTCCATGACAAGAAATCGAGAGTAATGTTCTGGTTCAGGAAATGTTAAAGATGGCAATGGGGGAAACGATACTTCGGTACGGCCCCTTTTAGGGGGGCGATCACGTTTGGGGGAGGTTTAGACAATACCATAAAGCATAGTATAAAACCAGGGAGACGGGGGTACTTTCTCCTTTGACCTTACCCTGGTAGTCAAAGAGGTCCCGGAGCTCCCTGCCTGGTAGACAGGCAGGGAGTCCATCGGCCGGAGCTTGACAAAGGCTCCGACGGTCACCGTTTACGGCTTCTACCCTTCACCTTTAAACACCTCGCCACTGTTGGACACGGCTTATGTTGGGAGCTCGGGGTCCGCGGTGTCGCTGCTCACCGTCACCATGAATACTCAAGGTGCCCCGTGCGGGGCTGATTGCAAAGTTGTCCACCGCAAAACCACAGGATACCACCCACAGACCAACGGTCTGACGGAGCGGTTTAACCCCGGACTGGGAGATATGATCGCAATGCACATTTCTTCGGACCATTCCAATGGGGACCTCGTTCTTCTTATTGTAACGTATGCTTACAACACCGCTAAGCAGACAGCCAGAGGATTTTCGCCGTTTTTTTGCTCTACAGCCGTGAGCCTTCATGCATGCTCGACAGTATACTTCCATACCGACCTGACGCCTCCGAATTCATGCCAGTTTCAGACGTCGCTCGATGCGCCGAAGAATGTCGCCAGCTCTCTCGTCGCTTTACATCGGAAGACCAGCAGCGCCAGAAGGCACGTCACGACGTTTCGGTATCAGCCCCAACTTTCCCGAACGGATCCCTCGTCTTGCTCTACATACCGTGGCCGACTCTCGGACTGTCACCAAAATTTATGTCGCAATACCACGGTCCCTACCGGGTTGTGGAGCGAACATCACCGCTGAATTATGTTGTTGAGCCTGTGACGCCCACTTCGGATCGCTGCCGTCGGGGGCGTGAGACAGTCCATGTCGCGCGGCTCAAGCCCTACTGTGACCCGCTCGTCCCGTGTACCCCTTAGGTCGCCAAGATGGTTTCCCTTTTTCGACGCAGGCATTGTAGCAAGTATATATGCAACGCACATGGAAGAGTAATTGTGACTAGCATCAGTCATAACGGGCCAATCTTCGTATGTGGGTATGCGCCCGATGGCAACGAAGAAGAGGACGCTCTTGTTCAAGCTCAGCCTCGCCAAAAGCTGGGCGTTTCGGCTACCCCTCCTGCGTTGACACCTCGTTCACGAATAAACGAGCCCATCCTTCTACAGGAACGTAGTATATCTCCTTTACAATATATATATATATATATATCATCATCATCATCACCAGCCTATCTACGCCCACTTCAGGGCAAAGGCCTCTCCCATTATTCTCCAATTACCTCGGTCCTGTGCCAACTGTGACCAATTTATCCCCGCAAACTTCTTGATCTCATCTGCCCATCTAACTTTCTGCCGCCCCCTGCAACGCTTGCCTTCTCTAGGGATCCACTCTGTTACCCTTAATGACCAGCGGTTATCTTGCCTTCGCATTACATGCCCTGCCCACGTCCATTTGTTCTTCTTAATTTCTACTAATATGTCTTTAACACCAGTTTGCTCTCTGACCCACTCCGCTCTCTTCTTGTCCCTTAGTGTTACACCTATCATTTTCCGCTCCATTGCCCGCTGAGTCGTTCTCAATTTAAGTTGAACCCCTCTTAGTGAGCCTCAAAGTTTCTGCCCGGTAGGTGAGTACCGGTAAGATGCAGCTGTCATACACTTTCTCCTTCAACGACAATGGTAGGCTGCTATTCATTATCTGAGAATGTCTGCCATATGCACCCCACCCCATTCTGATCCTTCTAATTATCTCTTCCTCATGGTTGGGATCTGGGGTCACAACTTGGCCTAAGTAGATATATTCGCTTACCACTTCCACTGCCTCGCCACCTATCTCAAACTGCTGTGCTGTCCCGAGGTTATTGATCATTACTTTAGTTTTCTGCACATTAATTTTCAGGCCAACGGCTCTACTCTGTTCGCCCAGTGCGGAAAGCATGCTTTGCAATTCGCCCCCCGAGTCACTTAGCAGGGCAACGTCATCAGCAAATCTGAGGTTACTGAGGTATTCTCCATTAACCCTTACTCCCACCTGTTCCCAATCCAACGTTCTGAATACTTCTTGTAAGCATGCTGTGAAAAACATTGGAGAGATTGTGCCTCCTTGTCTGACACCCTTCCTTATAGGTATTTTACTGCTCTCCCTATGGAGGATGATGGTAGCTCTAGACCCACTGTAGATATCCTCTAGTATCCTTACATAATGCTCATCTACCCCCTGGTTCCGTAATGCCTGAATGACTGCTAGGGTTTCGACCGAGTCAAATGCTTTCTAATAATCTATGAAGGCTATATATAGGGGTTCAGTATACTCAGCGCACTTCTCTATCACCTGATTGATCGTGTGAATATGGTCCATTGTTGAATAACCTTTGCGGAACCCTGCTTGTTCTTTAGGTTGACTGAAATCTAAGGTTGCAGAGATTTGGTTCGCGATTACCTTGGTAAATACCTTGTAGACGACTGACAGTAAGCTGATCGGCCTGTAATTTTTCAAGTCCTTCATGTCGCCTTTCTTATGAATTAGGATGATGTTCGCGTTCTTCCAAGATTCCGGTACCATTGCGGTCATTAGGCATTGCGTACACAGGTTTGCCAGTTTTTCAAGTACAATTTCTCCGCCATCCTTCAAGAGGTCTGCTGTTATCTGATCCTCACCAGGTGCTTTGCCCCCTTTCATTTCTTTCAAAGCCTTCCTTACTTCTTCGGTCGTTACTGGTGGGATGTCGATCTCCTCTGAACTACTGTCTCGTTCGGCATTATCCTGTATGCCCCGGCTACTGTACAGATCCATATAGAACTCCTCGGCCACTGTGACTATTTTATCCCTATTTCTGATGACATTGCCTTGCTTGTCCTTAAGTGCATACATCTGATTTTTTCCCACGCCAAGACGTCTCTTCACTGCTTTCAGGCTACCTTCGTTCTTTACAGCGTATTCGATCCTCTCCATATTATACTTCCGTATGTCAGCTGTCTTACGCTTATTGATTAACTTCGAGAGCTTGGCTAGTTCTATTCTGTCAGCTGCGGTAGAGATTCTCATGGTTTGCCGTTTCCTGATTAGATCTTTCGTCTCCTGTGAAAGTTTAGCAGGATCCTGTCTAGCCATAGCGCCCCCGACTTCTATTGCACATTCCGTGATGATGCGTGTAAGGTTGTCGCTGGCTACCTGTGTCGTAAGCTCGGCTTCCTCGTCAAGGGCGGAATATCGGTTCTGCAGCGCGATCCTGAATTCTTCTACTTTGCGTCTTACTGTTAGTTCGTTTATCGGCTTTTTTCGTACTAGCTTGTTGCGGTCCCTCCTCAAATCTAGCCTAATTCGAGATCTTACCATACGGTGGTCACTACACCTTACCCTTCCGAGCACTTCCACATCCTGCACGACGCCAGGGTTATCGCATAATATGAAGTCTACTTCATTTTTGTGCTCCCCATTCGGGCTCCTCCAGGTCCACTTCCGACTCTCCCGTTTACAGAAGAAGGTATTCATTATGCGGAGGTTATTCCGTTCTGCAAACTCAACTAGTAGGTCCCCCCTGCTATTTCTACAGCCCAGGCCATAGTTCCCAACCGCCTTGTCTCCAAACTGATTCTTGCCTACTTTAGCACTGAAGTCCCCCATAACTACGGTATACTGTGTTTTTACTTTAGCCATTGCCGATTCCACATCTTCATAGAAGCGTTCTACTACTTGGTCGTCGTGGCTAGATGTGGGAGCGTAGCCCTCTACCACCTTGAGCTTGTACCTCTTATTGAGCCTAATTACAAGACCTGCTGCCCGTTCGTTAATGCTATAGTATTCGTCTATGTTGCCAGCTATGCTTTTATTGACTAGAAATCCAACTCCCAGTTCTCTTCTGTCCTCTAGACCACAGTAACATAGGACGTGTCCATTTTTCAGCACCGTAAAGGCTTCGCCTGCCCTCCTAACCTCGCTAAGCCCTATTACATCCCATTTAATGCCCTCTAGTTCCTCGAACAACACCTCGAGACTTGCTTCGCTAGATAAGGTTCGCGCGTTAAACGTTGCCAGGTTCAGATTCCATTGGCGGCCTGTCCGGATCCAGGGATTCTTAGCACACTCTGCTGCGTCACAGGTCTGACCGCCGCCGTGGTCAGTTGCTTCGCAGCCGCTGGGGACTGAGGGCCGAGGGTTAGTTGGCGTATTCATGGGAGGTTGTGGCCGTTACTACACCAGGGTGGCCAATCCTGCTCTGGTGAGGGAGTGCATTACCGGCAATGGTCGCCGGGGTCAGGCCGCACCCCAAGCCCTACAAATCTACAAATTTAATACGCTGAAGGGGGTCTTAATGAGAGCCCTAAAACTATGACTGTAATTCGTACTCTGCATGACCATTGAAGCATTGTGACCCCGGGACATACGGGAGCTTGTAGTTTTGTTGTCCTTTTGCTATAACATTAAGCCCTTCATTTGCATCGGCCTTTCCCGCGCAGGGCATTGCACGGTCTGAGGTTTACAGGCAGCCTGTTCTTCCAGGTGTGAGGTTGTACATTGTAACACCAACAACCTACCGTTATGTTCCGCGGTCACTATAATTATCTCGTCCGCTCCCGGCCCCCTACCAACACTTCCCTTCCCGCCCCCGCTATTTTTTATTTTATTTTATTTCTATTTTTTATTTTTTATTATTTTTTTCTCTCTCATTTTCTTGTCTCAACGCTCAGCAAGCATAACACGCCTCATTAATAGCCACATGGTACCCATTGCCTGTTTATGTCACCATATGTCATAACCATTTTATCCTTGAGAAATGTGAAATGGAATGTTGAAGCTTTTCATTCCAACCGAGCGTGTAAGAACTATTTTATTTTGGTGTCTGTTGTGGCTTATGCCTCGGGTGTCTTGTAATCACATTGTGATCCCCAATGCTGGTGTTCACGGAGTGCTCGCGTCCTTCCTGTCTTTTCGCTCATGTTTTGCTTTGCTTCTCTTTTTCATTGTTTCCCTCTTTTTCTTTCTTTTTTTTCTTTTTTTGTTTGCCCCGGAGGCACGGCACGTACCGGCGGTCACCTCTCTCTTCTTGTTTTCATGTTTTTAAAAATTGCCGCGCTCCGCCATATTTTTGTAGATTGGGCCCAGGGGTCTACGCGTGCAGGCGACAGGCCGACTACTAACAGTTAACAAGCCGTCCATTGACCTGGCGCGACACGACGCGACGCCGTGTACAAAGGGACGCGTAGGCGGAGTAGGGGACGCCTCAAATGGGCTCCCCCATTGGCTTTTGTGGGACCCTCCAAAGTCGCGGAGGCTGCCTGCGCTTCAGATACAGTAATGGGCCCCGCTTGCATTCTTGACCATGCCGCTGAAGACGGTCGGTAGTTAATCCTTGTTACCGGTGACGCGCATGTAAACTTACTGCTCGTGGCGGCGTGTGCTTTGTGGTTTTTCCCTCTCGGAGACACCGGATGTTTTTGGGCCTTTCGCCACCCCTGAATTCGTCGCATTTCCTGTTATCCCCATACTCGCGTTCATGCAGTGTGTTCCTCCTTGCCTCTTTCTTGCCTTCTCCTTGCCACCTTGTTCCTCCGTCTTCCTTCCCTCCTTTTTTTTGTGAGGCTCTTTTTTCGCCTGCCTATGGCAGAATAAGCTCTGTATGGAATGTGTGGTCGTTTGTGTGTTTGTTTCCCATGTGGCTTGTGTTTCGGCGCGCCGCCCCCAATCCTAGTCCGTACGATTTTACCCAAAGCTTTCATTCCTGAGGAAGACCTGTCTCAGGTCGAAACGTTGGAAATAAAGTCTCCGAAGAGCGTACTTCTACTTTGTGCTTCAGAATGTCATCAAGAAAGAGGTCGCTGAAGCACTACCATCGTCTCAGCATAACCTGCCCGTAGCTACGCCCCTCACTTACGCCTCGGTAGCAGGACGGCTATCGCATCAGCCTGCTTCGTTCTCTCGCCGACCTGTTGTATGCCCACCTGCCGCTTTCTTTCCTGCCCCTTCCTTTCCACCAGCGCCGCGTGCTCCGGCTTCATTACCAGCACGAACGCCGATAAGCCCGGTGAGCAGTCCCCAGCCAATGGGTACGTGGCGCACGCAGGACAATCGTCCGATTTGTTTTGCATGTAGAACGCCAGGGCATGTCGCTCGCTACTGTCGCCGCCGCATATTGCCGCCCACCGCCAGCTATCCCCAGGCGTATTTTTACGCCCCCCATTACTTTCCGCCGTATGCCACTCAACCAGTGCCATACAATTTGCTCACGAGCCGACTGACCGTCCAACTTTCGCTGGCCGCCGTTCAACTGCTCCACGTCGCCGTTCGGAGTCTCCCTTGCGTCACCGCCCTACTAATGCCGAAGAGGAAAACTAAAAGCCGCAGTTCCGGAGGCAAGAACTGCGTCGCCATGTAATCGTAGAACTCATTTCTCGCCTAAAATTGTTATCGACGTAATTGTGGAGGGTGTCCCTACCATTGCTCTCATCGACACTGGAGCCGCTGTTTCTGTCATCCACGCCAACCTCTGCGTTCTCTTCGAAAAGTCATGACGCCCCTTTCTGGACTCTCGTTACGCACCGCCAGTTCACAGCCCATTAAGCAGCTAGCCGCCTGCACTGCTCGTGTCGCCATCCAGAACGATTCGTACACCACTGAATTCATCGTGCTGCAAGCTTGCTCTCACGACATCATCCTCGGGTGGGACTTTCTTTCCCACAATACCGGCACCATAATTGTTCCCATGCTGAAGTCGAACTATCTTCTGTTATTTTCGACAATTCCGGTAATGCCGCTCCGACATTACTCGTCGCTGAAGACATCATCGACGTCCCGCCGAGCTCCTTCGTCATCGTACCCCTGTGCTGTACCTCTGTCTCCGACGCCACTGTTTTGTTTACGCCTTCCGATATTTTTTCCGCCGCAAATGCCTTCCGCTGCCTTCCGCCGTTTTGACTGTTCGTAATTGCGCCACCACTATGTTGGTTACCAATCCGTCAGCGACCCCGTGCGCTCTGATAGAGGAGAAACACTTTGGCTTCGCAGAGCTCGTCCAGTTGTTGACGTATCAGGTGATCTTTCTCACCTTGAGATAAGTGAACTGAGTGCTTCTCCATCTTGTCCCGGGCTATTGCCATCCGATGCCTTTGCCCACTGCATCGACGCCAATCTGGATGTAACCGAATGAGAACGTCTTACTTGATTCCTTTCGAAGTTTCGCTCTTCCTTTGAATGCACGAAACTTCGCTGGGCCGCACTTCTACTGTTACGCGCTGAGTCGACAGCGGAGCGCATTCTCCACTTCGACAGCGCCCATATCCTGCGTTTACAAAAGAGCGGCGAACCATTGAAGAGCACGTGACTGATATGCTTCAATGAGGTGTTCTTCGTCCCTCGAAGAATCCATGGGCTTCACCAGTGGTTCTGGTTAAGAAGAAAGACGGCTCTATTCCGTTTTATGTTGATGACCGCCGCTTGAACACCATCACAAGAAAAGACGTGTACCCTCTTCCGCGCATCAACAATGCGCTTTACTGTCTGCAGGGAGCGGAACTTTTCTCATTACTTGAATTACGGTCCGGGTACTGGCAAGTTCCCATGGCCGAGGCTGATCGCGCAAATACGGCATTTGTAACGCCAGACAGCCTTTACGAATTTAACGATATGCCATTTCGGCTTTGGAACACCCCCGCCAGCTTCGAAACAATGAAGGACAGCCTGCTCCGCGGCCTCAAGTGGAAGACGTGCCTCTGTTACCTGGACGACCTAGTCGTTTTCTCTCCCGATTTCCGGACACACCTCGTTCGCCTCGAACAAGTCCTGACTCGCCTTGCGAACGCTGGGCTCCAGCTCAACCTCAAAAAATGCCTCTTCGCAGCAAGCAAGCTTACCAACCTCGGCCATGTCGTTTCCAAAGACGGCATCAGCCCCGAAGCAACAAAGCTTCGAGCCGTTGTTGAGTTCCCAAAGACGACCACACTAAAGCCGCTTCGGAGCTTCATTGGCCTCAGTTCTTATTTTAGACGGTTTGTTCGCAACTTAGCGACCTTCGTTTCGCCTTTTACCAAGCTCCTCGGTAACCAAAGCGGCATTTCTGCTTGGTCACTCCCCTGCGACGAGGCGTTTGCGACACTGCGTCGTTTGTTTACATCCCCGCATATATTAGGGCATTTCAACCCGTCTGCCCCAACAGAAGTGCACACTGATGCGATGATGATGATGATGGTTTGATTTTATTGGCGCAAGGCCGACATGGGCAAAGAGCGCCAAACACAAAGTGATTTGATGAGGAGAGAACAAGAAATAAAATCAGTTAGAAGCTATGAGCATGGCTGGTGTAAAGGGCCAGGGTGAAGAACAAGAGTGGTTAAAAATAAATAAGGTGGCTGGTGTATAGGACCAGGGGTAAAAGCTATGGGTGGTATGAGATGAGTTGTAAAAAGTGAACTTCTGATAGGAACTGAAAGGTGCGTTGAACAGCAAACATGGCATCGTCTCCTAAGAAGTATGACGGGTGTGGTGGAAGATGTCGTGTGTGTAGTTGAGGGAAGTGTTTGCGTCGTGTAGTGTCGAGTGCCTTACATTGTATGAGAATGTGCATCACGGATAGGGCCTCTCCGCACCTGCTGCAAAGAGGTCTTGGAGATCCAGTGAGCAGGTGCGAGTGCGTTGCATGAGTGTGCCCTATCCGTAATCTAGCCAAGGCGACTTCTGTGTATCTATTGTGTGTATCGGAGGTGTACGGTCCCAAGTGTGGTTTTATTACGTGTAACTTGTTGTCTGTCTGTTCGCTCCAATGTGTTTGCCATGTTTTGCGAAGTTGTTGTTTGATGTGTGGATCACGTCGGTGTAGCGTAATGTGGTGATTTCTACTGCATTCGAGAGTGTAGCAGCAGCGGCCATTCGATCCGCGGCTTCGTTCCCGGCTATACCACAGTGGCCAGGGACCCAGCAAAGGACGAGTTCAAATTTGTGGACATACACCGACATAATACCTTTGATGATAAGATTTACAACGTGATTTTTTGAAGACTTTGTAGAAGACAATGCCCGCACAACACTGAGGGAGTCTGTATAGATAATGGATCGTGGGATGTGACTTTGAAGGACATGATTAACAACAAGAAGTACACCATAAGCCTCTGCCGTAAAGATACAGGTATTACTGTTAAGAATTCTAGTGACACTAAGGCCGGGCCCATGCGCAGCGCAGGACACAGAGGTGGAAGTCTTAGAGGCATCCGTATAAAATTCAGAATAATGATACTTCTCCTGCAAATACAAGAAGTGCTGCTGAATTGCACATGTGGGAGCTCGGTTTTTATCTACATGTGTGAAAGATGTGTCGCATGACACAGGGCGGAGATGCCATGGTGCTATGAAATCTGCTACGGAACTTTGGATGGTGTTTAAAAAGGAGACAGCAAGCTCTGACGCTTCCTCTCTAACTCTGTAAGAGAAGGGCGCAGAGAACGATGGTCGGTTTAGGAGTAGTGCAGTCATGGAGGTATCATGAAAAACTGATTTAAAAGGATGGTGAGGCATGGATGAAATTTTAAAAGCATAAAGGAGGTCTGTGTATGCTCGCTGACGTTGAAGGTTCCATTTGTTGCACTCTACATACAGACTTTCGACTGGACTAGTCGGAAAGGCACCGCAGGACAAGCGGAGCCCTAGATGAAGCACAGGGTCCAGCATTCTGAGGGATGTTTCAGTGGCTGACCCATAGACAACGCTACCATAGTCCAGTCGTGAACCTATCAAGCTGGTAAAAACACGTAAAAGAAGTTGTTTGTCAGCACCAAAAGAGATGTGCGACAGAACCTTCAGGATATTCATTGTTTTTAAGCATTTATGTTTTAGTTGTTTTATGTGTGGGATGAATGTGAGCTTTTCGTCAAAGATTATACCTAAAAACTTGTGTTCCTTTTTGACAGGAATAGAGACACCGTGGAGTCGAATGTCTGAATCCGGCCGAATGCCACGCCTCTTGGAAAACAGAACACAAGTGCACTTTCCTGGATTAAATTTAAAACCGTTGCTATCTGCCCAGCCGGCTAGCTTGTTCACACCAAGCTGGACTTGGCGCTCGCAGACAGACAGGTTACAAGACTTAAAGGATAATTGAACGTCGTCTACATAAATGGAGGAGGAAATCGATGGTGGTAGCGCCTTACGAAGAGAATTCATTTTTACAATAAAAAGGGTGCAACTTAAAACTCCACCTTGCGGCACGCCGTTTTCCTGCACATGAACCCTAGAAAGTGCAGTTCCAACTCGCACGCGAAACGTTCTTTCAGACAGGTAACTGGCAAGCGTGTTCATCATGTTACCCGACATGCCAAAGGACTTGAAGTCGCTAAGGATGCCGTACCGCCAAGCAGTATCGTACGCCTTTTCAAGATCAAAGAAGACCGTCGTGCAGTACTGCTTGTGGAGGAAAGCATCTTTGATATAAGACTCTAACGCAACGAGTTGATCGTTGGTAGATCGCCCCGCCCTGAAGCCCGCCTGGCAGCTCTCGAGAAGACCATTGTACTCTAAGAAGTACACAACTCTCCTGTTTATCATCTTCTCGAAGAGCTTACACAGGCAGCTTGTCAGGGCAATGGGGCGATAACTGGCAGGAGAGGAAGGGTCCTTCCCTTCCTTTAGGACAGCCACTACTATGGCCTCCTTCCAAGAGCGAGGAATGTGCCCCGAAAGCCATATTTTGTTGTATAGGTGTAGGAGTGTTTCAAGGGTGTCTGAGTGTAAGAATTGTATCATTGTGTAAGTAATCTTATCTGCACCTGGACCTGAAGGTTTACATGTGGTCAAAGCAGCCTTCAGCTCATAAATTGAAAAAGGAGAGTTGTAAGAAGTGTGCGACTTATTGCTATCACGCAGTGACTTCTCCGCAGATGTTTTGTGTTTCATGAAAGTGTTCGTGTAGTGTGCTGAACTGGACACGTGTTCGAAGTGTTGTGCAAGCGTGTTGGCCTGGTCTTCCAGTGTGTCCCCTGTTGTACTAACCAGGGGCAGGCTGTGTGTCTGTTGTCCTTTTAGTTTTCGTATTCGTGTCCAGACTTTGTGTGTGTCAGTGTATGAGTTGATGGATGTGAGGAAGGTGCGCCAACTCTCCCTTTTCGCCTCACGACGCACACGTTTTCCTAACGCCTTTGCCCGTTTAAAAGAAATGAGGTTATCTGACGTGGGGTACCGGCGAAGGACACCCCACGCCTTGTTCTGGGCCTCTCGCGCCCGCCTACAGTCCTCGTTCCACCAGGGCCTCCTTGGGTTGCGGGACGCACTGGAGGCCTGGGGCATGGACTTTTCGGCGGCGTCGAGTATGTGCGCCGTGACGAGTTGGGCTGCTTCCTCCACGTGTAGGTGTTTTATGGATGCGTGGTGTAGTTGAGATGTTTGTGTGAATGTACTCCAGTTTGCTTTCGATTCATTAAACCTATTATGGGAAGATGGACTGCTCGGGCCTTTACCTATGTACGTTAGGGAAGTGGGGAAATGGTCACTACCATATGGGTCCGTACCCACATCCCACTCAAGACATGGAAAGAGAACTGCAGAACCAATCGCCAAGTCAAGATGCGAGTATGTATTGTGTCCTAAGTTATGGTATGTAGGCGCACACTGATGCGAGTGGGATTGGCCTCGGTGCCGTGCTCGTGCAGTGGAAATCTCGCTGTGAGGAGTATGTTCGTTGCGCACGCAAGTTGGGCACTGACGTAAGCAGAAACAAATTTCTCCGTCAAGGAGAAGGAATGCTTGGCCAAAATATGGGCGCTGGGGAAGTTCCGCCCGTACTTGTAGGGCTGTCCATTTGACGTGGTGACCGATCACCAAGTGATTTTTGGCTCGCCTCCCTGAAGGATCCTTCAGGTCGTCTTGGGCGGTGGGCTCTTCGCACACAAGAATATAATATCCGCGTTGTTTACCGTTCCGGCCGTAAGCATTCGATGCTGATGCACTGTCCTGCTCTCCAATGCTGGCTGACGTGTCTCACCATGCCACAGCAGACGGTAGCTTGTCGTCGCTCAGTGTCACCAACCTGACTGCCAAGCAGCGTAGGAACCCATGGAGAGCTTCATCATCGGCGTCCTGTCTGGTCATTCAGCTACAGAGGCACCCAGGGCACTTCGGCGACAAGCCTCTCACTACGAACTGCGTGAAGAGCTCCTTTATCGTCGGAGTTACAACTTAGACGATCGCAAGTGGCTTTTGATTATTCCACGCCAAATGCATGCCGACATCTGCGCCGCCTTTCATGCCGACCTCAGTTGCACGCACGCTGGCGTCCTCAAAACGGATGAGCGACTCCACCTACGTTTCCTATTAGAGGGCATGTATAACTACATGCGGAAGTACGTGTGCTCAAGTCCGGAGTGTCAACGCCGCAAATCTCCGCCTACTCGCTCTACAGCCCCGTTGCAACCACTACCGTGCCCCTCAAAACTCTTTGATCGCGTTGGAATCGATCTGTACGGGCCACGGCCTTTAACGGCAACCGGTACCCGGTGGATAATTGTTGGGGTTGACCACCTCGCAAGGTACGCCGAAACAGCGGCCTTGCCGGCATCCACGGTTCGGGACGTCGCCATTTTTCTTTTGCGTCACTTTGTACTTCGTCACAAAGCGCATCGGGAACTTATGAGTGATGGAGGCCGCGTTTTCCTATCAGACTTTGTGAAAGCTCAACTCGCAGAATGCCACGTTATTCACCAGACGAGCTCCTCGTACCACCCGCAAACAATAAGCCACAGAGCACTTCAACTGCACCCTTGGAGATATGCTTTCAATGTACGTGTCGTCGGATCTTTCCTATTGGGTCCTCGTACTTCCGTTCATAACTTATGCATACATCACGGCTGCGCTGACAACAGGATTTTCTCTGTTTTTCAATCTTTATGGACGCGAGCCGATTTGTACACTGGACAGCATCCTGCCTTAGAACCCTGACGCCACCGCATTAAAACCGGTTTCGCAACTCGCGCAGCACGCCGAAGAGTGTCGCCCACTCGTCCGTTCCTTTACAACAACAGATCACAGCGTCAGAAGCATGGCCGGGACGATTTCACCACCCCTCCGACATTTGACCCCGGCTGGCATGTTTGGCTTTGGGTGTCCTGCCCAACACCAGGTCTCTCCTCAAAACTTGTAGCCAAATATCACGGCCTTACAAAGTCATCGCCCGCACTTCGCCCGTCAACTACATTGTAGAACCAGTCGCGCCCTCGTCCGATCTTCGCCGCCGACGGCGTGAAACAGTCCACGTTCAACGATTCAAGCCCTACTACGACCCCTGGTGTCGTCCACACCCTAAGTCGCCAGGTTGGCTCGTTTTCACTGGGTGCGATTATAGCAAGGATAATGAGCAGCTCTTGCAACGCCATCAGCTTATGGGCGTATGCGCCACATCAACAAAGAGTGCCAGTCATCGTAGAAAATCTATGCACAACGGTATGCCCGCACGCTGGTAAAAGTGGAAGAAGTACGACAGAAGTTGCTCGGCGCGCGAGTTCCACCATCATCTGTAAGCTCGCACCTGCGCTCGCCTTGCTTCTGCTCCTGCCAATCAACAACATTCCGTCGACTACTGGAGGGCCCACTATATCCCTTACAATAAATATATATATATATATATATATATATATATATATATATATATATATATATATATATATATATTGTAAAGGAGATAGCCGACGCCTGGGTAGTCGCTTAGAGCGGGGTTTATTCACGGTCGAGGCGTGCACACGCAAGAGCCGAGAGCAGGGTTTCCCGAGACCAGGCACCGAGCGTTCTTCTGCTTCTTCGTCTTCTTACACCTGATTCACCGCATACCCGCATAGGCGGATAGCGCTGCGTTAGTTCTACTTGCTCTGAGGCGTCCGCTCATACTCTTCGTTACAATCACCCCCCCGTCAAAGAGGAGCCATCCTGGCGTCTCACGGACACGATACGATGAGTGGTTTGACGTAAGCTTTGAGGCGCTGAATGTGAACGAGCTCACGGCCGCGACAGCGCTGGTCGGCAGAAGGGGTGACCGGCTCGACAACGTAATTTACTGGAGACGTGCGTTCAACAACGCGGTAGGGGCCGTGGTATCTCGAAAGCAGTTTAGTGGATAGCCCAGGTGACTTATTCGGGACCCACAGCCAGACGAGAGAGCCGGGCGAAAAGCTGCAGGCAGGTGTGGACTCATCATGGCGAGTCTTCTGGCGAGCTTGTTCTTCGGTCGTGAAGTATCGCGCTAGCTGACGGCACTCTTCGGCGTGTTTCACAACGTCAGAAATCGGCCTGGTTTCGGAATCATCGGCGTGGTATGGAAGAATCGTGTCGATGGGGCAGGAGGGCTCACGCCCATACAAAAGAAAAAAGGGAGAAAAGCCGGTTGTGGACTGTGTGGCGGTATTATAAGCGTATGTGACGAATGGAAGCAGGACATCTCAGTCAGAGTGATCCGACGCCACATACATAGCCAGCATGTCGCCCAGTGTACGGTTGAAGCGCTCGGTTAGGCCGTTGCACTGCGGATGGTAGGCCGTAGTGGTGCGATGGACGGTACGGCATGCTGCCAAAAGCGCCTCGATGACTTCCGATAGGAAAACCTTACCGCGGTCACTGAGGAGTTCGCGGGGCGCTCCATGACGCAGAATAAAATGGCGAAGAAGGAAGGACGCAACGTCGCGGGCCGTAGCAGCAGGTAACGCAGCAGTCTCGGCGTACCGGGTAAGATGGTCAACAGCTACGATGACCCAGCGGTTGCCAGCCGCGGTGCAAGGGAGAGGGCCATACAGATCAATTCCGATGCGGTCGAATGGTCTCATTGGACAAGGTAACGGTTGCATGGGGCCGGACGAACGCTGAGGCGGGGATTTACGGCGCTGACAGTGTGTGCAAGAGCGAACGTACTGGTGCACAAAGCTGTACATGCCCCGCCAGTAGTAGCGGAGCCGAAGACGTCGGTAGGTCTTCAGGGCACTGGCGTGGGCACAATGAGGCTCACTGTGAAAGGAACCACATATTTCTGAGCGCAAGTGGCGGGGGATGACGCGAAGCCACTTGCGCCCGTCGGAGTGATAGTTGCGTCGATACAACACGTTGTTATGAATGGCAAAGTGAGATGCCTGGCGCCTAAGTGCCCGAGACGCTGCAGTTGGGGTGGCACTGGACAGATGGTCGTAAAGGGCAGCGATCCACGGGTCTTTGCGTTGCTCGGTTGGCATGGAGTCAGCGTCCAGGGGAGCTACATAGCAGCTTGCGCTGGAAACGCTGTCAGCATCAGATGTCAAAGGAGAACGCGAAAGGGCATCAGCGTCGTTGTGCTTGCGTCCTGAGCGATATACAACACGAACATTGTAGTCCTGCAGACGGAGAGCCCACCGCGCAAGACGACCTGCTGGGTCTTTTAGCGAGGACAACCAGCAAAGCGCGTGGTGATCGGTTACAACGTCGAAGGGGCGTCCATATAGGTAGGGTCTGAACTTCGTAAGGGCCCAAACGATGGCTAGACATTCTTTCTCAGTGACTGAATAGTTTGTCTCTGCTTTTGTGAGGGTGCGACTGGCGTAGGCGACTACGTATTCATCAAATCCGCGCTTCCTCTGAGCTAGGACTGCTCCCAACCCGATGCCGCTGGCGTCAGTGTGGATTTCCGTCGGGGCCGTGGGGTCGAAATGCCTCAAGATGGGCGGAGATGTCAACAGACGGCGTAGTGTGGCAAACGCGTCGTCGGAAGCCGGTGACCACGCTGAGAGGCCATTGTCGCCACCGAGGAGCTGAGTTAGCGGAGCGCTGATGGATGCAAAGTTGCGTATGAAGCGGCGGAAATAAGAGCACAGGCCGAGGAAGCTGCGAAGAGCCTTCTGCGTGGTAGGTTTCGGGAATTCCGCCACCGCACGGAGCTTAGCTGGATCGGGAAGGATTCCATCCTTGCTAACGATGTGGCCGAGGATCATCAGCTGCCGAGCACCAAAGTGGCATTTTTTTAAGTTCAGTTGGAGTCCCGCTGCCGACATGCACGTCAGTATTTGGTCTAGGCGAACGAGATGCGTCGAGAAATCCCGAGAAAATACCACGACGTCGTCAAGGTAGCACAAACAAGTCTTCCACTTCAGGCCACGAAGAATGTTGTCCATCATTCTTTCGAATGTTGCGGGCGCGTTACATAGACCGAACGGCATGACGTTAAATTCGTACAAGCCGTCGGGAGTAACGAACGCCGTTTTAGGTCGATCTGCGTCTGCCATGGGGACTTGCCAATAACCTGAGCGTAAGTCGAGGGAGGAGAAAAATTCAGCTCCCTGCAAGCAGTCGAGGGCATCATCTATTCGTGGCAGAGGGTAGACATCCTTGCGAGTAATCTTGTTTAGACGTCGGTAGTCAACACAAAAGCGGATGGAGCCATCTTTCTTCTTCACAAGGACAACAGGGGAGGCCCATGGACTGTTTGATGGGCGGATAACACCGCGCTGCAGCATGTCGTCTACCTGATCGTCAATAATGTGGCGTTCAGTGGTGGACACGCGGTAGGGTCGCTGCCGTACAGGTGCGTGGGATCCGGTGTCGATGTGGTGTGTTACAGTTGACGTTCGGCCGAGTGATGTCGTCGCAGAATCGAAGGACGACTGAAATCGACGTAGTAACTGCAGAAGTTGGTCTCGTTCTTGTGGAGTGAGATTTGCGTCGATAGCATGACGGAAAACTTCCGAGAGAGGCGGCGACGTTGGACATGGAGAAGAGAGCGCGTCGATCTCAACATGCGGCAAATCGTCGGACACATCTACGACGACGGCAGATCCTGTCGGCTCAATGGTGCCGAGACATTCACCGCGGAGCAGGGAACGGGGGAAGGTGTCGGGATTAGCGACAACGATTCTGGTGCGGCCGTCCGTAACAGTCAACATGGCGAAGGGCAATCAAATAGACCGGCGATAAACGAACAGGGAGGACGGCGTAAAGAGAACGTTTCCCTCAGAGACAGCGATGCAGGATAAACTCACGAGGACGGCAGCAGATGGTGGAATGGTGGTATCCTCGGCAACGACAAGTTTTTGAAAAGGGGAACTGGTAGCAGGAAGGTCCAGGAAGGGAGAGAATTCAACTTCAGCGCGGCCGCAATTGATAACAGCTCTGTTCCGTGACAGGAAATCCCAACCCAAGATGACTTGATGTGAGCACGATGAGAGAACAATGAACTCGATGACGTACAGAATGTCCTGAATGACGACTCGTGCGGTGCATGCGCCCAAGGGATAAATGTGTTCTGCGGTAGCGGTGCGTAATGATAGTCCCGAATGTGGCGTCGTCACCTTCTTTAAACGGCGGCATAATTTTGCGTCTATAACCGAAACGGCGGCTCCAGTGTCGATGAGTGCGACCGTAGCGACACCTTCGACAGCGACATCAATTACATTAGATGGGGAAAAGTTAGGTCTTCGGCTGTTTGATGACGACGCAGTTCGTGCCTCCGGAACTGCGGCATCTAGTTTTCCGCGTTGCTGGAGGCAGGGCGGCGGCCCATAGGAGACAGAGAGCGTCGCCGTGGGGACATGGAACGACGATTGTTGAAGTCGCGCTGGTCAGACGGGTCAGACTGGAGCAGGGGATGAGTGGGCGGCACATTGAAAGGCGGCGACGAACGGTAACTATTCGGCGGAATTCCTCGCGGGGGTACCATGTTGCGACGGCAGTACCGGGCCACGTGTCCCGGAACGCAACACGAAAAACAGGTGGGACGGTTGTCGGCCGTGCGCCAGGGATTGCCAGCTTGATATACTGAACGCGGCGATGGCCTCACAGGTGTGATGGGAGGGGCGGCCATGGGAAAGCTGACCCTGGGCCTCGCTGCGACCTCAGCATATGGTGTCGGCGTGGCGTCGTGGAAAATCCTGGGCGCAGCGACGTCGGCAAATGGTCTAGCGGTGTTATCGGCGTAGGTCAAAGGAGCGGCCACAGGAGGATGCGGGCGTACACAAGGGAGTCCTTCGGCAACCTGCTGTTGGATGACGTGACGAACAGTAGCGGCAAGTGGGGAGCGCGGCGGTTCCGTGTACGGCAGCAGGGACAGCTGGCGAGCGACCTCTTCTCGCACCAATTGCTGGATGTGCTGGAGCATGGCGGGATTCTCATTGGCATCAGTGGCTAGGCTTGCCAAGGGCTCATGCATGACTTTGCGCCTCGTGAGTGCCCGCTCTTTCTGCAGCTCCTCGTAAGACTGGCAATTACTGATGATGTCGCTAACCGTTTGCGGGTTTTTAGCCAGCAACATCTGAAAAGCGTCGTCGTCAATGCCTTTCAGTATGTTCTTGACTTTGTCGTGTTCAGTCATATTGCTGTTTATCCGTTTGCAGAGGTCGACAACATCTTCAATATAGCTTGTGAAAGTTTCACCCGCACGCTGTGCGCGTTCGCGCAAGCGCTGTTCTGCGTGAAGCTTTCGGACTGCTGGGCGGCCAAAAGTAAACAAAAAATCAGCCTTAAAATCAGCCCACGTCTTGAAGCGATGCGCGTTGTTCCCGTACCAAAGTTCAGCGACGGCGTGCAGGGAGAAGCTCACTTTGCTTAGTTTCATAGCTTCGTTCCATGGATTATGCGTACTCACTCGCTCGAATGATGCCAGCCAATCTTCCGCGTCATTTTCATCGGCGCCGTTGAAGCCCGGTGGATCTCGCTCACGTATGCCACCGGAGCACATCACAGTCGGCGGCGATGGCGTAGCGCTCTGGCTGCCTCCGGTGTTCATGGCTGCGGGGAGTTTGCGGCTCCGGAGTTCCAGGACTGGATCGATACCCCGGCTCTTCCACCACTTGTAAAGGAGATAGCCGACGCCTGGGTAGTCGCTTAGAGCGGGGTTTATTCACGGTAGAGGCGTGCACACGCAAGAGCCGAGAGCAGGGTTTCGCGAGACCAGGCACCGAGCGTTCTTCTGCTTCTTCGTCTTCTTACACCTGATTCAGCGCATACCCGCATAGGCGGATAGCGCTGCGTTAGTTCTACTTGCTCTGAGGCGTCCGCTCATACTCTTCGTTACAATATATATATATAATGCCGCGAACCATGCATTGGGTTTGTTTATTTGCGTTTTGCTTTTACCGCCCGGCTGCGCCGGTCTGTGTTATCTCCGTGCCAAGGGAAGCGCGTGTTCCATTCTTTCTTTCTGTGCCGCATGTGTTATCTGTTCAGATAGGGAGAGCATTCCGATCTAACGTGAACATCCCGGAATAATCTTCTTGCATCTACAACGTTCTCGATGCGAATCGACGGTTCCAGAACCACGCGCGCCGAAAGATAAAAAGCCTGCAGAGCAGACGCCGGGGCATTCGATTCTGCGACGCTCGCCGACGCACGTACGTCACTTTGTTGACCACTGCTTCGCCGCCTCTGTATTGCCGTCCTTGTCCAAAAGCAAAGCGGCTGCGAAAGGGTAATCGCCTATGCCAGCCGTGGTCTGTCGAAGGAGGAGAAAAACTATTCTGCCTCTGAGAAAGAGTGCCTGGCTATTATATGGGCGATTTCAAAATTTCGCCCATACGTGTATGGAAGGCCATTCAAGGTTGTAACAGACCACCATGCGCTGTGTTGGCTCGCCAATTTGAAGGACCCCTCTGGCCGTCTTGGGCGGTGGAGCTTGCGCCTGCAGGAGTTCGACGTTACAGTCGTTTATAAATCCGGCAGGAAACACTCCGACGCCGACTGCCTGTCCCGCGCCCCCGTCGACCCACCACCACAAGACTCTGATGAAGACAGCGCGTTCTTCGGGATCGTGACGGAGAGCGACCTAGCCGCCCAGCAGCGTGCCGACCCCGACTTACGCGTCATAATCGAGTACTTCGAGGGATGCAACGTTGCCGTTCCTAGGGCCTTCAAGCGCAGCTTACCAGCATTCAGCCTGAGAAACTCCGTCCTCGTGAAGAAGAATTTCAGCCCCGGAACAAGAGCGAATTACCTTCTCGTCATCCCCGCGGACCTTCGTGACGAAATTTTGGAAGCGTGCCACGACGACCCGTCTTCCGGACATCTCGGCACAGCCCGCACTATTGGAAAAATCAAGGCGAGGTACTACTGGCCCGGCCTTACCTCTGACGTCACCCACTACGTCCGGAGCTGCCGTGACTGCCAGCGACGAAAAACGCCGCCGACAAGACCCGCCGGACTTCTGCAACCGATCGCCGTCCCATCGAGACCATTTCAACAGATTGGAATGGACCTTTTAGGCCCGTTCCCTACGTCACGATCGCAGAACAAGTGGATTGTCGTAGCGACAGATTACATGACGCGCTACGCAGAGACCGCCGCTCTTCCGAGGGGGACTGCACAAGAAGTGGCGAAGTTCTTTATAAGCCAAGTTGTGCTGCGACATGGAGCCCCGGAAGTCCTAATTACAGACCGCGGAACGGCATTTACTGCGGAGCTGATGCAAGGAGTATTACGCTACAGCAACACGGATCACCGAAGAACGACGGCGTACCACCCCCAAACGAACGGACTAACAGAACGTCTGAACAAGACAATCGCAGATATGCTGTCAATGTACGTTGACGTTGAACATAAGACTTGGGACGAAGTGCTCCCGTATGTCACGTTTGCGTACAACACGGCTATCCAGGAGACGACGCAGCTGACGCCGTTCGAGCTTGTCTACGGTAGAAGGCCGACTACGATGCTCGACGCCATGCTTCCGCACGTAGAAGACGACGATCTCAACGCCGACGTCCACGAATATCTTCAACGTGCGGAGGAGGCCCGCCAGCTCGCTCGAGTTCGTATAACGGACCAGCAGCTGGTGGATGCGGGCCGCTACAACCTCCGACGCCGAGACGCCGAGTACCAACCAGGGGATCGTGTGTGGGTTTGGACTCCCATCCGACGACGCGGACTCAGTGAGAAGCTCCTGCGACGCTATTTCGGACCCTACCAGATTCTACGACGTGTTGGCCAACTTACCTACGAAGTGATCCCTGATGGTGACTCCGGCACATCACGACAACGCAGGCGGTCTGAAGTCGTCCACGTGGTTCGCCTAAAACCTTTCTACGGACGATGACAAACTTTTATTTTCATTGGTTCGGACTGTCGCTTATGTTAGCATCGGGTCGATGCACTCTTAGCGGGGGGGTAATGCCGCATACCATGCATTGGGTTTGTTTATTTGCGTTTTGCTTTTACCGCCCGGCTGCGCCGGTCTGTGTTATCTCCGTGCCAAGGGAAGCGCGTGTTCCATTCTTTCTTTCTGTGCCGCATGTGTTATCTGTTCAGATAGAGAGAGCATTCCGATCTAACGTGAACATCCCGGAATAATCTTCTTGCATCTACAACGTTCTCGATGCGAATCGACGGTTCCAGAACCACGCGCGCCGAATGATAAAAAGCCTGCAGAGCAGACGCCGGGGCATTCGATTCTGCGACGCTCGCCGACGCACGTACGTCACTTTGTTGACCACTGCTTCGCCGCCTCTGTATTCTTTTCAGTTGTTAGGGGAGCACAAGTTCGCTCCAATAAACTTGTTTCTTTTCCAAACAACTGTTTCGTCCTTGGCTACGTGACAATATATATATATATATATATATATATATATATATATATATATATATATATATATTGTAATGAACAACTGGCGCAGAGAACGGTATTTGCGGAACCATCTCTAATCTACGCGTGGGTACGTGCTGCAGACCTGCAGCAGTCATCATCAGTGCCTGTCTGTGCGTCTGGCAAGGTTATCTCCGGATTGACCGTTTTTTGAAGAGACTGCTTTTACCCGCCTCTCGCTTGGACAACTGATTGAATTAAACACCTCTGGAAGTGGTGAGGTGCGGGGTAACCTCGCCAACTACTCGCCAAGTGGTTGCCCCTCCAGCTCCCCTTACTGCTCCCCAGGTAGCTACGGTTGCTCTTCCCCTGGCTTCGCCGGCTGCATTAACCGGTCCCCTGACGCTTGCTGAATGTGTCACACAGCCCGCCTCACCGTTTACCTATTCGTTCGAACCAACCATACCAGCGACTACGCCGTCCAGCTCGCAGCAAGTCTCCCAGTTTCACCGTCCAGTGCAAGTCCTCGCGCAAAAATCGAATACGTGGCGCACGCCGTACAATCGCCCTATATGCTACTCTTGCGAATACGCCGGTCATGTAGCACGTTACTGCCGCCATGTGGTCCTGCACCCTGTCTTCAACCCTCCAGTATACACGCGTAGAGAATTTCACCATCGCGTATACTCGAGGCCTTTTCCAAAGTTATTTGCGCCAAACCACCGAGTCGCTCATCGCCTTATCCCCGCCGCCGCCCCCTGTTCCATATGAGCGGTCAGCCTGCTCCTCCGGAAGTGGGAAACTAATGCCCGCAGTACGAGAGGCACGGACTGCGTTCTCAGCGAAAATTTAGAGTCCTTGTGCCTATCCACCAAAAATTATAAATACTGCTGTTCAAGGAGTCCCTGCCCTCGCTCTAGTCGACACTGGCGCCGCCAAATGTATTATAAGTGCTAAACTTTGCCACTTGCTGAAAAAAGTAATGACGCCACTTTAAGTACTTTTGCTTTGGACTGCAAGTGCAGCACAGGTGTCCCCGATAGCAGTCTGTACTGCTCGAGTGAGTATTCAAGGCACCTGCTACCCCATTAAATTTGTTGTCTTATCTTTGTTTTCCCATGATGTCATCCTTGGCTGGGATTTTCTCTCATGCCATAACGCTGCGATCGACTGTATCCTAGCTGAACTAGAACTTTCCCACAGTGACACAAAACTCTGGTGACAGTGACACTTTCTCTGGTGACACAAAACTCCTACCTTTCGAAGACGTTGATATTCTGCCGCGACATTCAGTGTTAGTGGCTCTTTCTTGCCATACCCAGCCGGATGGCTGTGTTGTATTTGCGCCATCCGACCTTTTTGTTCTCTGAAAGGATTTACGTTTTCCGTTCGCCATCCTTACGCTGCGTGCTGAACACACCATGGTGTTCATTGCTAACCCCACAGACAACGCTGTCAGTCTGCTTCACAGCGAGTAGAGTAGCCAAATAGATCCTACTTTCTCCATTCTCAGGTTTGACATTTGCAATGTCCTGCCTACCCTGCCGCTAACCACGCTGGCGTCGTCCTATCTCACCGACCAGCTGCTATCTGACGACCTGTTCACGAACTCTCTCGACGCCGACTTGGACTCTACCCAGCGCAAGCAGCTACTGAACCTCTTGCGCGCGCTTCGCTCTTCATTTGACTGTCAACAAGCTCCCTTGGGTAGAACGTGAACGTTAGACCACCATATCGACACTGGGACACACGCACCTCTGAGGCAGCGACCATACAGAGTGTCGGCGTCAGAACGCGGGATTATTAATGAACACGTCGAAGATATGCTGCAACGCGACGTGATTCGTCCGTCACAAAACCCCAAGTCGTCGCCAGTAGTTTTGGTTACATACAAATGGTGCCTAAGGTTCTGTGTCGTCTATCGACGCCTTAACAAGATTACCCGTAAATACGTTTATCCCTTCCCTCGGATCGATGACGCTCACGATTGTCTACACGGTGCCGAATTATTTTCCTCCCTAGGTTTGCGCTCCGCCTACTGGGACGTTCCGGTGCCTGAGTTTGACCAGCCCAAAACGGCGTTTGTGACACCCGATGGGCTATATGATTTCAACGTCATGCCCTTTGGGCTATGCAACGCACCAGCCACCTTTGAAAGAATGATGGACAACATCTTGCGCGGGCTCAGATGGCGTATCTGACTCTGCTACTTAGATGATGTCATTGCGTTCTCTCCTGACTTCGAAACACATTTTGCTCGTTTATGCCAAGTACTGATCTGTTTCACTGCAGCTGGACTACAGCTCAATCACAAGAAGTGCGCTTTGGTGGACGTAAAATAACCATCCTGGGTCACGTTGTTTTGACAAACGGTCTGTCACCTGATCCCAAAAAACTGCGTGCCGTTGCCAACTTTCCCAATCCTATTTCAAAGAAGACCCGCTGCAGCTTCATAGGGCTATGATCGTATTTCCGGCGCTTCGTTCACAATGTTGCTACCTTCTTCGGCCCACTCATGAGGCTACAGTATCCACATGGTCTCCTGAGTGTGATGACGCCTTCCCATGCCAGTGAGGTCTACTAACCTCACCACCTTTCTCTGCCACAATAATCCCAGGGCTCCTACTGCAGTGCACACGGACGCCAGTGGTATTGGTATCGGTTTCGTGCTCGATCAGCGCAAGCCCAACTGTGACTAAAAATGTCATTGCATGTGCGAGCAGACCTCTCACAAAGGCTGAGTGAAGCTATACGGTTACTGAAAAATAATGCCTGGCTATAATTTGGGCCCTTAGAAATTTTCGGCCCTACATTTACGGCCGGATCTTTGACGTTATCACCGACTATCACCGACCCTATGTTGGTTGTCGTCCCTAAACGATCCCACGGAACTATTGGCACGTTGGGCCCTCCATTTACAAGAATATGACATTTCTGTTATCTATCGGTACGGCCGCAAGCAATCTGATGCTGACGCACCCTCGTGCTACCCGTTCCCTATTGTTGCTACAAGCATTGACGCAACGGATCCCCTGTTGTCATCGCTGACACTGACAGACATGGCCTTCCAACAAAGGAAGGATCCGTGGATTGCTGCAGTCATTGACTTCTTGTCCCCTCCTTGAAAACTAATTCCGTCTATGTCCACCCGTCACGTGCAGTCCATACGTGTCGCTTGGCATCCAACGTCTCTATTCCCGAATCCTTGGCGCATGGTGGATAATCGCCCTATCTGCTATTCATGTGGCTTTGCCGGACATGTGGCACGCTACTGCCGTCGTGGCATGACGGGTAGGCACAACGCATCGTGGCCCTTTTCCTATACGCCAACACCGCCCATGGAGCATGTTTCGACCCTGTTGCCAACCGCACCTGCTCTATCTGATAACCGCGACATCAGAAGCCGCTGTTCGATGTCTCCACGACGCCGCTCACTCTCTCCGATGCGCCGTTGTCCTATCAATGATGACCCGGAAAACTGGATGCCGCAATTTCCGAGGCATGAACTGCGTGATTGTTTGCCATTTATTGTAATCGAAGTTTGTGTTTATGGTGTTGCTTCCCTTGCGCGTATTGACAGTGGTGGAGCTGTGGTGTCTCTTACTGACGCGAAAATTTGCCGATCGCTACGAAAATTATTGACACCTATAAATGGCGTTACTCTCCGAACCACTAGTGCGCAATCTGTGGAGCCGCTGGCCGTATGCATTGCTCGGGTCGCAATTCAAGGGGTTGTATACATAGTCGAGCTCATCGTTTTGTCGGTGTGGTCTCACCACCTGATTCTTGGATGCGACTTTTTTCACGCTACCACGCCATCCTTGACTGAGAGAGAATAGTCAGTAAGGATACTGGTGAGGCTAGCCTGGCCAAGGCGCATGGCTTGCTACATGCTAGGCACAGTCATTGACTGTGCTCGCACTGAAGTAGAGCTGTTGCCGGAGGTAGAAAACACACAGCACGAGAGCACCGCCACGTTACGGGTCAACGACGACACGGACATTCCTTCTTGTTCAGCTGTGCTTGTGCCGTTGTCGTGCAACAGTATTTCGGACGCTACAGTCGTTTTCGCGCAATCCGGTTTTATTTGCGCTCGCAAAGAGTTCTCGCTTACGTTCGCGGTTCCTCATATTGCATCTGTTTCTGGCACAATGCCTGTTTCAAACCCGACGTCGTTCCCTACCACACTTTTCCACAGCGAATGTCTTGTCGTTGTACAAGAAGTGCATCCCGGTCTAGTTCTCAGTGTATTTAATAAATCAACCGCCGTCTTCAGTCTCCACCCGTCGTGACCCTCTTGAGAAGCCCCATTGGCGACGACCTTCCCTCGGCTGAACGTGACGAACTACTTACTCTTCTACACCGCTTCACTTCATCATTTGACTAGTACGACACCACTTTGGGCCTCCCGTCGACTGTGTATCATGAGATCGACACCGGCACGCACGCGCCGTTGCGACAGCGACCATACCGCGTGTCCTCCAACGAACGGCGTGTCATAGATGAACAAGTAGCGGACACGCTGAAACGCAACATCATTCGTCCATTCGTGAGTCCTTGGGCTTCTCGAGTGGTTCTCGTTAAACATGGACGGATCTATTCGATTCTGTGTTGATTACCGCCACCTGAACAAAATTACGCGCAAGGATGTTCACTCGCTGCCTCGCATAGACGACGCCCTGGACTGATTCCAGGGAGCCGAGTTTTTCTCGTCATTACACTTCAAATCCGGCTGCTGGCAAGTGCCGATGGGCGACGCTGATCGTTCAAAGGCGGCTTTTACTACGTCCGATGGCTTTACGAGTTCAACGTCACGCCGTTCGGACTCTGTAACGCGCCGGCCACATTCGAACGAATGATGGGCAACGTACTGCGGGGCTTGAAATGGTAAACGTGTCTCTGTTACTTGGACGACGTAGTCGTGTTTTCGCATGATTTATCAACCCGTCTCACACGCCTCGAGCAAGTGCTAACATGCCTTGGCTCCGCTTTTCTGCAGCGGAAGCTTAAGAGCTGCCGCTTCGCTGCTCGAAAACTCACCTTTTTAGGACATGTCTTTTTTTAAAGACGGTGTCCTCCCGGACCAGGGAAGACTTCGTGCCGTATCGGACTTTCCGAAGACAACCATGCTGAAGTACACGAGGATGGCTTGGTGGGCTAGTTGGTGTAGCATCATAAAGGGTTAACAGCGCACAAACACGACGACACACAAGGAAGAGAAGACAGGACAAGCGCTGAGAAGTCGAAATGAAGTTCACGAGGATAGCTTTGTGGACTAGTTGGTGTAGCATCATAAAGGGTTAACAGCACGCAAACACGACGCCACACAAGAAAGAGAAAACAGGACAAGCGCTTAGAAGTCGAAATGAAGTTCACGAGGATGGCTTGGTGGGCTAGTTGGTGTAGCATCCTCGTGAACTTCATTTCGACTTCTCAGCGCTTGTCGTGTCTTCTCTTCCTTGTGTGTCGTCGTGTTTGTGCGCTGTTAACCCTTTATAATGCTACACCAACTAGCCCACCAAGCCATCCTCGTGAACTTCATTTCGACTTTTCAGCGCTTGTCCTGTCTTCTCTTCCTTGTGTGTCGTCGTGTTTGTGCGCTGTTAACCCTTTATGATGCTACACCAACTTCTCACTTAGTCCGCGCCGACGGATAGGAGTCCAACCCCAAACACGATCCCCTGTGTGGTACTCGGCGTCTCCGCGTCGGAGGTTGTAACGCCCAGCGTCCACCAGTTGGTGGTCCGTTGTACGAACGCGAGCGAGCTGGCGGGCCTCCTCCTCACGCTGAAGGTATCCTTGGACGTCGGGGTTACGTTCGTCGTCTTCTACATGCGGAAGCATGGCGTCAAGCATCGTAGTCGGCCATCTTCCGTAAACAAGCTTGAATAGCGTCATCTGCGTAGTTTCCTGGATAGCCGTCTTGTACGCAAAGGTGACGTACGGAAGCACTTCATCCAAACTCTTATGCTCAACGTCGGCGTACGTCAACAGCATATCCGCACTTGTCTTGTTCAGACGTTCTGTTAGTCCGCTCGTTTAAGGGTGGTACGCCGTCGTTCTTCGGTGATTCGTGTTGCTGTAGCGTAATATTCCTTGCATCAGCTCCGCAAGGCCGTTCCGCTGTCCGTGATTAGAACTTCCGGGGCTCCATGTCGCAGCACAACTTGGTTTATGGAGAACTTAGCGACTTCTTGTGAAGTCGTCCTCGGTAGAGCGGCGGTCTCTGTGTAGCGTGCCATGTAGTCTGTCGCTACGACAATCCACTTGTTCTCAGATCGGGATGTAGGGAACGAGCAAAGAAGGTCCATTCCAATCTGTTGGAAGGGCATAGATGGGACGGCGATCGTCTGCAGAAGTCCGGCGGGTCTCGTCGCTGGCGTTTTTCGTCGCTGGCAGTCACAGCAGCTCCGGACGCAGTGGGTGACGTCGGATGCAAGGCGGGGCCACTATTACTGCATCTTGATTTTCCCAATTGTGCGAGGTGTGCCGAGATGTCCACAAGACGGGTCGTCGTGGCACGCTTCCAAAATTTCGTCACGAAGATCTGCCGGGATGACAAGGAGATGATTCGCTCTCGTTCCGGGGTTGAAATTCTTCTTCACGAGGACGGAGTTTTTCAGGCCTAATGCAGGTAACTTGCGTTTGAAGGCCCTGGCCACGGCGACGTTGCATCCTTGGAGGTAGTCGATCATCACAAGTAGATCGGGGTCGGCACGCTGCTGGGCGGTCAAGTCGCTCTCAGTCACGACTCCAAAGAACGCGCTGTCTTCATCGGAGTCTTGTGGTGGTGGGTCGACGGGGGCGCAGGACAGGCAGTCGGCGTCGGAGTACTTCTTCCCGGATTTATAGACTACTGTAACGTCGATTTCTTGGAGGCGCAAGCACCACCTACCAAGACAGCCAAAAGGGTCCTTCAAATCTGCGAGCCAACACACCACATGGTCGTCTGTCGCAACCTCAAACGGTCTTCCACACACGTATTGGCGAAATTTTGAAATGGCCCATATGATCGCAAGGCACTCTTTCTCAGAGGCTGAGTAGTTTCTTTCTGCCTTGGACAGACCACGGCTGGCATAGGCGATTACTTTTTCGCACCCGCTTTGCTTTTGTAGGAGGACGGCACCCAAGCCTATATCACTGCCGTCCGTGTGCATTTCCGTTTCGGCGTTTTCGTCGAAATGCGCGAGCACGGGTGGGCTTTCCAGGCATTGCTGCTGCTTGCAGAATGCTTTTTCTTCGGCATTTTCCCAGCTGAAAGGGTGCTATCGTTCGTGAGGCGCGTGAGTGGCTCTGCAATGCGAGCGAAGTTTGCGACGAAGCGACGGTAGTATGCGCATACTCCGAAAAATCTCCGCACGCCCTTCTTATCTTTCGGCCTTGGGAAGTTCGCTATGGCTGAAGTTTTCGCCGGGTCAGGCAGGACTCCCGCGGTGTTGACGACATGGCCCAAAAACTTCAGTTCCTCGTACGCGAAGCGGCACTTTTCAGGCTTCAGCGTTAACCCTGACGTACGGATGGCCTCGAGTACAGACTGCCACCTTGCAAGGTGTTCGTCGAAAGTCCGGGAGAATACCACAACATCGTCGAGGTATACGAGGCAGGTGTGCCACTTCAGGCCAGCTAGCACCGTGTCCATGACTATTTGAAACGTTGCTGGCGGCGAGCACAACCCAAACGGCATACCTTGAACTCGTATAGGCCGTCCGGGATTATTAATAGTGTTCTCTCGGTCTCTCTCGTCCACTTCAATTTGCCAGTAGCCGGTCTTCAGATCCATCGATGAGAAGTACTTCGCGTGGCAGAGGTGGTCGAGGGCGTCGTCTATTCGTGAGAGGGGGTACACTTCCTTTTTGGTGATTTTGTTCAGTCACCGGTAGTCAACGCAAAACCCTAATGTGCCGTCTTTTTTCTTCACCAGCACGACTGGCGCAGCCCAGGAGCTTTTCGATGACTGTATAATGTCATCACTGAGCATGTCATCGGCTTGAGACAGGATGGCTTCTCGCTCGTGTAAAGAGACGCGGTACGGTGACTGTCGTGTAGGACGGGCTCTATCTTCGGTTATTATTCGGTGCTTCGCTAGAGGTGTCTGGCGTAGTTTTGAGTTCGACAAAAACACTTTCTGTGGCGACGCAGCAAATCCAACAATTTCTTTCTTTCTTCTTGCGGTAACGCCGGATTCACATCGAAGGGATTCGGAAGCTTCAAGATATCTTCGGGTGCACGTTCAAAGTCGGCAACCGCGATCACGTCACTTGCTTCTTGCGTTTCTTCGAGGAACGCAATTGCAGCGCCTTGTTTATATGCTGGTATTCCTCGCTGAAATTAGTGACCAAAACTTGGGATTGCCGTTGCGTAAAGCGCGCAATTCCTCTTGCGACGGAGACACTGCGGTATGGAGCAACTTTTGGTCACTCTCTACGAGAACGTCGACGTCAGGAACAGCATCTTCACAGTAGACGGTGATCATCAAGCTTGCGCCGGGTGGAAGGGTGACATGATCATCGGCGATCCTTAAAGCAGCACGGTGTTTGGAGTTCGGTTCCAGTGTCATAGAGTGACTGGAGGAAAAAGTTATGGACTTGGTCTGTAGATCAATAATTGCACCGTTGTCCGTCAAAACGTCCATTCCAAGAATTACGTCGCGGGAGCAGTTAGGCAAAATGACGAGCGCCGCAGGGTACGTTGTGCCGGCAATGGTGACGCGCGATGTGCACGTTCCACTTTTCGTCACGAGGTGGCCTCCAGCTGTGCGTATGTGCGGACCGTCCCATGTGGGCATACCTTTCTTCAGCTTAGACGCAAAAGGCCCGCTCATGACTGAGTAGTCACCTCCCGTGTCTATGAGGGCGACTACTTCGAAGCCGTCGACGGACAGCTGAACGTCGGATGCTGCCTTCTTCGAGTTCCGGGTGCGTCGTGGCGTCGTCTCTCGGTTTCTGCGTGTTGACGGTCGGGCACTGTGTGTCGCGGTCGTCCTCTTCTCAGCGGCAGGTTCGGTCAGATCGGGTACGCGTCGCGCGGTATGGTTGTCGTCATGCTCAGGAGTCACCTCCAGGTTAGATCGGGTCGTCGTGCTGAGGGCATGTCGGGAATCATCGTCTTCCGCGCGTCGTTGCGCCTCTGGAGGGTTTTCATTTTTCTGCGGTCGTGCAACTTTACCTCCAGAAGTTGCTCCTTTTAGTTTCCCTCTCGTGGGCTGGGGGGCCTCCCACGTGCGAAATCAGCATTGCTACGGCGGTTGGGCGACTGGTACGGGTAGTGCGACGGCGATCGGTTGAAGCGGGCTGGTCCACGGCTGCTATTGGACTGGCATTCTTTGATCTCCGATGGGCGCTGGCCGGGTCGGTGGTGGGGTGCGTCGACGGAGAACCCTGGCAAACCGAGCCTCTTGTACGTGCAGCGAAGGTAGATGTGGTCGGCCTCTCAGCAGTGG
This sequence comes from Haemaphysalis longicornis, assembly GCF_048455015.1. Lineage (NCBI taxonomy): Eukaryota > Metazoa > Arthropoda > Arachnida > Ixodida > Ixodidae > Haemaphysalis > Haemaphysalis longicornis. The sequence goes on from NW_027526335.1 coordinate 215,869,318, forward strand.
TAGCACAGCGTACAATTATCGAGGGTTCGCCAGACGTCCGTCTTGATCGAGTTCTCGTTTTGGTCTGCAGGGGCTCGTGCGGGCGATAGTGGACGGCGGTACGGCGGAGCTTCTTGACGACGGGTTGGATCGTGGCGGGGTCGACGAACAGCCGCGGAGTAGGTCATGGCTTGTGGTTCGCGGAGTGCATCCGACGGCGTAGAAGTTCCCATTGCGTTTTGGACTTCTCCAATTACGTCGGTAAGGGAAGCCACTTGAGGCTGCGGCGTCATTGAAAATAGCTTCCGAAGCTCCTCCCTAACTACTGCTCGGGTGGTCTCGCGCAATTTATCAGAGCTTCCAGGTGCGGCACCGCTGGTATCAGAAAACAGCACGTTGACAGGGTGGTCGTACTGCCTCTTTCGAATTTCTAGCGTCTTCTCCATCACGGCAGCTTCAGACGCGAATTCGGCCAGCGTTTTAGGGGGGTTACGGATAAGGCAAGCAAAGAGTTCTTGCTTTACCCCTCGCATCAGAAACCTTAGTTTCTTTTCATCCGTCATTTCTGGGTCCGCATGGCGAAAAAGTCGCTTCAACTCTTCGACGAAGATCATGACCCCTTCGTTGGGGTGCTGCGTTCGAGTTTCAAGCAAAAGTGCTCCGCGTTCTTTTCTGACCACAGTAGTAAAGGTCTTAAGGAACTCGCATTTGAAGGGAGCCCAGTTGGTCAAGGAGCTCTCGTGATTCTCGAACCAGGTGCGAGAGGAATCTTCCAAGTAAAAGAAAACATGCCGCAACGTTTCTGCGTCGTCCCACCTGTTGAAGATCCGGACGCGCTCCAGTTTCTCCAATCATTCTTTTAGGTCTTCTGCGGGGGCTTCTCGGAATGCTGGCGGTTTCCGTGGCTGCTGCAGGACGATTGGTGATGTTGCTTCTTGCACCATGGTGGTTGTCGCAGCGGTCGTTCTTTTGGGTCCATCTGGCAGGAGACCAAACTCGGGCGGAGGCCTTGCAGTCGGCGGCTGGCTCTAGTTGAACTGGTTTGGTGGAATTCAGAGGTTGTTGGTAGCATAAAAGGTGCGTACCCAGCACCTACCAGATGTGACGTAGTCAAAGACGACGCAGCTGTCTTGAAGAAACAACAATGCTCCCCTAACAACTGAAAAGAATACAGAGGGGGTGAAGCAGCAGTCAACAAAAGTGACTTGCGCAGGCTAGTGTCGTCGAATGTAAATGCTACGGCGTCTGCTCTGCAGGCTTTTATCTTTCGGCGCAAGTGTTTCTGGAACCATCGATTTACATCCAGAACATTGTAGGTCAAAGAAGATTATTCTGGGCTTAGTGACGTTACAGTAAAACAGTCTGCTTATCTGTATGAGATAGTCCGTGCGGCATAAACATAACGAATGGAAGACGCGCATCGCTCTGGGCACACATAACAGAGCCGGGCGTGGCCTGGCAGTAAAACAAACAATAAATAAACAAAGCCATACATGGTTCGCGGCAATATCTTACGACTTCCGACACTGTTGTTTTTTCAGCCAAATTAAGGGCACCAAATAGACGTCAAGACACTGCGCAAGAATATGTTCACAGCACTTGAGGGGTTGTGTCCAAAGCAATGCGCGGCCGCATATCACCTGCTACCGTACTTTGCTCCCTGATGTGTACAGAGTTCGGCCACTGATTTCAAGGAAGAGCGTGGGGAGATATAAAAGGCAAGGTGGCATGCACCCGTGTTATTTGAGGCCCTTGATGATTCTTCCGTACTTTTAAGGTTGAGGGTATTGTTTCAGCAGATAAATATCATGTAGATACCCTGCACAAGAAACTGGGAAGAATTTAGGAAGAATAACTGTCTTTCTTCCTAAATAATAGCCCCAGCAGCCCAATAAAATGCCCTTCGAATGAATTCAATTGCGCGAAAGCGTGTGTAATACATACTTGATTTTTCCGCTCTCTTGCAGGTGTCGCCGCAGGGGTACTGTTACCAAGTCCAACTATCATCCCCTACAAGTGGGTGGCTGTGACGCAGCAGTCCTTGCCTACTCTGAACAATTTGGCACACACCAGATTCCAGCTGGTGTTGCCAGCTTTCACGTGTGCTCACTCGAAGTTAGTAAAATGCAGTGTCGCCACGCCAGCTTTGAAAAATGCCTTGCACAGGTCTTGCCATCATCGCATGAGTGACAGCTTTCAGGCGCAGGTGGGCCGTTTGCGTTAAGCTGGGTAGCCTGAACCCGTCCTCCAGAGCGTGGGCAACAAGATTTGGCGGGAACTGCGCACTCCTTTGTATACACAGGAACCTGAAAGGGACAATAATAAGACTACTGTGATGCCTTATATTCATGGTGTTAGCGACAGGCTGAAGAAGGTTGTGGGAAGAGCAGGTGTACGCCTGGTTTTCTCGGCTCCCAACCAACTCAGCAAGATATGTGCGCCAGTTAGTGATGGTGCGCCTTCCCGTACAGATTGGGACATAAACCACGTGCGACCCTTCACCAAGTGCAGGGCCGGCGTGGTTTACTCCATTCCGTTCAATTGTGGACGCCAGTATGTAGGCCACACGGGGCGGTGCCTGAACGTACGGATTATGGAGCACGTGTCCAGTATCAAAGCAAAATCTAGTGGCTGGCTCCCCTCGCATGTGTCGCCCTACAAGTGAACTCCTGAATTTGAGCACTGCAAAGTTGTAAAGCACTACGGAATTCAGCGCACGTGTGAGCTGCTTGAAGCATACACAATTTATAACAGTGGCACTGATTCCGTAAGCACCTCTTCTGTTGCCGTCTCTCCAAATGAGATAGCATTTATTGAGGACTAAGCGAAATGGTGGAACTAGTAATATGATAACGCAAAGATGCGGTTTGTTGACTATACTGGTAACGTTTTTGTAATATTTCATGTTTATGAATTCTTTCCGCCCTTATCTTGGTGTAACCGTTTCGTTTATATTCCTTAGAGGCAAATAAACACTTTGTTGGTAGTCAACGCTGTATGTGTAGCCTCCTTCTTTCTGTCCCGTCTTGAGCGCTGTTTTTGTTTGAAGTGTGAACCAACAATCCCAAACACTTTCATTGCTCCAGTTGGAACACAGACAGCCGTCAAGGTGCCACAACCAAAGAGTGATGAGGTTATCAACCGAATTGCCATAAACAATTCAGTGTATCTATCTTCAATGCATATAGCCCATTTCAAACTTTCAGACATACGTTCTTATTCTAACGTTGATTTAGTGTGAGTGGTGGCCTCATTAAAAATATATCAAGATAAAGTGAGAAAAACGTTTGGTGAAAGAAACTTCGTCGCCACCTCAGTGCAATACGGCATTCGTGTTCGCGGATGATGATTAAAACGTGACACAGGGAAAAGGGGATACGATGAGTTTCCGTCCTGTCCCTTTCTTATGTCACGTTGTTGCCGCGCGAAGTTAGCCATGTCTGCAATTTACCCACTTGCTCATATCTCAGCTCTTAATTTAACGATATAAGATAGAAACAAGAGGACCCCATGCATGGTAGTCAAATACCTTGCATGGAATTTATTTTCCATGCAAGGTATTTTCCTCCCTTTCTCCCCGTCTATCTCTCTTGCTGTGACGGCCTGCCTGGCGCTGTGCCAAAATAAGCCTGGTTAAAAAAGAGATTGTGTCTTAATGGGGCAACGGAGAGTGGTAGGCAAAAGCTAAACTTAGGCAGCAAAATGTTACTTTTCCTGATTGCAATTTTGACTATTCCACGCAGATTGGGTAGCTTTTCGGTTGAGGCGGGTCACACCTCTTGCCCATAACTTTTTCGCGAGGCCTCGTTTGCAATCCTTGTCTTTTTTTAAGCATGCGAGGCAACACCTTTCGACAAGGGGATAAATAACTCTTCGGTGTTTACACGCTTTGTACGCGGAGGCGATATTTGCACGAAATTGGACCACACACCTGTCTGAGTCAGATGTTCAGTGTACCCCAGCCGCCGTTAGTACAGTGTCCTGTGACACTAGGCCTGACAGAAGGACGAGTGTTTTTTGGCGTCTAGGAAAGTGTTAGAGACAGCAGTGTGGCAATGAGTGATGTGTGTATGGTAATCTTTGAAGTGTTCGCCCTTTTACTGAGTTTACTGTCTGTGGCTTCAGAAAGTACAGTCCAGCAAGAGTTTAGCATGACCTACGCTAATGTGCTAGGCGCGAGCGTCATGACCATGGGGGCAATGGTCCCGGCATTTACGGGGGACGGAAAAGGGACACCCATCCAGGACTTCCTACGTGTACTGGAGCAGGTGGGAGGCGTTGTTTGGCTGGACAGAGGCACAGATGGTGGGAATCGCACGCTGCAAAATGGTCGGTGCGGCCTACGACTTCGAATGGCGTGAGGAGGTTGTCGCTGCGGCAAAGACTTACGCCGAGTTTAAAGCTTTAACCACGAAGACGCTTGATGCCGAGCCAGAGTGTGTAAAACTACACAGGTTTTTGTCCGCCAAACAAAAGGACGCGGAAGATGGAGAGTCCTTCGCGAGTAGGCTCCGCGTGCTGGGCAATGCGGCTGTTGGGTACGAAAGGACGGACGGCCCCGAAACAGAAGATAAACCCAAGCTCCGCAAGGAGCTTCTGGACGAGCAGCTTTCCACTTAGTTATTGAACAGACGGCGAAAACTGCTTTGCAAATTCACGCTTTCCCGCGCCCCCAAGAATATTGGAGAGGCTGTTGAAGCGTCTGTGAGGGCAGAGAAAAATGAGAGTGCAGTTAATCACGGCCACATTCCACTCTCATGCGTACCAGAGTGCGAGAAAGCAACTTAACAGCGCCTTGATAGGCAGAACACCCGCTAAAAGCTAGCATTGCGTTGCAACTTAAACAAATGTAACAAAACGGCATGCGTCGCGCCAACGGCGCGGTACAGCTGATATGTCATGCGTGTGGTGAGCTTCGACACACTTCTAGGAAGTGCAGGCAGCGCGCGCACGCTGAAAGCCGACAGCGAGGCGATGGTAAAGGAAGCGCGAATAATGCGGTAGGGAATTCCGACTCCCTTCGAACCTGGGAAACTAGTCGATCCCCCTTCAGGCGGCGCCCGCCCGCACAAGGGAAGAGAAAGGGGCACTCTAGAGGTCACAGTTAACATGTGCGCGGAGATGAGCCCGATAATTGAGTGTGAAATAGGGGCAGCAGCCATGAAATGCCTCAGTTACATGGGCTCCTGCTCAGAAAAAACACTCTAGACGAGGTTTTACCAGACGGGCAAACGACACTCCGGTCGGTACAGCAGAAAGCGCGTCGTTCGCATGACGGGCGACAATTTCGAAATTATAACGTGCCGTGAAGTGCTTTTGAAATGGGTGGAACGCACTACTACGGCGACGTTCTTCGTCTGCACAGACAGGGCCAGGTTGCCGGTAGCTAGTCTAATTGCGCCAAACATCTTCCGGAGAGAAGGTACGTCTGCTAGGAAGGAGAGGCGCCATCAGCATAAGCGACATCGAGATTCTGATTCTAAACTGGGCAGGTAAAGACAAGCAGACCAGCAGACGCAACGACTGGCATTGTTGCGATGGCTTCCCCATACACTTCATGGGGGATAGTGTACTGCCCGCATTGAGCGAGTGCGGGCTTATGGATACGATAACTCCCGAGTTGGGCCCGCCACGGTGGCTCAGTGGCTAAGGCGTTGAGCTGCTGAGCGTGAGGTCCCTAGTTAGATTGCTGGCCGCGGCAGCCGCTTTTCTGGCGGAGGCGAAAAGCAAAACTGCCCGTGTGTACAAGATTTCGGCGCACGTTAAAGATCACCAAGTGGTCAAAATTAATCCGGAGCCCTCCACTACGGTGCTCCTCATCGCATGCGTTGCGTCGGCGCGTTAAACACCACAACCAATCAAACTGCCGAGTTGGCTAAAGGATAATTAGGTGTAGCTGAAAGCAATCTCCTCGACGTGTCGGGTATCGCCTGCTCTTACTGTTTGGTCAGAGCCACCGATGCTGGCCACGTCCCCGTGCGCGTAGTTAACACCAAACTTCAGGAGATTAGGTCACCCTCAAGAAACTCTGATCGGTGCGGTCATACATGCTTAACCCAATGCAATTTGTTGTTAAAAATATCAAGGTGACTTGCCTTTTCATTGTACAGTTTAAACAATCTTTGCAAAGGAGAACAAGCAGAGCTGATTGGAAATAAAAAAATTCACGAAAAGACTTACAGGGAACTCTAATCTCAATTGATGACATGAGGTCTTCACAATCAATGATGCTGTGTAAACAATTTAAAAAAAAGCAAATCCACTGTATCGTGCCGTATCATGTCCGAGTCAACATGTGATGCGCGGTGTGGTGCGCAGAGCGCGCCCGATGTACCTATATAAGCGCTCATGAATAAACCACTACTCAGTTGCTGTTCACGACGCCAGCGTGTCGGACTGACCTTCTTATCAGCCGAGTTGCGGCTGATACATGGTGCCAGAAGTGGGGCGTGCAGCCACGACGCAGTCATGGAACCGCTGAAACCGCCGGATCACCTACGACTAACCGGTAATGTTCAGAAGAAGTGGGCGCTATTCAAGCAAAAACTTGAGCTGTACTTGCAAGCCACTGCGCCAGCAAAGCCACTGACTGAAGCTGCGAAAACTGCCACGCTCCTGACCGTCGCCGGAGACGATGCTTTAGACGTTTTCAACAACTTCACGTTTGCTGAAGGTGAAAATAAGGAGGACTACCAGACTGTGATAGCGAAGTTCGAGGAGTACTGTGCAGGCCAGCAAAACGAAGTTTACGAGAGATACGTTTTCAGGACAAGGACGCAGGAAGAGGATGAACCGGCGGAACAATTCCTCAGGGGCCTACGGAAGCAAGCAAGGTTTTGCAACTTTGGCCAACTCTTCGATTCCATGATTCGCGACCAGATAGTCTTCGGTACGAACAACAGGAAGTTGCGTGAGAAGATGTTGAGGGAGAAAGACCTGACCTTGGAAAAGGCAGAGCATTTGTGCAAGGCCGCCGAGACGGCAAGCAAACAAAGCGAAGCGTGGAAAGAGAGCGAAGAAAAAGTTGATGCAACTACAGCGAGGCAGCAACGCTCGAGCCAAAGTTTGAAGACCACGTTCCAGTGCTTCAAGTGCAACAGGAGGCACGAGCCAAGGAAGTGCCCCGCCTTCGGGAAAATTTGCCGCTCTTGTCAAGGAAGAAACCACTTTGCAATTTGCTGCAAACAACAAGTCGGTGAAGTGCAACGTGACGACGAAGGCTTCAACATCTTGGATGTGAGCGTTTGCGGCATTCAGAAAGCGAAAGACTGGGTTGTAAACGCCTACGTTGCGGAGCAAGAAGTGGCGTTGAAGGTGGACACAGGATCCCAAGCCAATCTATTGCCGTTATCGGTGTATAAAAGGTTCCGCACCAAGCCACCCCTTAAGCCAAGCTGTTCTGTCCTGCGGTCGTACAGCGGGAACGTGATTAAGCAGTGCGGCGTCACAACACAAGTGGTCAAACTCGGGAGCCGTCGGTGCGTCGCACACTTCTTCGTAGTGAAGCGAAGCCAGGCTATACTCGGACTGCAGACAGCTGAGTTGCTAGGACTTGTGTCGCGAACTGTTGACTCCGTGGCGGCAAACGACGCCGCTTATGGTAATTCCGCTACCGTGGTGCAGGAGTTCGCCCATCTTTTTGAGGGCACCGGCTGCGTGCAGCGAGAGTACCGGATGGTTCTTCGCGACGATTCCGTTCCAGTGGTGCAGCTGGCTCGTCGCGTGCCGTTGGCACTACAGGAACCACTGCGGAAAGAACTGCAGCGTATGGAAAAGGCAAGCATCATCTGCAAGGTGGATGAGCCCACTGACTGGGTAAGCCCTCTCGTTATCGTCAGGAAAAAAGATGGCAGCCTCAGAGTATGCATGGATCCGCGAAATGTAAACGCCTGCTTAAAGCGTGAACATTATCAGATGCCGCAACGCGAAGATATTGAGGCAGAGCTTTCCGGTGCGAAGTTTTTTAGCCGTCTGGACGCGAACGCGGGATTTCACCAGATACCACTGGACGAGGCAACATCAAAAATATGTACCTTCGCAACTCCTTTCGGTCGCTACCGCTTCCTCCGACTTCCATTTGGAATTTCGTCCGCGCCGGAAGTATTCCAAAAAACGCTGAGCGAGATTTTCGACCCCTTGCCAGGAGTACGGGTCTACATAGACGACATTTTGGTGTGGGGCTCATCTAAGCAGGAGCATGACGAGCGCTTGAAGGCCGCTCTTTGCGCAGCACAACGAGCGGGCTTAACTTTCAACTCGGAAAAATGCACGTTCGGCGTACAGGAAATTGCTTTCCTGGGAGACTTGATCAGCGAAACTGGAATTCGCCCCAGTCCACAACTGGTCGGGTGCTTGCAAAAAATTCCGGTGCCGAAGGATAAACTGGCAGTCCAGCGCATGCTCGGTGTCATCAACTATTTTGGCAAATACCTGCCAACACTGGCTGATCGAACAAAGCTCCTTCGCAGACTGATACGGAAGGACGCAGTGTTCGAATGGACAGAAAACCACGCTCAAGAATGGGCTACGATTTGTGAAGCGCTACGAACGGCCCCGCTGTTAGCGTTTTTTGACCCTACAAAAGAAACAAAAATAACGTCAGATGCCTCGAAAGACGGCCTGGGAGCTGCTCTACTTCAGCGTCATGATATCGGCTGGCGTCCAATCGCGTACGCATCCCGAGCAATGACCGAAACCGAAAGGCGTTACTCGCAAATCGAAAAAGAAGCCATGGGGATTGCATATGGCTGTGAAAAGTTTCATCAGTTTGTCTATGGGCGAAAGATTTCCATTGATACAGATCATAAGCCATTGATAGCAATCTCGTCTAAAGACATTGGTGACATGCCACCAAGGCTGCAACGATTTTTTCTCCGTCTCCTAATTTATGATTACGTGTTGCAGTTTCTCTCTTTTTCAAGCTCTTTTTCAAGCCTCTTGTCAAGCCTCTTTTTAGACAATTTAGATAATTGCAGTTTCTACAACATGTTTTCATACTGATAGTAAACTCGGCGATCGAAATGCCTGTCGTTCACAATTCTAATAAACCTTTGCACATTTTCATGCTTAGCGCTACTTGTTATGCCCAACTTGTTCCAAACAACAGACACAAAATGCAGTTTTGGGATCACCATAGTTAAGAATAATCGAACAAAACACAAAGGATTAGAAAATCGTCTCGTAATTCGCGACACAATTCCCAAGAGGCCGTAGGCCTTGTTCACAACAGAATTAACATGTGAACGAAAATGCAGTTCTGAATCTAAAACAACGCCGAGATCACGACTCTCTTTAACTCGTTTCAGCACTGTTCTATTTAGTGTGTAATCATGTAGCACAGCAAGACTTTTTCTAGTGAAAGTCAATGCATAAGTATTGGTAACATCAATCAACGGCTTATTTTCAGCACACCAATTCACTATATTTAAGATGTAAGACTGAAGTAGGACGCAGTCATCATGCGTGCTAATTTCTCCAAACAATTTGATATCATCTGCATACAAAAGGGTGCGGAAATTTTCGACACAGCATGTAATATCATTAATAAATACATTAAACAAGAGAGGGCCCAAAATAGATCCTCGTGGAACGCCAGAAGTAGAAATAAAAGGCTTCGACAGCACACCGTTAACCCGCACGTAATTACACCTACCGGACAAATAATCCATAATGAAAGTACAAAGTTGATTGCACACGCCATACGCTCCTAACTCTTCAACCAGTCTCTGGTGGTCAACTAAATCAAACACTTTGGACATGTCAAAGTACACGGCACCAACGTGACCAGGATTCTCAATATAGTGACTTGTGTATTCCAAAAATGTCATTAGATTAGTTTCTACGGATCGGCCTCTATAGAACCCATGTTGAACATTCCCGATCTGACGTTTTAAAAAGAAGCATAGGTGATGAAACAGGGCCATTTAAAAACTTCGCAAAAGGGCTCTTGAAAGTTATAGGTCGGTATTTAGTGACGTCACATGAATCACCAAATGTATGTACAAGAACAATTGCGCTGTTTTTCAGCAACTCAGAAAAAATTTCGTTCGAAAAAGAAACGTTGAAGATGAGTCAAAAGCGGCCCAAATATCGTGCGAGTTCGAAGGAAAGGTGTTTTCAGACAGGATAGAATCAAAGTAGTCCGCAAAGCAGTCAGCCACATCCTTAGCTTTGTACATAACCGTACTATCCTGGGCTAACGTGATGCTCGTTCGAGGTGTTTAAATATCTTTCACATATCTCCAAAATAGTTGACTGGTAGGGGATGGAGCGGGAAACATGAACGGGGAAAGTAAGTTATTAAAAGCTCAATAGATGAAGATACAGACTATACCTGACGAGTTTCGCAACTCTCAAAATTCAGTAATGCTCCAGTAGAGGCTTGGCCTGATCAGGGTAAGGACTCGATGTGATGATTCTAAGTGCTTTATTCTAGATTGTTTGGACCGACGAGAGATGAGTTCTGCATATGTTACCCCAAGAACTAATGCAATAACTAATCAGATTGAACAAAGCAATAATAAAGCGTGGTGAGTATCTGCCGACTGAAATGTGGTCGGGCTATGATGATTACGCGTATGCCATATGCCATATTCCATCTATTGTAAGCAGCACGAGCAGCATACTTCAAGTTACAGTCTAACTGGGCACCTAGAAATGCCGAGCTGTTGGTTGCTGTAACAGCCTGCTGTGCAATGGAAATTGATTTAATTGAATTGTTTTTCTTGATTAAATACGAAAAATTGTGCTTTCAATTGAATCATTTGTAGCCTGGTGTTATGGCACCAATTAACAACATTACTTACATCAGTGTTTAATTTTGTCAGTAAAGTCGCAATGTTTTGCGCGAAGTGAAAATTGTGTCCTCAGCATACAAAAGGCGTTTTGAAGACGAAAGACAATGAGGTATTTATGAATTTAAAAATAACAGTTCTCCCGGCACGGAGCCTGAGGCACACCTTTGTTTGTAGCAACGGCTTTAGAGGAATCACCAGAAATGGAAGTGACCTGTGTCTTATCACACAAATAGCTTTCCAGTAATTGCAAAGGTGATCCAGTTAGGCCGATGGCTTCTAATTTTTCTAAAAGAATGATATGGTTGATGGTGTCAAAAGCTGTTCTTAGATCAATAAAAATAGAACTGGCGTAACATCCATCATCAATAATAGTTTTAAGTTGATCGGTAAACAACACTAGTGTGAGGTCAGTTGAATAGCCTCGTCGAAAGCCGTACTGGTAAGGGGAGTTGTGGTATGGTGCCAATATCCAAATGGAAACTAAAGAAGAGAAGGGCCAGCGCAAGGTGTCACCAATAATCATCATCATTGTGGATTGCGAAGCAGTGACCTTAACAAGACAAGAGAAGAGGAGGAAGAAGTGGGCTGGGAAGATGGACTGCCGGGCAGGCTAGATGGTTCCGTAAGCCTGTCGTCAGGACGGCGAGGGCACAGGTGTTCTGCGACCGTTGTAATACAACGTCGAGACACCACGTCCCCACTGGCAACGCGCTGCCGTGACCTTTCTTCCAGTGCATCTATTCTTCCGCGTACTGTTCCATTGTGTCTTCTCTTCCGGGCCCTTGCTTCTTCAGCAGCTGCGCCTTGATCCGGGCTGTTACTTTTGAAGACGTCTCCATCGCTCGCGCCTTCAAGCTCCGCAACGACACCTCCATGCATCGACCACGTGAGACTCTTTCTAGTCGCAAGAAACTTCAAGTCGCGAGAACTTTCCTGGTTAGCGTCTAACCTTGTCTTAACTTCCCGTCCTGCATAAATGTACGTTTTCCTTGTCGGTCTAACTGGTGTCGCAATTTCTCGCTCCTGGCATCTACTTCCGCGTCGTGAAATCTCTCTAACCTCAACATCATCACAGGAGGTAATATCAAATTCATATAAGGTAAGTCGCAGAAGAAGTAGTTTTTCAACGACTTTACTAAAGAAAGGCAAAATACATACAGGCCTGTAGTTAGACATTAGGTTTCAGTTACCTTTGTTCATAGACTGGTATCATTTTCCTCTGCTTTAGTTATATGGGAAATGCACTGTAAGCCCGCTGCGTAATTCTCGTTTTGTTTACCGGCGAGACGCGAAGTTGGAAGCCGCGAGCGCAGGCCTCGCGTTCCTTCCTTTTGTGCGGCGAGAGGAGGGGGTGCTTTTCCCGAGAACCTTCGTTGCGCTGGTATGCGGTCAGCTCTTCCCGCGGGTCGGGCGGCGGCCGTCCTTGGCTTCGGGAGGGGATTAGTCCCGACTCCCTCATTGTGCCGGCGAGCGCCCGTAGACGAAGGCGAGGCGGCGAGACGTTAAGACGTTACTGTAAGGCGTCTAGACCGCTCTAAGCCGTCCGGGTTGGCTTTTGAACAAGATACCGCCCGTTCAACCTAGTGGGGTGGCCGCTCCTCACGGTATGCGACTTTAGGTAGCCGAGGCCTTGCCTTGGCTTAGCGGTGGCAATAGCGTTCGCGGAAAGCTGACTAGGAGTGGCGTGAGAGAGATTATCGGGTCATGTGACCACGGGGGTGACATGTTTACGATTGGTTAGTTCTTTTTGTGTGTGTGTGTTTTATTTGTTTGTAGTGGACCAATCGGGGCTTTGAGAGCTGATGTCACCCTGATGTCAGCCCGGATATCCGCCTGACATCATGTGCACTCTCGCACCAGCAGGGGCGCTGCCCAAATCCTATAAATGCTAGGAACCCCATTACCGGGGGTCGGATTTTACTTCTTACAGGCGCTTCGCGCCATCGGCTATGCCGAGCGTTCTTCTAAGATCCACCACTTGGGTCCATTCTCGTTTGTAGGTACCCTGTACCTTCGGCTATGCCGAGAGTTGTAACGAGTTACCCCATTTTATGTAAATATTGTAAATTTCTCTTGTAAATAGTACTGCCTATAAACTCCAAGTTATATCGTACCCAAGCCTGCGTCTAATGGCTACCGGAATCCAGCAACCACCGAACCCATCGACTCCTCGACGGCCGCCTCCGGCGGCTTAACAGATCGTCGGCCGCACTGGCGAACATCTCGCTGCTGGTCCTCATCGGCTGACGGCGGTACCAGCGGAGCCACCTTTGGGGGAGGAGTGCGAAGGAAAACTTTACTTGCACTGTTCGAACATTAAATTAACAATGTCACGAAACACGACAGTGATAAAGCGGGAAAACAATTTCATGATTGTGGGGAATGCTGTGATGTCCAGCGCACGTAACTTTTTACGTCTTGTATGACTGTATTCACGCTGGGATGGTTGGAAATGCAAAGTAGTGAGGCAGTCGATGGGGTGCCGATTCATGCCGTTCAGCTTGGTTAGGCTCGTAACAGGAACAGAAACTACTGAAGGCAATGGCAATGCCCAGAGGGTTATTGTAATTAATACCGCTATTCTCGATTAGTGAAACAGTATCGGCATTATAGGTTCTATTTATGAATGAATTAACAATGCCCCATTTTTTCGTGTGTTATTGCTAGCTTCATTATTTTTTTCTTAACAATTGTGTTCCATGGCGATAAGAAAAGCTTTGGTACATCACCTAAGCAGCGAACGCAAAGTGGATCACGCGTCTCCGAAGGTACGGTGTGTACATACCAACATTTCCTCTTCAAGATCCTAAAATATGGTTCCGAAAGCTAGAAGGACTGCAGCTTTCCCGATTTCCTCGCGCCTTAAAGCGCTGTTACCGAGACCCGGTTGTCAAGCCTGTTGTTTCCCGAAACCAAAAAAAATACGCCCACCTCCCCTCGCGGGAACCCTGGTGTGATGCGACGCTGAGGGGGGGTCAAGCGCAAGCGGAGAGCAACCATCGACCGAAAGGCCGCCGGAGAGCGGCACACCGGTTATATGAGCAGCGCGCCCGAAGGAGAGGAGACCCCGGAGGAGAGAGTACTGCACATGCGCCGGCGCCAGTGTGTCTGCCGCGGCTGTGACGCAACACAATCCAACACAATCCACTTTAATCCAATCCAATCCAAGCCAAGCCAAGCCAAGCCAATCGATTCGAATCCAATCCAATGCCCCTCGCGAGAGAGGGGCATCGGAGAGGAGAGGTGGTGAGCGGCGGAGAGCGCAGCTCGCGCGGCGAGGACAAGGGGGGAGGGGCGGACGACAACAACGCCGACGACGCTGCATGAACAAGGCGAGTGAATGAGATGCAGTCGCATCTAACATATGTGAATTCAAATCTTGGACATCGTTCAATCACATTAGCCCCTCGTATAGACGTCACTGCTTTCGTTGGTGTGGCCGCCGCAGACCGCACACGGTAGTTTTTCTTCTTTATAAAATAAATACAAGTAATACCTCTTTAACTCACACTCGCATATCTCGAAAAATCGGCTAAGTCGAAATTTTCGGTAGCACCGAACTATTTCCTGTACGTTCTATGTATTTGGTACCCTTTAGTTCGAAGTATTTTTGGGCCAAACTGCGGATATCTTGAAATCTTGACTGAGAGTGAAACGAAAATTTCGCCGCCACGGACCGTTTCACAAGATTCCCGCGATGCTGCCGCACTAAGTCCTTCGGTTTTTTGTCGTTTAGCCGCGTTTACCACAAAGACAATGTCTTCCTCAAACGTCGTCTGAGCCTAGAGGCATATCAACTTCGCCAAGCAACCCTGTGGCACGTCATGTGGCGGCAGAGGTATGGGCAGAGGTACAGTATACTAGAAGATAGAGGTGTGTCGTGCAAGGCATAACCCAATGGAAAGCAGCGGATTGGAAGATCGGCTCATCCAATGCGTTAGGCAGCTAAAGGACTCTTTAGTGAGCCCGAGTGCGGCTCCAAAGCACACCAGCATTAAGCAGTTCTTTTCTGCTAAGTAAAATTGCAGTGCCACAAAACCCAGCCGGTGAACGTCTGTTGTAAGCTTTTTTTTTCTCTTTGAAACCTTTATGAAATGCAAGATTGGAAGCTGCTGTTAAAGAGCTGGTAAGCACTAGCGCCTTTTTTGCAAAGAACTTGATATTAATGGCAATTCACGCAACTTGCCTTTTTTCGAAAATCCGCTTATCCCGAAATATTTCCTCGTTTTTACTACTTCGAGTTAACGAGCTATTACTGTATTGCCTTCTCGACCAGATAAACAATGAAAAGCGCGTTTATTTGGGCCAGTCTACGCAATGAAAGCAAAAAACAGAATCTTGACATATTTCCTTTAGTTTCCCTTTAAGTAACCACTTCATCAAAGGCGTCATAGTCTGCCGCGCCCGCAGCAGCACCGTTTTGCGCATCGCAGTGATGTAAGGATTCATTTTTGTCATCACCATCATCGTCATCAGTCATTTTCCTCTCTATTGGCCCCTATTTCCTTTGGATATCAACCGGTTGCTCCGTTTGTAAATTTCATTCCACGTAAGTACCTGCGCCCCCCTCGATGTATCAGCAGCCATGGTTAACACAAATGAAGCCACCAAAGCCCACACAGAAAAGATCTCCAAAGTAACGTCGTGAAAAGGCATTTGTAAAGGCACTTGTAAAGGCATCTGACAAACCGTGAGAGAATAAGTGTTTAGTGGCTTTTTAAGTGAGAAAATAATGGTTTCTCTTTAAAGGAAATATCAGTGCACCCTTTATGCTTTTTTTACTACCCCGCTATAGTTTTATCCTCGTGAAATGTTGGTTGGGTACGTTGGGTATTCGAACTGGGGCGCTATTACAGAAGGCCCGAGTTCCGCCTACTCCCGAGTTTCTTGCTGCTTGGGTTATGAAAGTAGAGATAGTGGAGCATTCGATACACCTCGAGCGAAACCGCCGGAATTGTGCGCAGCACGCCTGGCATATTCAGCGCACTATATTGAGGTCGCTTACGTTGATAAAGAACGGCTTGTGCTATCTTCCGCATGCAGCACCATCTGAAATCGCTCTGCAACGCTCATTCCCCGGCACAAACTAGATAACCGCACTGTTACTTTGAAATCCCCAGCTTGGCTGTTGGCCACGCCCGGCGCGGGGCGGTCCGTTTTTCTCCGTGTCAGGTTCTTCCACTGCATTATGTTTGCTACTTCGCTTGAGGGTAGTTCCAGTGCAGCTCTGCGCAAGAAAAAAACTAAGTAATCAAGGGGTCCGCTGTAGCAAACGGAACGCGCCCTGCTCTCGACCATCAAACATGGCTTTTGTTTACGGCCTGCTTGTATCTGCAGGGCGGGCGCTTATCAGAAATCGTCCCGTGTCAAGAAACTGTTTGAGCATTGGCGAGTGCGTTATCAACAATGAAATTGTGTCATTGACTGCGTTTTCACGGTGTATGAAGAAGGCTCCCGTGGCAAAATCGTGTCGTCTTGGCCTCTCCTATCGCCTCGTACAATAGCAACTCCAGTTCCGACTGAACACACCCGTGCCTGTGGAACCATTGGTTGACGGTGGCATGGGGAATTCATTTTTGCTTTTTGCTAAGTTCTTGTCACTGCTAGCAAGCATCAAAGGACGACTTCGTGGATACGAGGCTACGCCCACACAAAGAGGACGACGCCATGGGTGGGTGTGGCTTCGGTTGTACACTACGCCCACGAAAGGGCTGGGTGTGTTTGATTGACATTAGAACTCGGAGGAAACTCGCGCATGGTTTTGCCCGGCCGAGTTGAACTCGGGACGTCCGTGGTGGCCGCTACTGCGGCGTGGTTTTCTAAAGACGATAGTCTTTCTTGGGCTACTTCAACACAGACATTTTGGTCTTTTGGTATGTCTGTGACCCGATTCAGCCACCCGGCCAAACTAAAACAAGGCCTGCGCAATAGTCTTATATAGTCACAGCTAAATATTCCCGTCTAAGTCCGGTGTAATGTTCATACTTGTCAATGTTGGTGAAGAACAAGACATTACGCAAATATAAGACAACAAGGTAATACAGAAGTGATATTTGCAGCGTTCCTTTATAAAAAACCGTACATGTTCGATTTGTGCGAGATTAAATACTCCATCAACTGCAGCAAAAAAAACCCTCCGCTGTCGCCTGCTGTCGCCCGCGCCACTATAGCTTCTGGTGGCATTCTAAGAAATCTACCGGCAACAGTTACGAAAGGTTCCACTAGATAGATACCACGCTCTGCTTGCAACGCACGTGCAGTAGAGAAACGCGGTTCTATAAACATTGAAGTAGGGTGCCTCGATTCACGCGCGTCTTCGCCGTACGGCAGCGTTGGCATCAGGACACCCGGTTTGGAGGAGTGGAACGCGGGAAATTTAAAATGATTTCAGCAAACCTTTGGCGTCTTTACCTTGGGAGGAGCGCGACGCAAGAGGAACAACATGAGAGGTGAGCGGGGAAGCGAAGGGAGGCATTTATTTGACAAAAGTCGATAAAGACTATCGTCTTTTGACGACAGTTGTAACGAAAGGAGGAGATACGCGGCCAATTTTTTTATGGTCGCCGTAGCAGGCATATCTCTACCCCGACAGGTCTTTTAAACGAAGGAGAAATTTCGACCTCGTCTTTAGGTCTTGTAAACCGCTGTGTATTGGTTGTGCAGTCAGCTGGCGACAGACCCCCGTTTACGACAACTCTTTGGGGTGGCTTTCGCTACATGACCGTCGAGGAGAAAGTGTAATATTGCTGCGATTTTAAGCGACGTGGAGGTTATACAGAAGCGTCCGTGGCGATCGCACCATCGACCGTCACCAGTCGGCCGTCAACCGGTGCGTGCGCAATATGATATGTGGAGACGTGTTTCCCAGACATCGCCTTTCTTTTAGGTGGTTTGGCGGACATGGCTTCCGCAGGGGTTCCTACCGCGCGTCTATCCGTCTGCAGCCGCAGCGTGCGCTGCAGTTATCGTCTTCTCGCAAAACAGTTTCGAACGAAGCGTTGCATGACTGTGCGCTTTGTTTATCATCCGCACGGCAGTTTATTCGCAGGGGTGAAGCCGATAAGAACGCAGGTCCGAACGTTGAGATAACCCAGCTCGTTTCTCGCGCATGCACCTTATGGGGTTCATCTTCTTCCCCTGGCACGTCGTTGGCGCATATCCCCGCGTATGGACTGCACATAATCCTCATTTCCTTTTCCACATGGTTGATGCTGGTACGGCGCATACCCCGATAGCTTGATGGCCTGTTGCATCTGTTCATTATCCTCGCTGCAGTGCAATCAACGGCACGTGCCTATTCTCAGAGGCGATCTTTACACATTTCAACGGGTTTTGTTCAGCGCCACCGCTGTACGGCAGGAAGCTGGGCATGGAAAGTGAGTAAAGGGGAGAGCTAGGAATTACAGTAACCGCGTGGCGCCGGAGGGAGGGTAAGCGGAAATTGGAAGGGCGCGAAAGAAGAGGGGGTTATGAAGGTGTTGAGCTACACGAAAAAAACACTGTGGGGAGCTTCTTCGAACAAAAGCGGTGAAGAGCAAAATAAACTAAAGCAAACAAATCTGCAAAGCTTTTGTCCTTGTCGCTATTCCTTCCTTCGTAACACATGGTCACTTGGGGGATTGGCCCGCAATTGGAAGTTTTGAGGAACAAAGGTGCCCGTTACGCAAAATTCGTAACACTGAATTTAAAAGTAACAGTTGTAGAATAGTACGTGCAGAGTGAAGCCTGAACGTGATGTCACGGTAGTAAGACAGGTGCACACCACCCTCGCAGAAACACCGATTCTAGGGAGGCTGTGGCGTGTTCGACTCTGCTTGCACACTAAGACGAACAAATGAAATAGAAGCAACTCACGAAAACACGTAATAGCAGAAAAGAGGCCGTTTAAATTAATCCGTGCCAAATGACAAAGAAACGAAAGCGAGGAAAAAGGCGCAAGTACACTGCATTAGAAAAGACACTGCTAATACGTATCGCCAGGCTTTCGCCTTAAGAGCAGGGAGGCAACCTGAACCGCGCCGAGGGGATTTTGTTTCGAAAAGCGGAGGGTTTTGATAACGTAACACGAGCACCAACTTTCTTTTTTTGCCAATCGGCTATAGTCACGTGACTGTACTGTCGGCAACCGATGGCAGAACCTACTTCTTAGGACGAAAAATTTCAAAAAAAGGCTAATAAAAATAAAATGAGCTTTCTTGTGAAATAAAGTAAAAATACAATAAAACAAAGTAGTTGTATTTGATTGCCCCCAGTAGCCACCTGTTCAGCAGTGGAACGAGAGAAAGCACTGAAAGATGTGCCACGCCCTGGTCGCGCATCCTTGGAGCGCGCTGCCCTGGACCGACTACGTCACCTCAATAATCACCAAATAGCGTGAATCGCATTTTTAATGCGCTTTAACCCTGCCCTCAAACATTACCATGAGCTTATTATTACCACCACCGCTCAAACTCGGGCCTTCTGGGATAGCACCCCTGGTCTAGAAATTGCCACTTGTTAATCAAAGCTGGTGCGCGCACTGCACGCACCAGCTTTGGTGCGTGCAGTGCGCGCACCAGGGTACAAGCGTCCCCGTACCGCAGCTTGTCTCGACGGTGGAACAAACGCTTGCAGCTTGACCACAAGCAGCCATGGGAGGCCATGTGGTAGGTCCCTCGAACCCCTTCGGGCGGTGTCTGCAACCACTGGGCACCCACCAGTTCAAAGGGTACAAGCGCCCCCTGTCTCGGCGGGGGATGAAGGGCTTGGAGACGCACTACCACTGCGGCAGACGTGGTAGGCTCCTCTGGAGTCGCTGGTCACCCACCAAAATAAAAATGGGGACAGGCGCCCCCCGTACGGGGGATCCAGTGTACTGGAAACCGTTCCACCACGTCGGTTTGTACCATGGGGTACGAGAATGTGGGAGGTACTTCGGTACCCCCCGCACGGGGCACCTTGAGCAATCTTGGTGACGGTACTGGCGATACCGCGGACCCCGAGCCCCCAAACATAAGCTGGATCCAACCGTGGCGATGTGTTTATAGGTGGAGGGTTAGAAACCACGAACGGAGGCCGTCGGAGCCCAGGTCAAGCCCCGGCGGATGGGCTCCCTGTCTGTTCACCAGGCAGGGAGCTCCGGGACCTCTTTGACTACCAGGGTAAGGTCAAAGGAGAAAGTACCCCCGTCTCCCTGCTTTTTCCTATGCCATATGGATAAATCAAACCCCCCCCCCAGACGTGATCGGCCCCCGAAAAGGGGCCGCACCGAAGTTTCCTTTCCATCCCTTCCAACAATCCACAGTCCGAAACCTGACAACTATCCTCAATTCTTGGTTATCGAGGCAGTTGACAAAACAAACCCTGTTTCTTCAATGTCCGTATTCCTGATCACTAAGTTCCTGGAAGGCATCCTCGGAAAATCGTTCGATGCTAAGAAACTCCGTACCGGTGAAGTCCTAGTCAATGTCAAGACGCAGCAACAAGCCACTAACCTCCTGTCGCAAACCTGCATGGCAGATCTGGCCATCAGAGTCACTCCCCATCGTAGCCTCAACAGCTCTCAGGGTGTGATCTCGGAGACCGATTTGTTGAATGAGACCGAAGCAGATCGGTTGGAAGGCCTGAAAGATCAGGGTGTAACTGCAGTGAGGCGTATCACCATCAGACGAGACAATAAGGAAATCCCCACAAAGCATATAATCTTGACATTCAACAAATCAAAACTTCCTGAGCACATCAATGCTGGCTTCATTAGGTGTGGTGTACGTCCGTACATACCTAACCCGCGCCGCTGCTACAAGTGCCAGCGATTCGGGCACGCTACAACTTCTTGTCGCGGCAAAACGACCTGCGCGAAATCCGCCGCACATGACCACCCTACTGAAAACTGTTACTCTACTACCTTCACCTGTGCAAACTGTCAGGGGCCGCACGCAGCATGGTCCCGCAGCTGTGAAAAGTTTCAATTAGAAAAGAAAATCATTAACATCAAGGTCACTGAAAACATCACCTTCCCAGAGGCGCGGAAGAGGTTCGCCTCTTTCCCCCTGGGGAGGTACGCCGACGCAGCTCGCCGGGGGGCGGAGCGGCGTCTAGTTTCTGCGGGGACCCAGTACCGTGAGTCGGACTTGGTCCCGCCCCCGCCCCCCCCCCCCCCCCCCCCAGGGTTGCCCCAGGCAACCCAGCCAGCCTCTGCACCGCTCGCTCACCCAGCAGCGGCTGTGGTGGCAACAACATCTGTTGGGGATGCCACTGCATCCACTGCTTCCTCTCCACCGGCCCAAAGCACATGCAAGGGCACGGAGATGGAGACGGAGGCAGTCGCAGCGACCCCCTCCGCCGCCTCACTGCCTGTGCCGTCTGTCGGGCTCCCCACGCCTTCGGCACTGGCAGCGCAGGCAAAGAACACCCGAAAGGGTACCACGCCAAGGGGGCCCAGTCCGCTGGGCACCCCCTTGCCTTCAGATGACGACATGGACGTCGAGCCCTTCCGGCTTTCATCGCAGCGGAAGGAACGGGCTGCGACGTCCAGGTCAGTACAGAAGGCCAGAAAACCCCTCCCAAGAGTGCAAGCCCCGAAAGACCCTACATAAATAGTCACACTCCAGTAGCTCTGAACACATAATAATGGGAAGAGAAAATATTGTTCAATGGAACTGCAGAGGCCTTCTGAATAATCTTGACGACGTGTATGAGATTCTGTATGCCAATCAGCCAAGTATAATGTGTGTCCAGGAAACACATCTGAAATCCAAACACACAAATTTCTTGAATAGTTACCTGGTATACAGGAAAGACAGGGATGGCTGCACACACTCTTCTGGCGGTGTTGCCATAATCGCCCGCCAATCCTTAGCATGCCACCCTGTCACCTTGAACACCGTCCTTGATGCTGTAGCCGTTCGCTCAATACTATTTAATAGATTAATAACGGTATGCTCCATACACATTCCTCCTGATGTTGCACTTACGAGCTCCGACTTCGAGGCGCTGGTTGACCAGCTGCCCGAACCATACATCCTTACAGGCGACCTTAATGCTCACAACTCTCTTTGGGGCTCTTCCAGAACGGATGCCCGAGGTCACCTGATAGAGAAATTCCTGACATCTTCTGGAGCATGCCTTTTCAACGAGAAACAGCCTACATATCATAACATAGGACACAACACATACTCATGTCTTGACTTGGCTATTGGCTCCGCAGTTCTCTTTCCTCTTCTCGAGTGGGGTGTGGGAACTGACCCATATGGTAGTGACCACTTCCCCACCTCACTTAGATATATAGGTAAAGGCCCAAGCAGTTCATCTCCCCATAATAGGTTCAATGAAGCACGAGCTAACTGGAACACATTTACAGAGACATCGAAACTACACCACACATCCATAGCACACCTACACCTAGATGAAGCCGCACAACTCCTCACGGCGCACATCCTCGACGCCGCCGAAAAGTCCATTCCCCACGCCTCTGGTGCCCCGCGCAACCAGCGGAGGCCGTGGTGGAATGAGGACTGTAGGCGGGCGCGAGAGGCCCAGAACAAGGCGTGGGGTGTCCTTCGTCGGTACCCCACGTCGGGTAACCTCATTTTGTTCAAACGGGCCAAGGCGTTAGGAAAACGTGTGCGCCGTGAGGCAAAACGAGAGAGTTGGCGCTCATTCATAACATCTATAAACTCATACACAGACATACGCAAGGTATGGACACGTATACGCAAACTCAAAGGACAACATACACACCGCCTGCCCCTGGTCAGTACAACAGGGGACACACTGGAAGACCAGGCTGACACACTCGCACAACACTTCCAACACGTGTCCAGTTCAGCACACTACACGAACACTTTCCTGAAGTATAAAGCCTCTTGTGAAAAGAAGTCCTACACGACAACAACAAATCACAGACTTCTTACAACTCCCTGTTTTCACTACATGAGCTGAGGGCTGCTCTGAGCACGTGTAAACCCTCAGCTCCAGGCCCAGACAACATTGCATACACAATGATACAACACCTACACGCAGACACACTTCAAGCACTTCTACATCTATATAATAAAATATGGCTTTCGGGGCACATTCCACACTCTTGGAGGGAGGCCATTGTAGTGGCTTTCTTGAAGGAGGGAAAGGACGCGTCGTCCCCCTCAAGTTACCGTCCAATAGCCCTGACGAGCTGCCTGTGCAAGCTCTTCGAGAAGATGATCAATCGCAGGCTAGTGTACTTCCTCGAGTACAATGGTCTTCTCGAGAGCTGCCAGGCAGGCTTCAGGGTGGGGCGTTCGACGAACGATCAACTGGTTGCACTTGACTCATACATCAAGGATGCCTTCGTGCATAAGCAGTACTGCTTAACTGTCTTTTTCGACCTCGAGAAGGCCTACGACACCGCTTGGCGTTATGGGATCCTTAGTGACCTCAGGTCATTCGGTGTTTCGGGTAATATGTTGAACACCCTTGTTAGTTATTCGTCGGAGAGAGCGTTCAGAGTAAGAGTTGGTTGTGCACTTTCAAAGGTTCACGTCCAAGAAAATGGCGTGCCGCAAGGTGGCGTGTTGAGTTGCACTCTCTTTATCGTAAAAATTAACTCTCTTGGAAAGGCACTGCCACCAACAATCTCTTATTCTATGTATGTAGACGACGTGCAAATATCTTTTAAATCATGTAATATGTCAATATGCGAACGTCAAGTCCAGCTTGGTGTCAAGAAGCTTGCCGGCTGGGCAGACAAGAATGGGTTTAAATTGAATCCTGCAAAAAGCTCCTGCGTTGTGTTCTCCAGGAAGCGCGGGGTCCATCCCGACCCAGACATTACTCTGAATGGCGTGTCGCTTCCTGTGAACAAGGAGCACAAGTTCTTAGGTGTTGTGTTTGACCAGAAACTCACATTCATTCCACACATCAAGGAACTTAAACATAAATGTCTGAAAATAATGAATATACTTAAGGTTCTCTCCCATCAATCGTATGGTTCCGACAAAGAACTCCTACTACGGCTCTATACTGCTTTGGTTGGGTCTCGTTTAGACTATGGCAGTGTGGTATATGGGTCGGCGACTAAAACAGCGTTGCGAATGCTTGACCCAGTGCTACACTCTGGGCTGCGGCTTGCGTCGGGTGCTTTTCGCACTAGCCCTGTCGAGAGTCTGTATGCCGAGTGTAATAAGTGGAGCGTTGAGAACCAACGGACGTACATGGACTTACTTTATGCTTTTAAAATTTCATCGCTGAATAACCATCCTTTTTATCCTGTCTTTAACGACACATCCACATCTGTGCTTTTTGTAAATCGCCCATCCGTTCCTCTGCCCTTTTCACTTCGAGTAAAAGAGCGAGCCTCGGATCTGAGCGCTTCGTTTTTAGACGTGTACAGATCATCCTTTTCAGACATTTTACCCCCTTGGAAAGTTCGTCCTGTGTCCTCCGACCTTTCTTTTATGAAACTTGACAAAAATCGGGTACCGCGA
Organism: Haemaphysalis longicornis; assembly: GCF_048455015.1. Lineage (NCBI taxonomy): Eukaryota > Metazoa > Arthropoda > Arachnida > Ixodida > Ixodidae > Haemaphysalis > Haemaphysalis longicornis. The sequence goes on from NW_027526335.1 coordinate 215,893,535, forward strand.
GCTGCAATACTGCAGCACTTTCTGTCTCTGCAGTTTAAATACCCACTTGCAGAATTTTACAGTGACGCTTCTAAAACCTCCACTATGGTTTCCTGCGCTGCTCATGGTCCGAATTTCAGTGCAGCCAGAACCATGAGCGTCCACACAACAATTTTCTCAGCAGAAGCATATGAAATTTTATTGATTGTACGACACATACTTGAAAATCAAATTCCGAAGTCTATCATCTACACAGATTCCTTGAGTGTTGTTCGCGCACTGTCATCGCATACACCCCCCAAAAACCACATTGTTAATCTTGTATTTAACACTATCATATCTGTGTATGCGCAGAAGCATCAGCTGCTCCTCTGCTGGGTCCCAGGACACGCTGGGATCGCTGGAAACGAGTTGGCAGACGAGAGGGCAGCTGCTGCTGCACTCAGGAACACTGTAGACATAACAACCGTACCATATACAGACCTCAAGCCACACATAAGACAACACTTGCGTAGAAGATGGCAAACACACTGGAGTGAACAGACAGATAACAAGTTACACGTTATAAAACCACGCTTGGGGCCATACACCACTGACACACGCAACAGACACACAGAAGTCGCCTTGGGTAGGCTGCGGATGGGGCACACCCATGCGACGCACTCGTATCTGCTGACGGGATCTTCTAGACCCCAGTGCAGCAGGTGCGGAGAGGCCCTATCCGTAGTGCACATACTAATCACATGCAAGGCACTTCACACCACACGACGCAAACACTTTCCAGAAATCTACAGACAACGAATCCCACTCCACCCATCGCACTTCTTAGGCGATGAACCAATGTTTCCTATCAAACGTGTTTTTAATTATCTATCAGAAGTTAAATTTCTGAATCTCATATCGTATCATGCATAATTACAACCTGGCCCTCTACACCAGCCATCCTCATTGTCTTTATTTGTTTTTACTTCTGGTGCTATTCACTTCTAGTATTGACCTTAATCTGTGGTAGCTAATCATCTTTTTTTGGCGCTCTTTGCCCCAGTTGGCCTTGCGCCATTAAAATGCAACCATCATCATCATCATACTTCGGTACCACTGGGCACCAACCAGTAAAAATTGGTACAAGCACCCCCTGCACAGGGGATTTCTTGCTGGGGAAGTTACCCGACTTCGTCGGGAAATGCCCCGGTGGAAGGGGTCGTAACTTTTTGTTGCGAGGCCCGCTGGTCGGTGCTGACGCAATGTGATTTCTGTCCAGTGCTCTGAATGTCAACGTGAAGAAATTCAAAAAAGCGTGGGTAAACGGCGGAAGTAACTATGACTCTTTTGTGGCTCTTGTAGGCGGCAGTTGCCGTAGTCGGGCAAGAGCGGTCGACAAGAGTTTCTGGTGGTCGTGCCTGCGGCGGTCGCTTCGGCGATCGCCGTTTTGTTGTTCGGCCCGGCGGACAAATTTTAGGCTGGCCAGGATTGTCTATTACTCGTGGCATGGCTCTCCTGTCCTTCGGGACAGGCTGGGGGTTGGTTACGCGTCCCTCTAATCCAGCTAATAGGGAGCCGGAGAGCCAGACCACATCGGACACCACCTCTTCGTGGTAACGCCGGGAAACGCTGGGTGCCTTGTGCGTCCCAGTAGGCTAAGAGTGTCCGAAACTTCCGCGGGTTGCCTCCCTAGGCCCGTTGTCGTATTGGAGGCCGCCGGGGGGGTGCCGTACCCCCGGTTCAAGAATTACGGTCCGGGCTGCGTCTCCCTGCCCAGTAAAATTCTTTGGGGAGCCCACGGGTACTGCCTTGAGTACCGTTTCAAAAAGTCAAGGCCGCCGGTGCTGCGCCCCTGTGCCCGCTTCAAGTCTTAAGGGGTCGCGGCTGCGGGAGAAGTCCTTCACACGCCCGCACGCTCTGAGGTGAAGGCAAAGTGGAGACATTCTGGGGCTGCCAACACCTTGTCTCCAAAATGGCTCGGCACGAAGAAGCACCAAATGAAAACTAGAAGCGACCGCCGAACGGTGGCCGTCCCGGGCGGTGCAGAAGCCCTGGAGGGAAGCGACACCACTGATGCGCCTGAACGCGTGGCACCACCTCTGGAAGAACATCAATGCAAGGTTTGCCAGAGGACTTTCGGCACTAAGAGAGGACTTAGTATGCACAAGAATGTGCACAAATTAACAGCACAAAAGGACATCACTGCAGAAAGACCGAAGGAGATGACCGAGAGAACAGGAGAAGAAGTGAGAAGACCAAGGACATCGAAGGCGGCAGTCGTCAGGACTGACGGCACCAAAGTTGGCGCTAAAGTTGAAGAAGATAAAGATGGCGACCAAGGACTACCACGAGCTGCGGGCGAAGTCGGAGATGCGAACCTGTTGGGCGAAGTAAGAGATACAAGTGTTCGAGATTACGAGGGCAGTTTACTACATTACTACATTGGGGCAGTTGGGGCAGCAGATTACTACATTTGGGCAGTTGGAGGGATAGAGAGAGAGTTAGGTCTCGAGGGGGCTGATTCCTGGAGGAAGGATGGAGATATTGAGGAGGTCGACATGCAGGAAGAAGGGGGAGAAGCACGAGCACGAGTGTGGCATAAGCAGGGATTTGTAGAAAGACGGGAAAGAGGAAGACGGGTTCCGTTGATCGTTGAAGAGGAAGACGGTAGACTGTCGGGTGAAGCAAGAGAAGGACTAGTAGGAGAGCGAGAAGACCGAACGATAAGAAAGAGAGGTCAGCCCAAACGAGTAGTCATTATCCACGCATATGGGACTGACTCATCAGATGAGGCTGGTCATGGTGCTCTTGCCCCAGAAGGTGAGCCCTGGCAGTGCCCAGATTGCGATAGAACATTCCGCACACTCATTGGGCTGTCTCCCCTATCCGAAAAGGCAGTGTATTTCAGCGCCATTTTTGTGCTGAAATCCGCTGAAAGCGATGATTTGCGCTGCTGGCCCCGCTGAAAGCCGCTTGTGCTGCTTAGCAGCGTTTCAGCCCCGCTGTCAAGCAGCGTCACGCGCGCCGGAGTGGCGTAAATGTGCTGAAATGTGCTGCAGGCGCTCGAACCTCACTTGTGAACAGCGCTTTCATGCTGCAATTGACGTGTCGCTGGCGGGCGGTACGCTGGACCCAAGCGGTGCTGCCACTGCAGTGTGCGCGCGCGTGCTGTGCGGTGAAGCAAAGAACAGCTTTGCGTGCAGAGGAGGAGGAATAAACTTTATTTATGCGAGACTTAGGGGCTGATGTCTGGGCACCCGCCTGGTGGGGGGTTTCCTCTAGGCCGGGATACCCTGGCCTAGCTGCGCTAACTTTGGAAAAATGCGTTATTACAAAATCAAGGCGCCTAACTGACCAAAATTTTCAACTCTGCCCTTTTTGCTGTCGCAGAAACAGCAACCGCTTACCATATTAGCGCGTGCGTAGGTGCGTGATTACGATCGAGACAGTGGGGTTTGAGGCACTTCGTACGGTTGTACCCCTATCCAATATATTTGGTATTGCTGGAACTAAAATTATTCGCTGCAATCAAATGAGAGCGCGTCCGCCGCCATACAACGCGCGATGATCAATAAGCAATGATTATACCCTAGTTACACGGGCACTGTTGAACAACGGTTAAGCAAACCGCGGTTATACAAAACCACAGTTTGCTACGTTACACGACAGACGAAACTGCGGTTACCCCGCTAACCATGGTTAGCCCAAACTGAGCTTGTCCACCTTAGTTCGGTCACGCTAACCGCAGTTTCCGCAGCCGCAGTGTTCAAAATCGCACAAGCCAGTTCGGACGTGGCGGCACGCATCAGCGGAGGCAACAAAAAAAAATCACCTGGCGTTCGGAGCCTAGGAGACGAAGGCCCTCAAATAACCAGCGCCCCAAAGCTGCCCCCAAGAAGTGCATCGTCGCTCTCGCAATCAGCGCGACTTCCCGTCAGCAGCGGCTCGTTGCCCGATCTGATCCACCCGATCAACTACGACAAAAGCCGTGCTAAATTTGTAAATTCCGCGCGTCGTCCGCAAAAACAATGGATGAAGCAGGCAATCGTAAGCGTTTTCAGCAGTCGGAAACGGTCGGCGCGCACGTCGGCCGTGCCTGCAAATACGCCGGCCCGCCTGTCCGCACGGCACTGCAAGCGGTTCGAACCGGCCCAGACCACGGCAGCAACAGCTTGTCGCACCCGCTCTTTGGTATCAATCTGATCGCCGAAAAAAACTTCCACATGCGCGAAAGTGGATGTTAGTGTGGAGAAAATTTGTGCTATGGATTGTAATTCACCGTTGCAGAGATAGCGGCGATCAAATATCCGCAGCGATGCTAAGCCTAAAGTTCCCAACACCGATCAGACGCGAGCAAACCAAGCCGGTAGCGAGCTGTTGGGGAGTTCCCTCTCCTCGCCGCGCGCGAGTGTGTTTGGGTCTGAAGCAACTGCCTTAACGATATTTCCTTTTGGCTACACTGCTTCTATGTTGTTTTTCATCGTGAGATTAAAAGTTGGTCAATTTATTTTTGTTACGCTCACAACCAAGTGACCGCTGTCGACACTTGTAATTTCGCGTGCAACAAAACCGTTGTTTACGATAGCCGCGATTAAACGTAATTACTAGGAAGAGGGGAACCGGGCAAGCGTAGCCGAGCGACGAGATATTACCACAATGAAAAGCGGACTTCAAAATTGAAGTCCGTAGCTGCGACAGCGAAGCTTAAGGTGGTGGTAGCGGCACCCTGAAGGACGAAATGATAGCTGCCACAATTCATTACTGGGCTGCGCAGTGAAGTGCCGAACGCGGCGGCTGCACAATTCATCGCCAAGCGCTTGTCACGTTGTCTGGCCGCGCTAGGAAGCGGCGTTTCCCCTCCTGTCTTGTTCGTGCTCCGTGTTTTAAACAGTTGTTGCATATCACAATCACTCACGCACAACAGCTTCAGCATTTATTCCATCGTATCCACATCACACGAAGTCTGGTTGCCAGTGAAGCGCCTGTGGGAACTACTGGCCTGTGAGTGCACGGCGAACACGAGAAGCCAGAGTAAAAATGGATCAGAATGATGAAAACTTACAATTTTCTTGCTTAACGGGATGTTCTGAAGGTTTGAACAAGAATTATGTCCTTGTTTGGAGAACCCACCTGCTGAATATGTGTTACGACAAACGTAGCAATGTCCTACATAGTTGAAAAGTTATTCAATGTGTACTGTATCGCATCACACAACATACCGATGAAGCCGCTGTACCATGTAGCACGCATCATGCAATGCATACCACAAGAAATGTATAGATATTGTAAAATACATGATGTCAGGAAAAAGAAAACGCAACATAGAGCACACCAAGCATACGGCAGATTTTTTGAACGATCGAAACAGCAGTCTGATTAATTTAGGCGAGCAACAAGTAAGCCTTGAACATTTTACTTGCTATTATACCTGCCTACTCCACGTGATTGATCATACTGGATTTATGATATCATACAAACTTTCCGGGTAATGAACTTTATTATGGCATTCTTGAAATATTCCATGTCAACACATTCAAGATCGTGCAAGACAGAATAAAAATCTGAAGCATTTCTTTTGTTTTTGGGACAAAACATTAAAGGTACCGGGCTACCATACGTGTTGCTTTTAATTGCAGCCTGCAACACAGGTATGTGAATGTAGTGCAGGCACTCCATTTGCTTCACAGAACTGGAAACATGCCTTGCAAACACCTATCTGCTGCTTCTTCAAAGGTGGGAACAACCTTTTTATGTATCTAGAAAAGTTCTTAGATGTTTGAAGGAAGTTGTTACTACAGGAGAACAAGTCTTAACTGGCAACTTTTTCAAGATGCCTTACAGTAAAAACTTATAACTTGTAGTCTTATTTCTTTAAAAAAATTCAAAATTTTCATTTTTAGCCTGCTTCTACTCATTCAATGTATTGAAAGGCTACATAATTTGAACTCAGTCATTCAGATGATTCATACTTTTCACTTGTCCACATTGGAAAATATCTGCTGCTGTTGCACCACCAGATAAAAATTTGGGTCCATTTATCATTATGAGAGTAGTAAAACTTAGTATTTAAAAAAAGAAATGATTTGCGGGTGGTAAACACACATTACATATCAAGAAAAGGCTTAGTGTAGATCAACTGTCTGAACCATAATTAGTATTCAGAGGAGACCGTATTCAGAGTTTGGCCATTTTTAAAACATTCATTTCTGACGTCACTTCATTGGTTGAAAATGACCAGTCATGCAATACCGGCACCTGCTTGCTGGTTTTCGATCAGCAGTAGTCTACCGATAAACTAGTTGTGGACTTTTCACCTCTGCTCTGTTTATTTTGTGTAGCTGAAGTGTAAAAGTGTTTAAAAATGTGATTCACATCCATGCCCAACCATAACGTGCATTGTCTTCTTGCCTGGAGTCATATAAATCAGAACTTCTGGTCATTCAAACATACTGTCTTGGTCCCCTCAAGTTATAAATGATGTGAGTAGACTCTACGTGCAAGGCAGAATTGACAAGTAGAGCTTTTTTTTTTTTCCATGAGCAAAAGTTAAGAAAACTGAGCAGCTGCATTTGTTAGTTACCTTCAACAGTAGTCTCATCGGCTATTCGCAGCACGGGCTTGGTATTAAACTGGAATGTGCAAGTCCCCTACATCTTTTTTAATGGGGTTATTGGGTACGTCTTCTTTTGGGGTGTTGCTGTAATTGTCAGCTGACAGCTGCAAGCGGATTGCTTGTAAATAGCTACATGTGTGCGTGTGTTCCCCTGAATTTCTTCCAGTCGCATCTCTAGGATGTATCTTCTGTGTACTTCTGTGTACATCATCTTCCATTAGTGTTACTGTACTTAATGCACTCTGCATGTAACTATTGCTTGGAAATTTCTGAGTTTTAGACATCTTTTCGTTTTTTATAGCATCCCCGATAAACGACACTGGAGCTCACCTGGAAGCACTGGTGCATGTTTTTATCCTCGACAAACCGCACCAATGTGCACCATCTGTCCACTATAAACCGGGGTGCACCGCAGTGGGGCAATTTTTGGTTGTCCCGTCATGCACCGAGAGAGGCGACGGATTGCCAGGGTGCAATCCCAACAGGCATTGCAAACGACGTTGGCAAAGTGGCCTCGTCCACCGCCTGCTGCACCGACAGTGCATCAGCGCGCTTGTGTGAAGGCGGAATCAGCTGTATATTGCTGACACGGATGAGTTGCTTATGAATTCATCAGACAATGATGCAATGTACTCAGTACAGGATGCTAATAACAGCCAGAGATTCCAAATGAGCACGCCAACATACTGTGCCATGTAGGAACTTCTTGTACTGCAAGGAAGGCTGCAGTAAAAGTAATTTTGCAGCTTTACATCTGTTTTGTTCTATTGAATTATCACGAACAGTAACTGTAGTGCCTTGACCATGAATGGCCCACATGCTTTGCTGTAGCGGAAGGGGGGAACGTGTAATAACAGGCACTCACGTTCTGGCTTGCAGAAAGAAGACGAGAAGCAGCTTGTAGGCAGCTGTTCAGTAGAAGAGTGGAATTACCTTGTTGCATATGAGTGAGGAATATAAGTTGTATGTATACATATATCATTGTTAGCTGTTGTCATCTGGCGTCATTTTACATTTTTTTACTAATGCTTTTATGAGTTGCTCTAACAGCCCTAGAGCTGGCGCTAAAGTAGAACCAGTCAGTTTGTTTTCGATCAATGCTCCGTGCCGGTGCACACCATCATGGGGTACTGTTCACCGCGCCGGCTCTAGGGGCAACTCCGGTGCATGTTTATCAAGGATGCTATTAGTCAACATTTGTGTTTTGAGTCCTCTACTTTCTCAGTCAGTTACCCCTCTCCTCACCTTACCACACTTGGAAGCACACCGGCACCCACCCTAGGGCATGACACATTACGCGTGCTGGCACTTGAACAATTTCGTCGACCATTCAGTGAACCATTCTGAAACCTTAAACACACTCGGAGACGTACACATATAGCCTTCGCGCGCCCCGACGAGGGCCTACGTCATCTTCAGGGTTACCGTTGCTCGGCACGGGCCCCTGCTTTTCGAGCGCCCGTTGACCTGCTGGACGGCTCAGAGTTGTTGGTCTTGGTCGTGGCTCTTCGCAGCTGCCTGAGGCCGCGGCGGATCGTTCTTGATCTTGCTTCCTCTGGGTATGTGATGCAGTCCCACAAGATGTGCCTGTGGTCTGCTGGCTCCCTCTGAAAGACCTCGCACTGGTCGGTCAGGTATGCCTCAGGGTACATGCGATGCATCAGTCCTGGGCTCGGTAGCGATCTGGTCTGGAGCTGTCTCAGTAGTACCGCCTCCGCTCGACTGAGCCTTGGGTGTGGGGATGGGAGAGTCCTGCGAGCCATGCGGTAGGCCTTCGTGATGTCATTGTAGTTCCTTATGTGGTCCTTGGTTTCAAACCACGTCGGACGGTCGGTCGCCGGGGCACGGTTTGTTAGCACTCACGCCGTTGCATGTGCCATCTCCTTGTGCGTTGCAATTTGACACATTCGCCGCGTGCGCCGGGAACCACTTTATCCGCACTTTTCTGTCTTGCAGTTTGGCCGCTTGCAATACGCGCTCGGCCTCCCTGCAGATTTGGCCTTTGGTGAAGTTTTGCACTGCCCGTCTCCAGTCACTCAGCACCGTGTGGCAGTCTGTGTCGGCGATGGCCACCTCCCCACTTGTTCTGCTCCGGTGCTTATCACGCTCGTTGCCATCCTCAAAGCACCGGTCGACACCTCGATGACGACTGCCACGAAGGCGTTCGTGTCGCAGCCATCTGTGGTAGGCTGCAATGTACGCGATGTGGCTGATGATGAAGGATTTTATGAGCCTGATTAGGCTCTCCTCTTTTATGCCTGCCTTGGGGACGAGACTCTTTGAGAAGTTGCATCGCGTTGGCCGCTTTTGCTGTGAGACAGGCAATGGTTACGCCGTTTCTTCCGTGCTTTTTTATGACCATGTCTAGGATACTGATTTTGTTGACCTCTTGGATCACGTTGCCGGATTTGGTCACGATTCGGATCTTTCATATTTGCATTGCCTGGCCTTGCCTCTGCTGTTGGCGGGTGGGAGTATTAGGATCTCCGATTTGCTCGGCCAACATCTCAGTACGAGACCTTTCAGCTGGTGTTCTATCGCATCGACAACGGCTTGCAGCGCGCCCTGTGCAGTGTTCCCTGTGAAATATTTGACTGCATACCACAGCATACGGTGGCATATCCAACAACGTACAACAAGAGGCTGGACGTAGACGTTTGGGTTCTGAGTATTCACACCGCCATTTCAAGATATGTTTTGGCTCATACCACAGCAAGCACGGTTGTTCATTGCTGCAGCCTTTGATGCTTTTCGTTGATGACAAACTGAATTGACGATACAGATGTCTTAGAGGACAAGCTTTAAGCAGACAGGACTTTTTTCCACGAGGACATTTGTTTTTTTGTTTTTTTTATGTTGCTAGCATGCCTAGGTTTTTCGTACAGGGCTCTTGCTGTGATGGTGTTCAATATTGTTACAGGGAGCATAGTCATGGTCACATAGTCAATAATGTCACGGAGCATAGTGGTGGGCAATACCACTAGGCTCCGTGACAATATACTTGTCTTTATTATTTTCCATGTGGTCAAATGGTTCCTGGTAACATCAGCAGATTACCTCGTGTATTTTCCATTTCAATTTCGTTATTATAACTAAGCAGTAATTGCTTCAGTCACGGCAGTAGAAGGCACTTTCAATTTTTTCGGTCTGCACGTTGTTTGGATCACACTTCTTCACATAGCTGCCAAATGCAACAACGGTATTGTTAAAAGTAGCTGCTTGTTTGGGGGCTGCAGCTAAGTAATTATTTGTTAGGCGGCGTGTGAATCAGGTGCAGCAATTAAGACAAGTCCCACGGCAACAATTTGTCAGAAAGCCAGAAACAAAAGCAAGAATTGTGGCACTTGCGGCTGCCCTTGTTGGGGTTGAACCAACGAGAATTTCACCTCCGTAATAGCGGAGGGCGGCTTTGGTGGCATTTGCAACATCCCCACACATCTCACAGGATATCACAGGTCTGCACTGCTGTCAGCGGTCGTCTTGCACAACGAGTTTGCTGCGCTTGACGTGCCAGGAGTGACATCGCTTGTAGTAATAATTAGCATGATGCGGCTTGTCTGTAAGACGGGTCCGTGACAAACAAGCGTTATCAAAGCCAGCGACGCATATTCCATTTAAAACGTGGCTACCGTGACTTGCAGAGAAGAAGTCGGAGATGATCTGCGAAAGCTTTTCTTGAGTACATACGGTAGTTTTCGCGAAATCACTTGTAGCACAAGTATATTTGGCCTCGGGTGCAAGGTCGGTGCGTCACAAACAAGCGTGATGATTGCCATAATTTCTCAAATACGGTCGAAACTAAACACAAGCGACAACAATCACAGAGGACGAAAGTTACTGTATAAACTTCTCGCTAAGTAGCGCATTCTGCGCGATAGCTCAGTGGTTAAATGCTCGACCTTCCCCGTTTCGCCTAAAGTGCTTGTAGTTCGAATCACCATAAAGGACAGCCTTTTTTTTTGCACTGAGTGTTTTATTATTTCTCCCCCCTTCTTTTACCACAGCAAGCGCTTGCCACCCCTACCTAATCCCAGAGTGGAAAAGTTCTCTCCCTCAAGAAACTACCGTGAACTAATTGAACAAAGAAACTCAACTTTCTTATTTCCATCAGCGCAAATTTCTCAGGGTAATTTCATGCGTATTTACTTTTGCATCTAAAAATCTCAATGGTGATATTTAAACTTATTATATCTGTTAAAAACAGAACGTTTATTACCAATATTAGCGTACGAACATGACTTCTGTTAAAAAGAGAGCTGTTATTACTGCAGTCTGGCAACTACCTCTCACTTTGTCTGTTTGTTTGTATGTATGTGAGCTGCCTGGTGGTGGCTCGTTTTGTTCGGTTTTATAGTTTTATTTCTCGACTTTTATGTTAAGTCATCTTTATAGAATTTTCACAAGGTTATGTCTGCTCTTCCGACACACGCGTGTGTTGGAAGCACGGGAACGGGTAGAACGCAGGTATTACGATCATCGCCCACGCGTCAGTGATGGATAACGTTGCATCCGAACCGAGTGTGCTGTTCGCAACCTGAAGACTGCAGTAAAAAAGGATTTTGCGTTAGAAACGTCGTTTGTAGTAGGGTAAGTACTACGCGTTTTTTGCAATGAGTACTTGTTTGGAAGTTATGTTGGTTATTTGTGGATCAGAGTTCACTAGACCCTGACCCGCCGCGGTGGCTCACTGGCTAAAGCGTTGCGCTGCTGAGCACGATGTCGCGGGTTCAATTCTGGCCGCGGCGGCCGCTTTTCTGATGGAGACGAAAAGCAAAAAACGCCCGTGTGTACGAGATTTCGGCGCACGTTAAACATCCCCAGGTGGTCAAAATTAATCCGGAGCTCTCCACACGGCGCGCCTCATCGCCTGTGTTGCGTCGGCGCGTTAAACCCTACCATCACAGTTCACTAGACCCCCCACCTCATTTGCTCTGAAGGCTTAGGTGAGCCTGCTGGATTTGCCGGTTCAGTTACCGCTACAGTCAGCATCAAATCATGCTGAAGCTGGACCTTAACTACGATAATAGCGCTGTAGTACAGGTCTACACTTTATTTGACATCACGCGAGGCTTTTTAACACCGGGGCATGTGTGTGTAGCCTGTCTACCCAGGATTGACCGCGGCGGCGGATTGAAGTCTAAATTTAGCGTGGGCTGCGCAACGCCGTGGCCACTACACCCGGATGGACAGCCGCGGTAGATTAAAAAAATAACTTGGACAGGAGGTGCCCCAGAAATATTTTCGAAAAAGCTACACTTGATTCCGTCGGAAGTAGCTTGCGGGGAGTATGGGGTTTGTTTTTAGAGGCACCTGTATCGTTGTAAACTAGTGCAGAAAGTTAAGCGAGTTTGCAAGGTACCATTATCCGAAAACCGCAGGCCACACAGAAACTAACAAGGAATACTGTAGGTGCTCACTCAACTCAAGATTTATTGTTAATAATCGAACTTAAGAAGACAAGGAATGCAATGGAGGAGCCTCTACCAGCACACCCCAGCCCCTAACGAAGGCTAGTGATACCGATTGACTGCGTGTGTCAGGTGGGCTCGTGCACTATTGGGTGAATAAGGCCCACCTAGTCAAGGCTGTCAGCTATTAAGTGCTCACATTTTGGCTGTGTAAAGGAAAAATAATACTAACTGATGCCCAAGCACTTCCTGCTGTGACACGCTGGCTTCACTCAACAGTGCACGAGTTCAGCGCAGCTGTTTCTCTCCAATTGCAGTGTGCTTCTTGGTGTGTCGTTCATAACGCGCTTCCCAGCACGTTCTTGCGGCAGTGTGTGTAGCTGAAGCCAACGGTTTGACAGATATGTGAGCCCGAACGGGCCGCTTATGTGTCAAGCAATCGTCAAGTGCTGCATCGACGTTGCTCACCACAGGATTTCGTGGAATGCAAAATTTTGTCAGCAGTTCCGCATATTCGAAAAGACACTTAACCCTTTCACTGCCATGGTTTTCTTATAGCTGATCAATTATGAGAAATTTTACAGTAATGCAGTATGATTCTTTGCAAAACGTGAACAATCTATTCAAGGTTGCACTCAACTAGTTACCGAATAATTACCTGCTAATTAGGATGTCAAGATATTTGGAAACCTTTTTAGTGTAATGTTTAAAATAATGTACCACACTAAGCGGCAGCTGGCAGCTAACACACAGATAGCAAGGCTCCCTTTGGTATTTTGGTCGTAACTGACTCGCCATGGCCAGTGCGGCCATGCCACTGAGATAAGACAAAGTAATACCCGTGCTACACGAGCGTTCGAAGGCCTTTGAGTCGAATGTCATTTGACTCAAATGACATCTTTGAGCTGCTACACGACGTTTTTCAGTCATTTGGTTAAAATGGCATTTGTGTCAAAGGAGGACAACAACTGACATTTGAGAGTCTCAAAGGCCTTTCAAACACGAACGGTCGTACCCTCAGGCTCAGTTTCTGCAAGCCGTAATAACAAACCCAATTATTTACGAGTAAAACTTGGTGTTTGAAGTGCAAGATCTTCACAATTTTTCACTTGTTTTCGTTCATTGTCACTCGCTCTATGATTACGAGGTAACTTTGTACTCTCAATACCAGAAGTGCGAAAAAAGACAAAAACTGGCTGCATTGTGCATGCTTTGTGCGTGCTTGTAGATTGCTATCAATTTGATCCGAATAATTGCTTTTTTGCCCATTTTAACTCTAAAATTAAATTTTCGCCAACGAGACATGGAAACAGTGGCGACACCAAAACATGGCGGGCAAACGCGGAAACTTTCAACTGCCTTTGAGAATGGTCATGTAGATCGACAGAACTCCTTCCAGTTCGAATGACATTTGAAATTTCGAAGGTCATGCGACTGATATGTCCTTCAAAACGCTCGTGTAGTACAGGTATAACCCGGGTGAAGAAACATCCGATGCAGTTGTTGTCTGAAATTTACCTGACACGGTTTATGCATTTCTGTGGGATATCAATGAATCGCACGGCACACCCACAATATTTTTAGACGAGTTGTCTAGAAGTGGCAGGGAGTTAGGTAAAGAGGCAACACAGGTACACACGGGTGTACGTGTGTGTTTGCCCTAATTATCTTGTGAGTGACAGTGAAAGGGTTAGTAGTGTGTCCGTTGCTAGTTATTGCCAGCGTGTGAATAGAGTTTTTTCTATTTCTTACCACTTGTGCCAGCTCAATCATTAGTATACAAAACCGCATCTTTTAGCCCATGTTAAAAACACCTCATGGTATCAATAAATCCATAGCACTCTGCAGTACATCTTACTGCCCATGTTTATAGCTTCTGCGCACTATCCCCAAATTTGACTTCAAAACCACAGCACTTTGACTTGACTGCAGAATATTACGTCACATGAACACTGACAAGACTGTCATGCTGCATCGTCTGAGATGGCGCATGCCTTTTGTAAAGCTTATGCAGTGCATATTTGCGTACTTTCACATTTCTATGCCTGTCTTTTTCCTCGGTTTCAGTGATCACCCTGCGAAATAACCTCGACTGCTGCAATGTGCCACATCAAAACACGCCATGTTGGGCTTGTAACCAGGTGCGTACAATTGAGGACCGTTGAATGCATGTTAAAAGGCATCAAAACAGATAACTGGGTGAGTTGGTTTAAATTCATGTTCACTGGCACAAAAAGACCGATTAAAAGACCGAGGTAAACACAAACAGGCCGCCACTTACGACTGGGATTTACTTTAAAAAGAACAAACATATGTACACATTCTCGGCGCATGTCAGGGGCGGATCCAGGGGACTTTGGAGGGGGGGAAAGCACAACCAAATGCCGTGATTCGTTCTCACTTGCTCAGGAGGTGCTTGTTGATCAACATATTTCAGACAACCGTGTGACAAGTTTAAAAAAGGTTCCCTCCTCGCTGCTGCACTCAACTATTTGAAGGGAAAATTGTTTGTGGGGAGAAGTGATTAGCATAGAGTGGTTGCATTAGTTACAACAAATGAGGGATGCTTTGCTCGCCGTGGATGGTAATGGTCCACACCGCGGCCTAAAAAATTACACGTGCCGAAAGATCACTTCCGAGGGGAGTGAAAGGTAGTGGGGTAGAGTAGCTAGTGGCTTTGGGGTGGGCGGTTGGGTGGGCGATTGCCCCCCCTCCCCGACCTTGGATCTGCCACTGGCGCATGTCACACATTGATGCTACGAATTGCACCACATTTTCTTACCTAAATGCGCTACTTCTTGCTGTGATAGTCTTACGGATGGCTGGATGATGCATTTGTCACCTCGTTTTCTGACCGTGTGGCCTTCAAGTATTTCCTTGGCTCTTTGATCTTTATGTTTGTGCAAGCAAGTGGTAGTGCCAAACTTTGCCGTGTGTTTATAGCCATCACAATGGGCGGCCAGGTGTGAAAGACTGTCTTTGTTATTGATGGCATGCTCGTGTTCCTTTTGTCTTACATTCACACATCTTCCCATTTGTCCTGCATAGCTCACTCGACCAACAATACAATATCAAAAACCACCCTTGGCTGGGACTAATGGCACGTTTGAGGAGTGATGGTTATCCAAAATGCGCACTCACGCTAGCCTGCGAAAAAAATGGCCAGATAGGTGAAAACAGGTGCATGAACATCCAGCTTGCATCAGGAAAAAGAAAAGAATTGGGAATACATGTTGATTCCGAATGCACACAAGCTGAAGAATGTGGCGCCAAGATATGGGTAAGGGTGGTGTTTAAGGCACCAAAGAAGTTGGGAGGCATATTGCAGCCATCAAAAAGAAAGCTCAAGCAATGGGTGCAACACGAAGCGAAGGCGGTGCGGTGGCATAAAACCTCAGTCCCAGCATATCAGATAGGCCATGGGGTGGTTTATGATATTGGATTATCGGTTCAGGGAGCTATCTAAAACAAATGGGAAAATGCATCAATGTAAGACCAAAGGAACACAAACAGACTGTAGTGGCGTGCACCTCATTTTCTAGCAGCGCCACTTTCATCATCTGCATCATCCCACGATCATCATCAGTGGGGCTTGCCCGGGCTACGTGGGCAGTCCTACGCGCCACAGAACACATCGAACGTCGACTCAGCAGCTGGGCAGCCCCTTATGCTGGCCGGGCCTACGCGACCTAAATAAATGTGGGAAGCCGCATCCGCTTCACGCCTGCTTCCTACAAAGTGGTGACCCGGGCTTTCCGCGCCTGTGACCCGGCCAGCGGCACACCGACATGGCGACGTGGCGGGACCCGCCCATACCGGAGTTCGAGCCGCGCAACCTCCGAGGTTGGTTTATCAAGCTTGAGGCTACGTTCTCGCTGAACTACGTCACAATACAGCCGTTCAAGCACTCCATCCTTTGGGAGACACTTCCGCTTGAGCTCCGCTGCGTCCTCGCCCTACCACCGCCCAGCAAAACCCCCTACGAAGACCTTCGCGTTGCCGTGCTCGCGCACTACGGCCTCACGGACGAGCTGTTTTGGCCTGCAGCAGATGAGGTGCCGGCACGGTCCGCTCATGCTTCGCCGCCGCCTGCAGCACACGAGGTGCCCGCACGGCTCGCGCATACTACGCCACCACACACGGTACCCTCCGTGCAACCCAGCACAGCGATGTTCGCTCCCACCGACGCCGACACCTTGGTCTCCGTCTCCAGCGCGGCAGCTGCACCATTACTGACGGGACCGGCCGACGACGACACAGTGGACGCTAACCAACCACAGCCTGCCTTGTGTGCTCCGACCACATCCCGAGAAAGCGCCCCTCCGTCGACGAGCCGCAGCCGACGTCATTGAAGACGCTCACTGGCCGCAACCGCCCGCCATTCCACCTCCTTCCATGGCAAGGACAGTATTAGCAAATTTTGCTTCTCCTCGAGCGACGTCGAGACAGAGGCATTCCCAACAGCGCCGTGTACAGAAGTCGGGACTATCGCAAGGGCGTCCTGCCAGGCAAGACACATCCTCTGCGCCTACTCGATGCTGCGAAAGTCCTGTGTCGCGCACGCTGATAACGTCATCCCGTGCCAGTTCCTCTGGTCCTGACACTCCGATCAAGGATGATGTCATCGGTACACCTGCAGTCCCTGCGTCCATAGCGGCCCTCAGCACACCTAGGTGCATCGAGAACACCGCAGTCTCGGCTGAATCGACTGCACTATGGTGTGAAGCAAGTACCAGTCTTTGCCATGCCCAGCTGCTTCAGCATTTCAACACATGTGCAGAAGACACCCTTTTGGACGGCTCGAGATTTCAATTGACAAACAACCCGGTGCTCCAGCTTCGGCGCCACAGGCTTCGTAGGCAGCGCTGCAAGCACTGCTTTCGCGGCCACTTTTCCACGTCGGCACTCCGACGACGTCCAACAGCGATCAGTAAGCGTCGACCTCGTCACTATGCACAGCGCACACGATCATCATCTGCGTCATCCCACGAGCATCATCAGCGGGGCTTGCCCGGGCTGCGTGGGCAGTGCCACGCACCACAGGACACATCGAACGTCGACTCGGCAGCTGGGCGGCCCCTCGTGCTGGCCGGGCCTACGCGACCTAAATAAATGTGGGAAGCCGCATCCGCTTCACGCCTGTTTCCTACAAGACAATCACGAACAAAGGCAACGTCTTACAGTTGGCAACCTATTTTGATGAGTGTAAATGCACCGCAAAGTTTGGCACTACCACTTGCTTGCAAACATAAAGATCAAAGAACCGGGGAAATACTCGAAATGCACAATCAGAAAACAAGGCAACAAATGCGCCGTCCAGCCGTCCATAGCACTCTCACAGCAAGACGTAGTGTATTTAGGTAAGGACATAAGATGCAATTCATAGTATCAATGTGTGACATGCACCAAGAGTGTGTATATATGTGTCTTCTTTTCAAAATAAATTGTAGTTGTAAGTGGCACCCTGTTTGTTCTTACCTCCATCTTTTTTTTCTGTGTCTTTTTGTGCTTAGTGAACATGGTTGTTAAAAGGAGGGCTGCATTTTGTGATGTCACGAATGCAGATTGGACGAGACTTCTTTAAGGACTCGTGGTGTTCCAACATTGCTTAAATGAGTGCTAATAGGATGCTTACTTCAAAAATGTCACTGTAGGTGTTAATGTACCACATGCAGCTGTATGCCACGTGCTCGTCGTGAGAAACTAGCTTCCTCACAATGACATGCACATTTAGTGAAAAGTGTGAACAGGCCTCTCACATAAATCGTTTTCTATGTATATGTAGCCTGACTTGAATGAGAAGTCCTTTTCCAAATCGCATACCTTCAGTGTGCTATACATCTCTCCTCAAATATACAAGCTCTTGTTGCCTGCACTGCTGAACGGTGTATACACTGGGCTTTTAGCATGAAATGGCACTACCTGCATGGCGGCTCCAACGCCATGAGTGCAGTTGCACTCTGCCGCACGGGCAGCACATTGCCCAATGCGAAACGTGGTTTCTGGCGGGGTGTTGGCAAGAATGTTCGTGTGGACGGTGTGTTTTCTGCGTGATCCGTGGGTTCACGAATTCTTTGTCGTAAGGAGTAGCCAGCATTGTTTTGGCTTAGAAATTTCGGACTGCACTGTTCACGCCTCCTACAACTGCAGATGCTAAGCAGGCCGCACAACAAAAACAAGCATGCCATTTTTTTTCTTCCTGTTTTCTTCCTCAATGTTAGGGCAGTGGTTGAGAACTTTGCGCAGCGAATGCAACCGTCAAATGGTTGGACAGACACAGCGGCGCGGATAACGCACCTGTTTCGTGCTATCTCGGTATCATTACCGTGTGCTGCTTTCCTTATTTCTTGCCTTGCTTCAAACCGTAGCTCAAGTAAGGCAAATTTCTCTGTCCATGTCACGATATTTTAGGTGATGACGGCGTGTAAGATGAGGCACCCAGGCATACTGCACGCATATTGAATAGGGAAGATGGTAAGGTGCTGTGGCGACAGTGTTCTGGTGCGTCGCACGCATGAACGTCCTCCAATGAAGCTGGGCTTTCATGCACAGGTTCTGGATGGGCACAATTGCGAGGTAACTACGTGATAAAATTAGTTGCAGCAGTGACGACAGATTTGATTGATGAATTTCAAGTGTTTTCTTTTCGGCGTAGACGAAGCGGAAGTTATAAGCCGAACAAGATCATGGGACACGCTTTGACTACTTCAAAAATAGCACAGAGACAAGTAAAAAATAAAGAGCGCTCTAGTTTATCACTCCATACATCTTCGTCTCTGCGCTGTTTTTGAAGTATTCAAGCTGTGCACCCAGCGTCAAGCTGTAGTGTGTTACCTCTAAACACCCTTGGTCATTAATAAAGAGGCAAATGTGACAAAAGGGTTAGATGCCCACAATTACCTGAGAAGCAGCATTGCACGCATGTAGGCGCGTTCACCTCAAAACACTTGCAGTAGCCTATGTTAAGGCTGCGTGCCCAGTCGGGTTCGTCTCACCCATGAAGTACACCGGCTACCTTAATTTATAAACATTTTAGCACTATGTGATCTTTCAGACATGTGACGAGGCGCGAGGTGAAAGCTTGGACGCCCATCGTAAGAAACGGCTTGTTTGTTTTTGTTGTGCGGCCTGCTTAGAGTCGGCTGTTGAAGGCGTTTACAGCGCAGCCCGGAATTTCTAAGTGTGAACAATGCTAGCTACTCTTACGACAAGGCATTTGCAAGCCCACGGATTAGCAGAAAAAAGCACTGTCCACACGAACGTTATTGCCAACACCATGCTCCAAACCACATTTCGTGTCGGGAAAAGTGCTGCCTATGCGACAGAGTGCAACCGCACTTATGGCGTCGGCACCGCCACGCAGGTAGCGCCGTTGCATGGTCGAAAGTCCAGTGCATACACCCTTCAGCAGTGCAAGCAACAAGAGCTTGTATGTTTGTGGAGAGATGTTTAGCGCACTCAAGGTACGTGGTTTGGAAAACGGCTTCTTATTCAAGTGAGGCTACGTAACATTGAAAATTATTTATGTGAGCGGTCTGATTACACTTTTCACTAAATGTGCATGTCATTGTAAGTGAGGAATCTGGTTTCTCATGGCGAGCACATGGCATATAGCTGTATGTGGTACATTAACACTTACAGTGCCATTTTTTTAAGTAAGCAGCTAATTAGCTCTCATTTAAGCATAGCGCTCATTTATCTTTAAAACGAAGAATTATGCCTGTGATATGCTTCAAACTCAATGCAGGTGATGTACTGCATTTTGTCTCTTCTGTGGCGTTGGAATCATGGACCGGCGGTTTTTTTCCCACCTGCTGGCGCATTCAGGAGTGCTGGTAAAAGTTTTTCTAGGTAAGTAAGCCTTCCCACTCAATCGGAATTCTGAAATAACTTTTTCGATCAGATTGGAGAAAAAGCTACATGGGGACAGCCTTTAGATTGTGTGTTGGGTCATGACCAAAACCGCCACTCTGCCCATCAATGTGCTAAAGTGTTGTCAAAAGGGAAGACAGTTTCGCGCCGGGGATGAGCTCTCAGGCTTGCTGCGACAATTCTAAGAGTTTGTTGAACACGGCCCGGTGTACTTTGTTGGCGATGCCCTAGTGGATGGGGCATTGAGAGCAGGATGTTTTGTGTCCTTGTTGGTGGCCGTCAGTTCTGCAGCTGGACACCCCTCTTTACTCTGGAAAAACACATCTTCATGTGCACCACACATTAAAATTGGTCTTATCAACGTAGTTGCACTACATTGCCCTCATTCTGCAGTGATTCTGCGTACTCATGGCACAACAATGCGATCCTAGTTCGCTTGTTCCAAAGGGGCTGGGGAACGGGCTCCAACTAACTCATTATTCCGGTAGCAAGGATAATTTCAGCAGTTTGTCTCAACTCGTCTTGGCGTGGCCAACTTCAGCAAATAGCTGTGGCAGTCTAGCAAGTGCTCAATGCTGGAGGAACTAATTTCAAGGCGTGGCATGTCTTTGCTGAGACCAGATTGAATCTGAGAAAGAGTGAAAGACGGGTAATTGTCAGCAATTTCAGTCACCGCTTGCACGACAGTCTCGTGGAAAGTTTTTGCTTAACCACCATGCGTTTTGTCAGTGTTGCGGTCTGTTGCTGCAATAAATAGCCATTGTGACGTTAATGCTGAGTACATCGCTCAGATGTTATAAGTCACCATCGCACCAATACACGTCAACGATTCGGGCTGGATCGACATTTGAAATGGAATTGTGCTTCTTCTCTTCACCAGGAGCTTTTTTGGTGTTCCATGAAAACATGGCATTTTTTATCCATTCTGTGAAAAATATCTTACATGTAGAGCTTAACAGTCACTACCTGCGAAGACCAGGAGAGCGTCTGTCAGTGTCTCGCGTCTAAATCGCCTGCTCACGTAACAATACACAGGGAAGTTAGTTTGGTAAAACAATTCTTAAATGCCTTTGATATTGAATTTTTAATCAATGTATTTTCACAGTGTTAGCTGTTGTTTTCTAATACTGGTCAAGAAAAACTGTCGGAACGTCAAGGCAAAGCTCCTTGAGTAGGAAGAATCGCTGCACAATAAGGGCACGATAGTGTCTGCAGTGATTCTTCCTACTCAAGGTGCTTTGCCTTGAATTTCAGGCTTTTTTCTCAACCACTATTACAAAACAACAGCCAACACTGCGAAAAAATGTTGATTCAGAACTCAATAACAAGGCATTTAAGAATTGTGTTTTACCAAAAGAACTT
The DNA here is from genome assembly GCF_048455015.1 of Haemaphysalis longicornis. Taxonomy (NCBI): domain Eukaryota; kingdom Metazoa; phylum Arthropoda; class Arachnida; order Ixodida; family Ixodidae; genus Haemaphysalis; species Haemaphysalis longicornis. The sequence continues at coordinate 215,914,751 of NW_027526335.1, forward strand.
CCCTGTGTAATGTTACGTGAGCAGATGATTTAGATGGCAGGCACCGACTGAAAGCTCTTCTGGTTGCCGCATGTTAGTGAATATCTGTAATCTCTACGCATAAGATATTGTAATGAAGAATGGATTAAAAAAAATGTTTTCGTGGTACACTGAAAAAGCTCCTGGTGGAGAGAAGTACAACTCTGTTTCAAATTTTGGCCCAGTCCGAATCTTTCACGTGTATTGGCGCGGTGGCGGCTTGAAGCTTCTCCCCGAGATGCTTGGCATAAATGTCAAGACGGCTACATTTCTTGCAGCAACGAACCGCAGCACCGCCAAAAAGCGTTGTTGTTGAACAGATTTTCGATGAGGCTGTCATGCAAGTGCTGACTGAAATTGTTGACAACCACCCATATTTCATGCTTTCTCGGATGCGGTCTGCATTCAGCACTGGATTGACAGCCATGGCAGTTCGCTGAAGGTGGGCACGATGGTGTAATGAGACTACCTAATGAGACCAATTTTAATGTGTGGTGCACATTAAGTTTTGCTTTGCCCGAGCGAAGAGGGGTGCTCCAGCTGTAACACTTGTGACGGACACCGAAGAGGAAACAAACATCCTGCTCTTAATATTGGCCAGCAGCGTCATTCACTGGAGTATCGCCAACAAGGCACACTGGGCCATCTTCAATGGATTTCTTGAAGAATCATTGCAGCGAGCACGAGAACATGACCCCAATGGCGAAGCCGTCTTCACCTTTGACAATGCTCCAGCTTATTGACGGGCTGAAGTGGCGACTTTGGCCATGACCCAAGACAGAATTCAAAGACTGCCGCTGTATAGACTTTTCTTCCATCCGACCAAAGTTTTTTCAAAATTAAAATTGAATGTGAAGGCTTACCTAGATGAACCTTGACAAGCACTCGTAAATGGTTCAACAGGTGGGAGAAAATGCTGGTCCATGCTTGTGAATGCCACGGAAGGGGCAAAATGCAGCATATCAGCCACACTGAGTGTGCTGCATATGGGAGGCATGATTTTTTGGTTGCTTGCGCTTCATTGAACATGTGGAATATGCAAGCACCTTCACTGTGTCACTTAAAATGACACTGGTTGCAGTCATGAAATGGCACAGGACTGTTTGCTTATTCCTTGTTTTCCTAAATTAGGCTTGTTCGACGCAACATTTAAAAATCCTGCTGTAATTTTGAACTCCCAATTAGTGAGAAATTTCATTAAGCAAGTCACAGTCATGAACACGTGATTCTACAAGACAATTATGAGTTGGTAAACCAAACTTTTTTTTAACTTCGTCTTTGGAATGCTACCTGTGCTGTAGCAGGTGCTTTCTTTAGTAATATAAATGTTAAATTGTACTTAACGGCCGTGGGGTGTCATTCGAAGAGCTAAATATAATGGCAATATGTGAGTATGGTGATGCGTCTATCTCATAGCTGCAGTGAAACACTTTATACTTGGGTACAAGCTAAGAACAGCGATAGCTCATGTGGTGTATCACTCTGCCGAAATGACAGATCCAGATGTCAACCTGCGCTCTTGAAAGGCAATTGGCTCATACACGGCATCGTCTGCTTTGGCTGGGTGAGCTCCTGCGGCCCATTTTATGGCGATGAGCTCATGCTAGCACAGTTTCGAGTCTGGGTGGGAGCTTGCTAATACAGACTGTTGGCTGATGGGTATTAAAGGATTGTTGGTCAAGCGACAACATTGGCCAACAAACATGTTGGCAAACAAACAATGGACACATTGGCCAAAGGAAACCATTGGAGATCATTGGCCAACAGCCTGTTGGCCAGTGGACATTAGGGTTAATGGGCCTTGCCATTTTTTAGGTATTCAGCTGCACGCAATGCTGAACAAATACCCTCGCAACATTCCATGTTAACAGTGAACCAGGGCACACAGCTTTCCATAATTGCATGCTTTGCACACCAGCTTCAGACATTGCGCCATTTTTCTAAAACATTTTTTGTGGTGCTACCTACTGGCATAAAGAGCAAGTAACCACTTGAATTTTTTTACTTGCAGTATTTCTGGAAAGCTACATCTTATTTTGCCTTGTTTTGTTTTTCTTTTTTGGTGCCATTGGGAACTTGAGTACAAAGGAAGACAGGGGACGTGCCTGGAGCAAGGTACATCGCAAACAACAACAGCTCTACGCGGTTTATGGGCTCCTGTTTTTGGATCCTGCATAGTCGTGAAGACAGCCTTCAAGCAAGGGATCTTCGAATACGTCTGCTGCGTTGTATATAATAAAAATGAAGCCTGTGTGCATGGATAATACAGTTCCATGTCAACGCGCGAGAGTTGGCAACATAGAGATGTCCTCTGTAAAGATATGAAGAGGCAATAAAAGGGAATGTAAATTTCCGAAATATCCTGCTGTGACTAATCCAGCGCCAGAGCGGTCGAATTTCAGCGCCAGCGCGCGCAAATTTCAGCGCCAGCGCGCGCAAATTTCAGCGCCAGCACACGCGAATTTCAGCGCCAGGACAAGCGTTTTTGAGCGGGCAGCGCACGCGTTTTCGAGCGCACAGCGCCGCTGGAAAACGCGCGCGCTGGTCCGGAAATCAGGCGCGCGCTGAACGCTGCCCGCCAGCGCGCTGCCTTTTCGGATAGGGTCAGCATCGTCGACATGCCCATGAGTTGAATTACAATGCGGAGATACCAATCGCCTCCACTAAACCAAGATGGACAAAAGAAGAGAACATACTCCTTGCACGCAATGAAGTAGAGCTACTCCAACAAGGAGTCAGTAATTTAAACCAGGCTCTACATGCCAGATTCAACTACCGCACATTCGACTCTGTGAAGTCGCACCAACGTCAAGAGGCCTACAGAAATCTAGTTCGGCAAATGATGAGTTCGGCCGCCAGCGACTCCGCCCATGGACCACTTGGACAATTGGACACATCGACCGCGACCTCCATACTTCGGTAGAGGATGGGGTAGCTGACCGACAGATTCAAGTCAGTAATCCAGAAGCTACGAACTCCGACCGCTGCAAAGAAGAACTTAGGAAGACAGTCGAAAAACCATGCCCAAGAGGTTATGAAAGCCATATTCTTTGGGAAATTGCAAAAAGGCGACTTGATGGACAGGATATAACTAGAGATTTAAATTACTACTTACGTCGACATTTCTTCTGTGAACACCCTCCTCAGCGACGACGACCGGACCAACCGGCAAATGAAAGCAATAGAAAGAAAAGGAGACGACTGTATGCGCAGACGCAGGAGAGGTTCCGAAAGCAGCAGTCTCGCTGTGCGAAAGAGATCCTCGATGGGGAGCCCACTCACAAGGTAGAGGATGCGAAGGATTTTCTCCGTCAGTGGAAGAAAGTAATGGAGGGACCCGTGCTGCCAGAGTCACTCGACCCAATGGTCCACCCGCGGCAAGACGAGTCTTTCGACCCCTTCGGGTCGATTACGACTGCGGATATAAAGAAGTCTGCCTCCTCTTGGCTCGGCACCGGGGCCTGATGGGTTTACCTCTCGTGACTTGCACAAGGTGCCAGCACCTATACTGAAAGTTTTACTCGATGTCCTCAACCTGTGCAAGAGGCTTCCCGTGTGTCTGCGGTCTGCGAGGACTATATTCTTACCGAAAATCAAAGACGCTGCGGCGCATACGGACTTCCGTCCCATCACTGTTGCCCCGATTTTAGTGAGACTTTACCATAAGATTCTAGCCTCAAGGATTTTAATGGCTACAGACTTCGACTACTCCCAGCGTGCGTTCCTTCCAGTAGACGGTTGCGGCGAAAACGTGGCCATCTTGTCCACAGTCATAAACGAGGCAAGAACGAAGAGACGACCGCTCTACATGGCCACAGTTGACGTGGCGAAGGCTTTCGACCGCGTGTCGCTAGCGGCCATCCTACGGGCCACGAAACGAATGAGAATGAACGAGCAGTTCATGATTTACATACGGGACTACTACCAAACTGGAAGTACCGTACTGACGTTCGGAGAGAAAACGCTGCTGGCACATCCCTCCCAGGGTGTGCGTCAGGGAGATCCAATGTCGCCGGTGCTTTTTAATATGGTACTGGATGAATGGCTATGTCAGACGGACCATGGGGTGGCGTTCCGTAGCGATTAATTCGAAGTATCGGCAATGGCCTTTGCGGACGACCTGGTCGTCTTCGTTTCAACGCATTACGGACTGCAAGAAAGATTGAACAGCCTCCAGAGTTTTCTCGCGCAGCGAGGCCTACAAATAAATCCCCAGAAAAGTCTAACCATAGCGATGCAACCGGCGGGAAAGGAGAAGAAGATAAAGATTATGGACACTAAGTTTCACATTGGCAACGTCGACATTCCCGTGGCAATGACTGCGGACACCTGGAAATACCTTGGCCTTAGTTTCTCTGTCCGAGGAGTTCAAGGAAAACCGCTATGTTCAACACTGAAAGAATACCTCGATAAGATAGGGAGAGCGCCCTTAAAGCCACAGCAACGTCTGGTGATTCTGCGCCAGTACCTGCTCCCTAAGCGCCACCATACTCTGATCTTAGGGCAGATTTCGGCCAAAATTCTCACAAGGTTGGACCGTGCCGTCAGAGTAGCAGTACGGATGTGGCTGAGATTACCGCACGACATTCAGTTGGGATTTTTCCATGCCCACGCAGAAGACGGTGGTCTGGGAATTCAGAGTTTAAGAACAACCATTCCAGCCCTTCGGCTGCGACGCTTCACTGAACTGAGCAAGTCGGATAGTCCCGTCCTGCAGGCTGTGGCAACACGGCCATGGATAAGATCGTTGTTGGAACCCACAGAAGCGCTGGATGTTTCTTCACAAACAAAGAATCGACACCCCGAGGCAAAGTCGGTCGTACTGGAAAAGGATGCTTCATTCAAGCGCAGACGGCAGAGCGCTTAAAGAAGTTGCCAATGCTCCTGCATGCAGTGAATGGATACGAGATGGCACGCGGCTGCTAACCGGACGAGCGTTTATAAACGCCGTTACGTTACGCATTAATGCCTTGCCGAATTTGACTCGAACAAAAAGGGGGCGCGACACTACAACTACATGCAGGGCGGGCTGCCGCACAGAAGAGTCCCTCGGCCACATCCTGCAGCGGTGTCATCGGACACACCATGTCCGCGTCCAGAGACATGACAACATCCTTGACTACGTAGTGAAAAGGCTTCAGGAGTTGGACTTCCAGGTGGAGAGAGAAAGACGGTTCTGCACGGCCCAAGGAGTGTACATCCCGGACATCGTTGCTAAAAAGGGTGACGGTGTCACAGTACTTGATGTACAAGTAGTTGAGTTGTTGACGTCACTATCCAATGCCCACACTGTGAAGCAACAGAAGTATAACAAACCCGATCTACTGTCTGTTATATGTTCTTCTCGACTTCCGGGAGTATCCTCTGTCACGCTTTCGTTTCGAGGCTGTTGGGCCAAGGAGACAGTGTCTGGTCTTAGAACACTTGGCTTCAACCGGAGCAATTTTAAAATACTAACACTACGGCGCCTTCAGGCGGGGAGGGGGGGGGGTTCATGCGTTCACGGTTCATCAGCATATGACCGCCGTGCAACACGGGTGAAGACGTGGGATAACCTCCTCCCACTCTGCTACTAACACCACGGTAATACTGCCACTCAGTATGCAGTTCTAGGGAACCAGAGGGGGCTCATTGATGGGCGAAGGACCCATTGAAGGGGCTGTACTGCTTTGCCAGTGATCTGGTATGGTACCTTCGGAACAGCAATGCTCTCTGGAACCCTAGACAGAAAAAAAAATATCCAAATGCCTCGTCATCTAATTAGTGACGCGCATGAATGGATTAACGAGATTCCCACTGTCCCTTATCTAGCGAAACCACAGCCAAGGGAACGGGCTTGGCAAAATCAGCGGGGAAAGAAGACCCTGTTGAGCTTGACTCTAGTCTGACGCAACCCTAGACCTCGGCTTTGTTGCCGGCACTACACCGGACAAGCATCGTTTGGGTGGGCCTCCGACTAATAGTCGTAGGTTGCCTCCAAACGAACCAAGGAAAGTGGTCTACCATCCGCCTCAGCGGTCCAGGGCACGTTTCGTCATTGAGACGGGCAGTGTGCACATCGTCCACCGGCCCGAAGGCAACCGAGAGAGACATCCCCGAAGTGGGAGACGCAGGGCAACGGACCGCCCGGAGAGGGGGATAGAGTCCCTCCGGGCATCCCAAAGTCCCACCTGCGGGTTAACTCTTTCGTTACGGCGGAAAAACGGCCGATTTTAGGTGCTTCCACCAAACATTTTTTTTCTCTTGAGCTACTGGACACACGTAGCCTTGCTATGCATGAAATTGTAGCCTATAGATTGCTCTTCCAAACACAAAGCAGCAGTTTTGTTAAAGGTACAATTACTTACAGTTTATTTGTCAAGTAATCAGAAAAAAGCCCCCAAGAAAAGTATACGAAAAACACAAATCGGCACTTTTACCGAGACTAAAAATTATTTCAGGTATTTTAAGATATACAAATTGTTCCTACGTTTTTTGGCTATGATTCAATATATAAATCAACAGTGTACACCAAGTTTTGGATTTTTGAGGGCCCGTCAACCTAGCGCAACTGACGGCTGTGCCACGCCGCTAGGGCACTCAAGGGTGAGTGAGTCTCTGTAAAACGTGCATCCAAGTACCGTACTTATCCGATTCTAACGCGCCACTTTTTTTCCGGAAAAATAGGTCGGAAAATCACATGCACGTTAGAATCGGATACGAAACCGAAACCGAAACAGCGGAAATTTCGTCCCACCCATCGCCATCGCCATGTCAAGATAGCGCCCAAGCTTTTAGCAACGATTTTTCGGACGCAGGAAGCATAGGCGCCTAGGCGTTTCTATCGGCGTTCACACAAATCGTCAAATCGTTCCACTTGCGCGCTTGATAACAGCAAGGGCAGCAGCGGCTCTCACGCGTTCAAAACGAGCGGTCGGCTGAAGCGTGCGCCTCTGGAGAAGCTCGCGGGATGGGCGTGTGAGGCGTGGGCCACGATCCCATCGACCATGGTTGAACGTTCGTTCAGAAGTGTGGCATCGCGAACGTGCTTGACGGCACCGAGGACGAGATGTTGTGGTCAGCGGAGAGCGACGAGGAGTGAGATTACTTCGGGAAATATATCACCCGTTTTTCGCATTCGTTTTTCTTGCTCACACAGTTCCGTGCGCGTTATAATCGGAGGTGCAAGTTTTTGTGGTTTTTTTCAGGAAAATCGGGTGCGCGTTAGAATCGGGTAATTACGGTATACATTGTTGTGTCCTCGCACAAAATACTTATCAGTTCGGTGGTAAAAAACAAGAAAAAAGAAATCGAGCGCTCTGGACAAGCGTCGCACCTAAACCCTGCAGCGCTAATCTGACACGAGCGCCAGGTTATCTTGAAGGTGATAGCGCGATACGGCGCGGTGCATTTGGCAAAATATCCCGGCCGTACCTTCTCAACACCCTAAACACAAAATCAAAACCGCAGTCGTCACATAAGAAGCGCGTTTTGTTTATAAATACAGCGTGGAGTCACAACGAAATTACCTGCCAGCACTTGTTGAAGTGCGAGGCACCTGAACGGGAGCTCCGTCGTCCTAACTGAAATCTGAAGATCCCGCATCATTGCTTGACCCCTCACTGCAGCTGGAATCAGAAAAATCGATAGCGGGAGCTGCCGAAGTGCTTGCTACAGCAGTCCGACTGTGCGGAGCGCGGCGCGCACCAGACGCCATTTTTCCTCCTCCTCCCCTCCCCCTTCGGTTCAAATTTCTTTTGCTACGCGGGCACCACACGAGACACATAAACAAACAAAACCGAAATTGAAAGAGAAGTTGCCAATGAACACACCAGATGGCAATATTTGTCTGTGGAGCGCGGGTTTCAGATTTGGCGGGAGATTTAAAATCATCGGACGCCGGCTTCCGATTGCCTATGGCGCCGTCGTGAAAGAGTTAAGCTCTGCTCACGCATCAGGCGCACGGGCTTGAACAAGAAGGCCTCATCCCAAAGGTCATGCGGGTGATCGGTCCGAGGGGTGATAAGGTCCCCCGGGGTGATTGGTCCGCAAGACCTGAGACCGACTTGCAGGGTTCACCCGTGGATCGCAGGGGGGGGGGGGGGGGGGCGCCGAAGCAACCCACCAACCCACTCGCAGAGATACAACCAGTCTCCTCTTGCGGTGTGACAGAGCGACGGAAAAGCAAAACCGCCCGTCCCTCCCGCCAGGGGGGTGTGCAGACCCGCGGTAATTGCCCGGGCTGCTTAAGGATCGATACCTTTTTTTTCCACCCTGCGACTGCCGTCCAATGCCGCGCAGCCAGTGGGTGACCCCTATTAGCCAGCTTCACCCCCTTTCGGAAGTTCCGCCGTTTCCCACCGGGAACCTCGTGGAGGTTGGGGCCACCCTGGAGGGCCAGTTCTACCACCCTCCGTAACTCGGCACTCGCGCTCCCCAGAAGCAGGGTTACAGGGGCATGCCAGCTCCCCCAGCGAAATGGATCAGCACCCTTTAGGCCCCCGCATGGGTTACAGAGGTGTGCAGCCTCCGGCCCGTGTCCCACTAAAAAAGAGAACTCGATGAGGCACCCAGGTGTGTACCGTCGAGTGACGTAGTTACAGGCAACTTTGACACCCCGGCCTCCTCCCACGCTGGATTACAGGAGCGCGTTACTGCTCCCGGCCATTGGGTAAATCTGTTCGTTATCCCTGCTTCCGCGCGGATTAACGGTCACTCGTCGCTCCCCCCCCCCCCAGACGTAGGGTTACAGGGGAATACCACCTCCCCCGGATGTAAGGGCACCAACCCGGTGAAATCAGCCCCCGCATGGGTCACAGGGGTGTGCAAGTGCCCCCGGCCGAAAGTCTCCGAGGAGACATGAAGGGTTGTAGCAGCGAACGACGTGGTGACAAGAGAGTCATAGTTACTCCCGCCAACAACATAGTTACTGTGAGCGCTACTACAACAGAGTAGCGCTCACAGTCAGCACATGTGCTACACATACGAAACTCGCTGGTGTGCACTATAGAAGCTCAGTGTCGGTATTGCGGTACTTTGATGGGGCAGCGTTTCCTACTTACTTAGTCGTGTCTCTAATTTATGGGCATCAACGAGCGTTCTTACCATACGAAATTTTGAAAGAGAATCCCATCTTCTGCCACTTATTTATTTATTTATTTATTTATTTATTTATTTATTCAGTAACCCTCAAGGCCCGGGGGCATTACAGAGGGGAGTGGGAACATACACAAATGTATAGCATACAACTCAAAATACAACACAAAAATTGCAATCAAGTAACATCGCTTGCTAGAGGGTTGAACTGAAGGCTACGTACAAAGAAAATTAGTGACAGCAACTTTAAATAAAGCAGCATCTTTAATACCAACAATATCATGAGGAAGATGATTCCAACAGACAGAAGTATTTGGCACAAATGACTCCTGAAAACACTTAGTGTGCGCTGACGGAATTCCTCTTTATGACGATGATGAGTGCGAGTGGAAACGTAAGTTGGTTGGGACAATAATCTATTTCTGAGTAACGGATTGGTGAAGTAAATTTTATAAAATTTGCACAGCCGAAACACTTTCCTCTGAAGAGACAGTAGGGGTATTGCTAGTGTGGTTTTCACTGATGTGACGCTCGAGGTGCGGTGGTAATTAGAAAGGATGAGGCGCGCTGCCCCATTCTGCACTCGTTCTCATGACCAGTTTCCCAAACAGATGGTGCGTATTCTAATTTGCTACTTACCATTGTGGCTCTCCTTATGTGATGCGTTTTCATCATGCAAAAGCACGCCACCGCCGATAAAATCTGGAGCGGTTGCACGATCTCGAAGTGACGCAGCCGCTCGCATTTTTCGCACTGCGCGGACTTCCTACATTGTGCTAGAAACCGTCGTCCAAGAGAATAGACAAGGCATACGAAATTTAAAATGACAAAGACAAACGCGGATGAGCATTTGCACAACAAACTAGCACGACATCGAGAACGGGCACGCCCAACTAGAGTGCCGTCCACTCTTAAACTTTTTTTTCTCCCATATACTCCCTAGAGGTTCTTTTTCGCCTGTCCTCTAGTGATCCTCCTTGTAGGAGTTTTTTTACTACATGGAACAGGGAGGTTTTGTTTACCTCCTCAAAACAGGGCGTTTTTAGGTGATAGAAAGGAGGTAGTGAGGGAGTGTTAAGAAATGTTCCGGAGAATTTAAGGAGATCAAAATGGAGTATTCTTTACTTCCTCAAGGCGTTTTTAAGTGATGTTTATGGACTTTTTAGGCGGTTGAATAGGAGCCTATTATGGCTCCCTTGAGAAGTACTTAGGTTATTTTAGGGGCGTTTTTAGGAAGTTCAAGGGAAGCATTTATTTCTTTTGCATGGAGTTTTACGCTTTGTAGGCCCCACGAGGGGAGTTCTTAGGATGTTCAAGGGAAGCATATATTTCTTTTGAATGGAGTTTTGCGAAAGTTGTGACGGTTTTGTAGGCCTTCCAAAAGGAGTTTTTTCAAGGCCACAATGGAGAGTTTCCATTTCCCTGCGGGAGTACTGATTTCACGCGGTTTTTCCCGGTTCCAGGTTTATTTCAAACGAACTTTCGCATACAAGTTTACATGGTACATGGTGTACACAAGGAGGTTCCGAAATAAAAACTTAGGGCGACCTCCTATAAGAAAGCATTAATGGTACATTGCTAAATAACACGCCAGTTAGGAATGGAAGACGGCAATACAATGCTAGTTGAACAAACTGTAGAATTAATATTACTACAAGAACTGGAAATACGCGAAAAACAATGATAGGCGCAAACATAACCGCATGGTAAGTGAAATCATTATATAATACTAGCGGATCGAGAACGCGTCAGTACTTATCAGAACTTATAAGTACACACAAAACACAAGTTAGCCTGAATGGGAGTTTCTTGGCTGGAATACGTCTTTTAAACTCCTCACGACAGGCTGCCTGCTCCCACGTGTGGTAGTATGATGGTGGAAAAACTGCCAGTTTACACCGGGGGCCACAAGCCGTCGTAAATAAGCGCATTTACCACGGTGGTACCCCTTCAAAAAACGCAGTATCTGGCTGTGATTACTGCGTTTGTCCTAATGGGAGTATTAAAAACTCCCACGCCTCCTCCATTTCCTTCTCCTCCTTCTTCACCTCTTCCTCCTATACGCGTCCTTACAAAATGGCTGCCAGTTGGTGTCGTGTGTCGTGTGAGCCCCAGCGTACCCGAAAATTTATTGCCAGTGTGAACTTGCGGCCGCACGAACGGATGTGAAGTGCTTCCCAACAACCGAAGCTCGTTGCGAACATAGTGGAACCAGCCTGGACTGACGTGCGACGGGCTCCAACGTCGCCTCCGTGTCACCGACCTTCGAGCCGACGGAATACGCCAGCTAGCCGACGCGAGGCCAAAATGCAGTGATCGCTGAGAGTGGCTCGTTAAAAACAACGCGGTTGTGCCTCTGCGAGGTGGTTGAAGGTAAGATTTTCACGTTTTTTATTGTACGCAACATTTTGGGAGACTTGTGCCCCTTCTAGCGTCAAATAAACTCAACGTGTTTCCCGCGCCACTGCACGGGTGATTTTGCGCCACTGGAGGTGAGTGTTGTGCGTGAAAGACGGCACCATGCCCGGAACGTCATTGGGGAGGCCGAACGGTGTGAAAGCAATGCGTATTTGCGCGGCTCTCGAGCAGAACACTCACTCATTCACACTCGCAAGAAGAATGAAAACTGTCCGAACTCTGGACGGCTGTTAGGTGTTTTTGTTAGGCTGTGTCTGTGGCTTACTGGCAAGCGAGGGTGAAGTTGGCCGGTCAAACACTCGCAAGCAGAATGAAAACTGTCCGAACTCTGGACGGCTGTTAGGTGTTTTTGTTAGGCTGTGTCTGCGGCTTACTGGCAGGCGAGGGTGAAGTTGGCCGGTCAAACGTCGCAGGGCGGCCGCTTTTCTTGAGAAGTAGGTGTGGTGCCAGCCGCGCCTGCTACGAGGAGGGTGACTGCCGCGTGCCGCCGGCGATTAGTTGCTTTCACTGGAAAGGGAGACGGTCGGGGCCCCGTGGGAGCTCTCCGTACTCTAGGCGCGTGTAACTATACGCCTCGAGCTTTGTGATCGCTGCGCCGCCTGCCGCCGCTTTTCCGCGGCGTTGACGGGATTAGCGCTGCGCGGCTGATAAGGGCTCGTGCAGTGTTTTGGTTTACTTTCGCTTCTTTTTGCCCTTCCGCGCCCTAAAAAACTTGTTATGGTGACGTCTGTAAGTAAATAGTACGTTTAGGTCCTTTCAAAAGCCGCTGCATCTGGTAGGATGCTCAAACGCCAACAATAGCTATCCGGGAACGCGGTTCTGCGTCCTTCTTGTCCGCTGTTACGGGCATCGGCGACGGCAGCAGCATACCACCGCTGTCACCTCCGAATACGTCCAGCACAAGTGAATTTTATTGTCACCTCGTTTAGACCTGATAATGGCATACTCAGAGGTGTGTTTCGTTTTGCAGAGCGCACAACGAATGCGGCCTCTTTTCGAATATATACGTCGCAGAAAAATATATTTCGGCGATGTGATTACCCAATACCTGATATTAACTTGTGCCTTTTATAAAAATATAAGCCACGTGATAATGTTAAGTGTATTCCAAAGCTCTGCGTCGTGAAAGATGTGCACTGATGCCTTATAACTAGAACCAAGAAAAGTGAATTGAACCACGGAAAAATTAATTATCTGCAAGTCCGGAAGAAACAATAGCTCGTACGGAAATGAAAAACTCAGTGCAGCTCCTGAAATGATATAAAGACGTTCGCCTAAACTTAAGCCGGGTAGGACTCACAAGGCCAACTAGTGTGCGAAATGCACTGCTATTTCGCGAGACATGTGGAGGGGGGTGGAGAGAAGGCGGACTCTTAAGTATTGTTGTACCGTTGTACCGTTAAGTTAAGTACCGTGTGTACGAATGCGGAGCGAAACCGAGGAAAGAACGTTTTAGTAATCACACACACAAGCTACGAGTTCAGCTTAATCTAGTTCTTAGACTTAACGAACAGCTGATCACTCGGCGGACGCATTTTTTAAAGTATACAAGTTCACAGCTGATAAAAGGTGCCGTTAGAAGAGTGGGATATCTTACAAGGCCCTCTGATTTCCGTTTGTGCTAGATTCTGCAGGATCCCTGCGTCATATGACTTTGCTTCGAAGAAACGTTTAGTCGCGGACGGGAATTACTCTAGAAGCCCTCCTCCGCGCTGCTCGCGGAGGTCATATGTAGCATATACGAATGTTTGCGGGCGCTCAGCTCACGACAAGACTCCCCAGCATTAATTTTTTTGTTGTGCGCTGATCCCGGGTATAATTTTGGATTATCCATCATACTTCTTTCGTAGAATGTTCGTTAAATTTATGCCCAGGGTATTGACCAATATCTGAGGTATGATATTGGCAAGCATAACTGGCGTGCGCTTAACTATATAAGCGCACAAAACTTGTTTACCTCGTAGTGTATAGCCATAGCATGAACATCAGGGAAAACTATGCTTATGGAGACACTGTTAGTAAATTTCAGCGCAGTTGAATCACAATCATCTCCATATGCATATCCCGGTTTCGCGACGCCGACCTGTGGCGCACACCTGGTGCTTGTAGACCGAATGTACCAGACTAAAATCGCGTCAGACACATTTACACTCTCGTAAATGTGCCACATTTGCGAACAGAGTGACTACTCTACATAAATATGTATTTCCAACGCCTACAAACGGTAAATCTCAATCGTGAACGCGCCCCGAAAGCAGCGGTGACAGTGGGGAGCTGGCCGGAAACTCCCGCGGCTGTTTTCGAAACGGGCCGCTAGGGGGATTTCAGTGGCGCCCCTACAGGCCACGCTCTAGACGTATAACCAGCAAACGCCATTCGAGGGAGCATTCTGTAGAGTCGACAGACGACCGCTTATTTTATTTTTTTTTTTTTTTGAAGGGGGGCAGGCGCAGGCGTCACACCGACCGAAATTTTTCCTTAACTTTCGGTGAGGGGAGAGAGGGGCAGTGCGGGGGGTAAAACCTGAAGCTCGTTCCCAGAACACTACACCCAAGGAAAAGAGGGAAAGGAAGCATTTTGAGAAGTTGGTCGCCACAAGGGTCGCGCACCTTTTTGAACAGCAGAACACTTCGTTTTGACGAACTAGTGAGCGCAGGTGTATCGGACAGAAGTGCAATTTCGCGTGGCTTTAAACAAACATTCAGACATTACGGAAAGTAGGACACACGAGTGACAAGTTCAGCGTCTCTACAGTGCCATTTCTTTTTTTTTTAGGTCAGATGCCCAAAATGCTTATGTATTTGTTACCTCAGATTTAAAGCGTTTTGCTATCCCTCTAATGAATGTGCTGCTGTGGCTTCCAGGGGAACGTGCCAGGGGGTGCGGCAACGTCAGCGTTTGGGAGGCAGGTGCAAGCAAACAGCGCACCGACGACATGCTGACCTCCATGTTTGCAAATGGCTTAAATTTTTTTCGTTGAGGAGTGTTGTAGTAGATAAAGTTCTTACCAAGATACCTTGTGTTTTCGATGTAGGTGTTTTGTTGATTCAGTGTTTTATTGTCTTATTAACGTGTTCACACGTACATCGTATTCATGTAATTTTTATGCAATAAATTGACTGTGCAGAAAACAAACTTTTCACGTTTCGCCATTCAACGTTTGAAGCGGAAAAAGACTAGAAATTACGTGATCCCCAGCGAAAAATAAAAATGCGGCCTGTGCCCTTATTAAGAACTCCAAAATGCAGTAATAAATTCCACTGCAGCGCATATAAATGAATCGCACAAAAACACACACAAAAAAAACCCTCGAATGCAGGTCAACACTGCTCCCAATGCGCCCCCTGAAAACTCCCAGTTGGAGGAAACAATACACTCCCAATGGTACCCCTGGAAACTCCCATTGTAGTGGCAGTAAAATGAAACTCCCATATGCTACTGAAAAAACTGCCGAAATAATGGGAGTAAGGCGAAACTCCCATTGTAAGGAGTTTTGAAAACTCCGAATTGGTACTGAGTTATGACACAAGCCATTTACTCCCATTCCGGCTTATTTGTGTTCTGTGTGTATGCATCAGTACTCAGTACACAAAGTGAAAAAAATGGTTGCAGTGGTTTACAACAACAACAAAAAAATTTCAGTTGGTGGTGAAATGAGCGAGCTGTGTGCTAGTTGAACAAACTGTAGAAACAATATTACTACAAGAACTGGAAACATATACGCACAAACACAACGGCATGGTTAGTTACATCATTATATAATACTAGAGGATTGAGAACGCGTGAGTATTTATCAGTACGCATCAATACTCAGTACACAAAGTGAAAAAAATGGTTGTAGTGGTTTACAACAACAAAAAAATTTTTCAATTGGTGGTGAAATGAACGAGAGCTGTGTAGCGATTTGATATTAAAAGGTAACGAGCATTTTGTAAATGGTAAAGGCACAAGAGATAAATGACGTAGGAGACAGACAGCAATGAGATGGCTATGGATAAATGTATAAAGAACGAGAAATATGATGCGGAAAATACCAGTGCGTTTTGATAAAGACACAATTGCGACAAGAAAAGTGACCGAGTCTAAGGGGTAATTGCAAGGATATAGAACAGAATGGGTGTTTATCGCGACAGCTTCTTTAGAGTGAGAAGAAAAAGCCATGTAATTCGTGTTTTTCGGATAATTTTTGGTTGATTCATTTGGCAGCAGTTGCGAACATTATTTAGATAATTGTTTCAAGTTAAATTAGTACGTTATATTATTGCTTCACTTAGATATAGCTGTATTATCAGCATAAAGAAGGGCCCATCAAATATCCCTTGTTCAGTAAAAAAATAAAAAAAAAGTCAGAAACATAATACGCGATTCTTTTAGACTACTATCCAATAATTACAGGATTGAAAACAAATAAAAAAAAGTCAGAAACATAATACGCAATTCTTTTAGACTACTATCCAATAATTACAGGATTGAAAACAAATAAAATATTAGTGAGGGATATTGATGCGATAAAAGTTAATTAGTTCTAAATCCTTCACACGCGGTTTGGTGCTGGCAAGGTCCAAAAAGGCATGTTCCACAAACGTTAGAGCTCTGTGTGCCTTCTTGGGATATTGAATGTTGAAAACCCAGAACGATGCAAACAGACTACACAGTCCTCATAGTAAAGATGATGCAGTGAAGACACTCTGGCCAACGATGCGGAGGCTAACTTCCCTGTTCGCGGAATGCAGGCAGGGAGTCGAAGGAACATCTGCCTGAAAAAGCAAAAAAGAAAAAAAAATGCCCCACATGTAAAATTCAAAACAGACACTATGCTTAAATAAACTTAATAATTCGGTACAGTAATAAAATTGTTAGGCCAGGTTCCCTGCGAATTTCAGTACTTAAATTAGGAATGCAAAGGCTTCATAAAACCAAGTGCCAGTACATTAACCATCGTCGCTTTTGCAGCAATAAAAAAGATATTACTCCCGCACAATATACTCGAGCACAACTTTATTTGACAGTGAAGTAAAATGCAAGCCTCTCTAGGTTGATAGATTAGCTCACGAAGAACACTATTATACCTCTCTTACACCTGGCTTTTTTTAAAATAAGGTTGAAACTAGCAAAAACACGGTTTCACCGGAAGGGCTTAAATGGCCTGACGCGGAACTTCTTTCTTGGCTGCCGCTGGATGGTGCTACTCGTCCATACTTGGGGTGGCAGTACCGCTTTCCAAGGGAGCATGCGAGCTACGCACGAGAAAATCGTTCGACGCCAACACTTGCGGGGCCTCAAAAGGCCAATGTTTTTCTTCAGTGAAGCGTAAATACTGATCACGGGTCCAATGGAGAAACATTTTGCTTAGTGGTCTCGAACGGCAAATGACAGGAGAGTTTGGGAAAGCATGAGCGATTTGACCGAAACTGACCAAACTGCTTGGTACGTGGTAATATTGTATTCAGTTGCTTGTATACTGCTATTAATCACCGCTGCTTCACTTGCTTCCGGTTTATCCTGATGCAAACAGCGACTGCAGTCGTGTTTGCGTCAGGTTTGATGAGCATTTGAACAGCGATTTCTCAGCACTTAAGGCATCTTGGCACTAAATCAATGCTGAAATGGCTATGCGGAGGTCCGACTTCCGTTTGAAACCAACTTGCTGGTTGCCTTCAATGACCCTTTAACAACAAGTTACCCTTATGCCTCATCACTGAAACCGATCGTTCCTCCGTGTGGTGCAAAGTGTGTTACTGTGAGTATTTTCAACGTGAAACGAACCGTTTCTGTGATTTGTAGGACTGATTCTGCTATTAATTACTGCAGTGACAACAAGCTATGAAAGAAAATCCCGCCATCTCCACGAAGTGAATGACGATGAGAGGGGCAAAGCTAAAATGCTTATCAGCAGACAATGTGACGCATTAAGTGCAAGCTGCTTTCATAGTGTGTGCATTGACATTAGGATATGGCCCCCTGGCAGAATGATGCGCTGCGCGAGATTTTGCCGTACCTAAAAGGACAGGCAACTCATTTTTACGGAGTATAGGATCTGTAAAAGGGTTGAGAGTTTGGCGAGTTGGTAATGATGCATCTCGAAAAACAAACTGCGCGCATATTAACTAGGACAAGAACACATGAAGACGGCACAAGCGCAGACTCGCAACTAGTTTATTATTGCACAATTCAAAGCTTTACATGCCCAAGCGCCCAATTGCCGCGCCCCCAATGCGTCACAGTTCTCGGCGCACTCAGCCGAAAATACTAAAAAACCGTAACAACAAAACGACAAAACGAACTTTGAGACGCACGAAAGGCGAAAAATCAGCAAAGATAACCGCATCATCCATGGATTAAGACCCCCCACCCACCCCCAACACGCATGCCCAGAAGAGGCACCGAAATAGCGCTCAATGTGCGTCTAAATATGCGACTTCTCGATTAAGCAGGGCGATAGAGGGATGACTGATACATTCGGAACAAGCTTTTCTGATGTGGCTGGCTTCTACAATTTCTCGCGTTTTCTGGTTCTTATGTCGGAAAAGGATGGCTGTGCGCTGAAACGCAGGGACACAATCAGGTCTGCAGGCGCGGCAATGAGAAGAAAAGTGGCTCAGGTCACGTTGAAAAATGAAAAAAATATACGCTACTTTTAGACGTCGTACGCTCGAGTTTGTGACAACGTACCCGTGTGCGGCTCTGTCCTGAAGTTCGGAGAAACGCAGGCGGGTTGCGTTCCATTTCTCGTCTTGCATTACGCTTTCTTTTATATATTAGCGCCCTCTTTCCCGATCTCTCTACCTTCCTTCCCGCTTCCGTCTGACTGCGCTGATTTTCGCCAGCACGAAGTAACCGTCACGTTGCTTTGAAACGACGCCGCGCGCGACAAACGATTTTATCTCGAATGCCCTGTCACAAACCGGCCTACAAAAGAATGCGATTGCACACCCCAAAACCCACAAACAAGTAAAATAATACGAGTGTGCGCTTTTTTCGTTGCCCGTGCGTGTACGTGCTGTGAGCGGCACGGGTACCCGGGTACTTCTCTGTTAACCCTATCCAAACGTTTGACAAACGCATCGACTGATGACAGACCACTTACCAGCGAGCTGTCCACAGTTGTCGCCGTATCCAAATGCTGTTTGCGGCCATTAGTCCTTTACAAATAAGAAAAAACGACGGCCCAAGGCGAGGCTTGAAGCTCCGGCCGCACCGAGTCAGCGGCCGCGCTGCGTTGATAGCACAGATGTTCTTTACATCCAGGCAGCCAGTCGTGCCGCCAGGGCAAGTTGAGTAGCTGCAGTCGGGTGCGTTGGCGCGCTGGCACGGGAATTTAAATCGTCTATGTACGCGCAAGCAAGCGAAGCAGATGAACATTGCAATTGTTTGCAACGGCGAGAATTGTCTCTTCGTTAGCAGCAGAGTTTGACGACACCTATCGCCAAAATAAACAGATTGAAACAACACGGCCATGCTGTCTGCCTGTGATCGCGCTGTTTGAAGCATCTATACGGGCATACGTACGGTATCGGTTTTGTAGCTGCATGAAGCCGTCACGTCCTGCTTACTCGTTCTAATTAGCATTAGGCCACGGTTGAAGTGCTGATACACGGAAACAACACGACTAACATGGCGACCGCCCGCTTGAGATGCTTACCTCAGATGGAGAGTTTATTGTGGACGTGACAAGGAACCGAACGCCATCTCACAAATGTTGTTAAGTCGTTCTAAATCCTCTCTTTTGCTACACGGATGGGCAACGGTACTACCATGGAGGTTCGTCCACTTTTTTAGATCATGCCTAGGGAGTACATTTTTTGCTATAGGTACTTTTCAGGGCACATGACTTGATTAAAACTCCATTTCCGGCTAGTTTGCGTTTACAGTGTCCGACGGTGCTGCAAGAGTACGCTCTCGTGCCGTGAGTGTCGTCCTGCGGCGTTACGAGAGTCGTTCAAGCGCCATCCGGCGCGAACTCACGGGAGCGCAATAACTGAACACGGGCCACACAGGCTGTCACGTGTCCGTGCTTGTTTCTATTCTGCTCCCGCCATTTTTCTCTGAATAGTTATACCAAATGTGTGCGATGTGTTGTCCAGTCCGACCTGCTGTCACAACGGCGTCGGAAAATACCAAGACAGGGACATGTTTTACACGCTTAACGAACCGAAAGACCTTGTTCAAGAGAAGGGCCAAGATAATTTCCTGCAGTTTCTGTGGCGTAGTCTTAGAGCTGCCGAACGAGGGAAGCAAGGCCACAATGTACATAGAGGCGTGCGCTGTATAAGTGGAGGATACTGTCGTGTGAACGCGCCCCTCCTCGGAATCGGGGTCCTCCAAAATGGCCTTCTGCACTTTTGATATAACAAAAAGAACAATGATCTGCTCGGGTCTTGTCAGTAGAAAATCGTAAGTTGGGGGCTGTAAGCGCCATAAATAAAACATCCTTTTTTTATTTATTTAAGAAAAACAAGTTTTGCACCATTTGCTCCTCTACTTTATGGAGGCGAGTGCGTGGCCCTTTACACTTGCCAATGTACGCTCCTGTACTTTCTGCTAATTCGCGGCTGGCATGAAAATGAATTCGCCAATTTTCTGAGGCACAAAATTGGGCTCCTCACGTCGCTCGAATCACGCACAGTTTGCGTAACAGAAACAAATATTCTGCTAGATTATTATTTCACTCCTTCCGAACTTTGGCGCGACTGTGAGTTCGAAAGGGAATATGTATTAGTAAGACCTCGTAAGCCAGTGGAAAAACTAAAGCGCCGTGCCTGTAATGTCGAGGGAATCCCAACCAGCCTTTTTACTCCTAATCCTGTTATTGCCTTCACCATGGCCCGAAAACTTCAACCTTCATTGTTTCATTTCGTGTTTCATTGCTACTTCGCAGATTTTGAACACGGCCCGTTGCGAGGAATGTAAATGCACGGGACTCTTTCCCGCATACTCTAAATGCGGCGAGGAGTTCCAATTTGCCGCCCGCAGGTGACGATTCATGCTTACAAAAGCAATACCGCCAAGTCACGCGAACCACCTGTGTTCGCTAACGTGCGGCCTAGACAAGCCAGCATATTTTCGGTAACGTATCTCTACCACAATCAGAATGCCCCAGCTGCGCCAGATTAGAGCCCTCCGGATCCACGGCGTCGGACGACACCGCAACTCGACAGTTAAAGCGCCGTCGGACCGCTTGGGTTTGCAGCGCCGCCTGACGGCGCTCTAACGCCCAGTTAAAGAGCCGTCTAATGGCTCAACCCTAGTGAGAGTCAGGGACGGCACCCTAGACACTGCGAATGGATAAATCTCGCACTTTGATGCGACTCTAACGCAGGGACAACTTTCTGTTGCTATGGGGAGAAAGATATGAGAAGAGGGGTAATGGGAGATAACTGCTCTGTGTTGCTGCGACGAAGCAGTTCCCAAAATAAACCAGTTTCGGTTTCAGTTTTAACGGGACAAATATGCATTCGATACAGTTCATTTCTTCGCATGAGCTCCGTGGTTAAGTGTATTGAACCACGATCACCGAGCATACAGGCATATTGGCGTCTCCTTCCCCACCCTTAAGTTCACGGAGTAAGATAAAAAGGAGCGACGACTTCGCTCGCTCCGACGGGCCCTTAATCATGGCCACCGAGATTCCCCCACCCGGCCAATAAACTGAAAAATGCACTCGTCCCAAGACCAGAAAAACTGAAACGTTCACATGCCGCGAAATGCCGCATAAGCAGCGGCCCAACGGGCTGAGCGATGCATTCGATGCATAGGTGCGCACTGCTGTCTTGGCGGAGCCTGGTAGAACCAGCACGCTTACAAAATTTCGCTGGGGCGCATGGCGATTGGGACGGGGAGCAAAACGCGCGTCGGGTGATCTCGGAGGCCAAGCCTCAATGTCCGCCTTTCGCGGAACACAGTATAGATGGCGCGACGAATGGGCGCTGTTAACCAGCGCTCCCCGCGCGCCGGAGGCTGCTCACCCAGGCGGGCTCAACAGCGGGACCCATTCCGCCAGCTTTGTCGTCTGCTTCAGCGAGAGAGAGAGAAATAACATTTATTGAAAGAGCTCCCCCTTATGGGGCGGTGGCGGCTGCCCGCATGGCCGCAGCGACCTGGAGGCCTCGGGAAGTGACTAGCACCTGGTCCGAAACCTCGGAGCTCCTCATGGCCTGCTCCCAGGCATGGGGGGTGGGGAGGGGTGGGTAGGGATTCTTGGGGCACTGGCAGAGGGAATGAACGTGCGTGTCCAGTGCACCACAGTGCGGGCAGCGAGGTGAGGGAAACAGGTGGGGGTGGGAGTGCTGTAGGATCGTGCCGTGAGGGAACGCGTGCGCTTGGATGATGCGCCACATGCGGGCCTCCTCTGGTGATAGGGAGCTGTGGGGGGTGGGAGGGTTCGACGGTTGAGTCTGTGGTGCAGTGTAATGTCGGTGTATGTGTACAGGGGGATGGGGATGCTGTGGTTAGGAGCAAAGAAAGCAGGAGCCCGGGTTATGAGTTCTCGAGGATGTGAATGTACTGCCTCATTGCCTCCTAAGCCAGTGTGGGCCGGAGTCCACAGTAGCTGCACAGGATCCTGGGGAGGGTGTCGTCCCTTAAGGTACTTGGAGAGGGCATGCTGGGAGTCGGAGAGGATGGTGGTGGGTTGGGGCTGTTGAACTATGGCGAGAGCAATGGCAACTTCCTCTGCCACCGTAGGAGAGGGGGTGAGGACAGACATGGTTGTGGGGTGGGGAGCACCATGCATAGAAGTGGAGTAAGCCTGATTGTATGGGTATTGAGCCGCGTCCACATAAATGGTAATGGGGGAGGGTGGGTGGGAGATGGCGTGGCGCTTGGCACGTGCCATGCGGCGGCCTGCATGGTGGAGAGGGTCCATGCTGCGAGGAAGGGGTTTGATGAGGAGTAGGCGTCGTATGTGTGGGGGTATAAGCAGTGGGGGGGGGAGGGAGTTTGAATTGGGTTGACATTGAGGGAAGCTATGATGTGGTGTCCAGTGGAGGAGCTGGAGAGACGGAGGATTTGGGAGGAGCGCTGCACTTCGATCAGTTCCTCTGTAGTGTTGTGGAGTCCCATAGCTTTAAGGCATGTAGTAGAGGCATGGGCAGGTAAAAGCAACGCGTGGCGGTAGGCTTTGCGTATAAGGCCGTTGAGGTGTGCGTGCTGGGTTTGTGTGAGAGGGGTTGCTTCAGCGACGGTTGTTTTGGGCCTGTTTTGGCTCAGCTTCGCGTCCGTTGGGCCCTGCCTTTGCAAGGGTTGATAAGCATCTTCGACAGCACTTCCTAGGTAACTACTACCTCACGGAATGAAGTTGTCGTACGGCAAAGATACCGCCGGGATTGCTTTGCATGGGCGGGAAAACAAAATATAGAGCCACATACAGACATCTGGTCACTTGAAAAACGCTACCTTTTGGGCACTGCGTGCCACGAGTGGGAATACGTCCCGTAAATTGGGGGAAACGAGTAAGTAGTGTTCAAAATTTATCACAAAAGCCGCAAGAAGCCAACTAGTTCTGACAAGCAGCCATTTTAAAAGTGCCCTCTACTTGTTCGCCATTTGTAAACTATACTTACTGGCTCAAGCTCGGGTAATGCTAACCAGTCAGCTGACATGCTGAATCGCTTCAGTATCTCTGCTCGTGTCGCGTGGAGTTGTAGCCTCGAGCTTCTTTTTTATTTTTGTAACTGCATACGACAGTGCGCATTATGCGTAGTGCACACCGCAGAACTGTATAGTGCCCAGCGCTCTTGAGGACTACATCCAAATATTCGTAAGCAGCTTGCTCCTTGCTGTAGAGCACACGTAAAACGCGGAGAGCTCCTTGACAATGATGATTGGCGCTAGGTGCTCCAGAAGGCAACAATACGTTTTCAATCACGTTGACTATTTGAATTGTATGAACAGCGGCTCCTTGCATACGTTCACACTAGTTGAGAGTATTTCGGAAATAACCACGGCTGAGCACGCTGGCGGGCGCTTCGGGAAATACTTCCGTATCACGTCTCCACAGCACTTGCCTCCCCCCCCCCCCCCCGCTCCCTCTCCAACTTGTGAACACTTGTGACCCCTCAACTGGCTGTCCAACTGTTAATTACGACACGCAGATAAGGCATGCAGGCGGCAGATCTCTCGATGCCAACATTAATAAGATAACGAGAGGCGCGGATGTAATGCTGCAAATTTAATTTGAATTGAGTGTCATTTTAAATCAATTGAATTTTAAAAAATACGTGAGCGCTTCATATGACGGAATGTAAGCCATTATCTGGCCTGGCTCTTTATTCTATAAAAACTTGATTTTCCAAAACCAGGTCATCAGAACACATTGCTTAGCAAATCTGGTGCTATCCGCTGACGGCATCGACAAGATTACACGACCGCGACTCTGACAGTGTACATCGGGCCGTAAGTAACGACACCGTTTAAAACAAATATAGCGTTCGGAATTCTTTTCGCGCCTTATCACGCTGACAGCACGTTTCCATATTTATTGCAAGGTGGCAGCCGTAAATTTCTTGTGTTGAAATGTATGCATCATTGATGCACACCTATAGTTTGCGGACGACCTTCGTTAACGGTGTCTGCGTGCAGAAGGAGCAATCGTTAAGCACGCGGCAGGATAGCGGGCGAGGTTAAAAGTGTGATTTTCGCGCTTGACGGCGTTACCCTAAGCCGAATAAGGCTAGCGTGCATGTTGTAGGGCGTGATATTACTCTAGCTCATTTCTTGTCGGCTTTTTTTTTTCAGAAATAGTCATCGTACGACTGCATCTCAGATCTTATAGGTTAGATCGATATTTTTCAGCTGACCTTTATTATTTTTGACTAATGGTTCCCTGATAAAGAATAAGCTATCGTCACATAGGTGGCGGTGTGCAATTACCCCACCACTCAATGGTTGCAGCTCCCCGTAATTTGGATTCCGCGCGCGTCTCCATCGCGCCCGCAGTTTGACATCTTAGAAGACAGATGTCGCGGTGAAAGGAAACAAGCAGCTGGGGAGAGCGAGAAAAGAGAGAGCACCGTACAAAGGCCCAATGAGGAGAGGGGTGCGGCAGAGGAAGAGAGCAAAGTCAAGGCGGGGCGGCCGGCGGCGCGGTGACATTATCGGCCACCGCAAATGATTTTTTTCTGTGCCACAGTCGCCGCACCTCTTTATCTTACTCACTGCTTCAGTTCTTTGTAAACACAAGGCAATGCTTTCCCTGGAGAGCTCAGACCGACCGTGGGCAATTCCGCCAATCTTTGTCTTGTTCAAAAGTAGAGTTAATTTTGTGAGCGCTGCAGTTTTGAAAGCATGCACTCATTTGGATTTCTGGAGCTCAATACTGGGCCCCACCATCGACATGTGCAGCGTGCTTACATAGTCCAGGCGCAGTATACCGAAAGAGCAGCACGCACACACGCTTGCGCACATTCTCGCCTATGCCGGCAAACTCGCTAACCAAACGGATTGCGGAAACAACAGAGTTCCGGTCGCATCAGTCTCACTTGGGCATACGCTTTGCAAACCACTTGCTACGTTTATTTTAGCAGCTTTTGCTTCTCAAGACTCTTAAAAATCCCCCGGGGAGAATGAAGTGGCGAGCAGCCGAAAGCCGTCAATGGGCCTGTTCGATTTTCCACTTCTGGCTGCGGAGGGCTGCCCGCGGGCTGCCAGAGGCGAGAGAGCTGGTCATTCGTTTTTTTTTTTTTTTTTTCTTTCGGGCAGCCCAAAACGTCATTTCCGGCGGCGCCAGAACGTCTTCGATTTTTCTGAGACGGCTACTTATCGCTCCCCGCAAGCTGCCAGAGCCGCCCGGGCTTTCGTGGTCTGGCGGTCTGGCGGCGAGCGGGCACCGATCTGGCAGATAGCAGAGGACGCTGCTAGTAGACGACAAAAGGAGAGCGGCGCGGCCAGTTTCAAAATAAAATCGCGAATATTTTTCGCTCTTTCTGATTTGATGGTCTGGAGTTTATTTAGTTGATCTGAAAAATCACTTTTCCGCACATTTTAGTTTAGTTTTCTCATCGCAACACCCGTGTTTTTTTTTTTTTTGAACGCGAAGTGAGATGACATGATTCGCGCCTAAATGGTCATTTGTGGTTCGTCTTCTGGCAGACATGGAGAGGCTATTTCAGCTCGTCGGCGACGACGGCGTGGCAATTCTAGGTGAAGGCATTCCTGCGTTTATTGCTTCATGTAAGGGGTTCTAAGCGAGTACATTTGTTGGTGGCGTGTCATAGACGAACGTTTTCGTTTATTCCTCAGCCGGAACGAAAAAAGCTCTCCCGCAGCACTCTGGCATCGCGGGCGCTACCCGGAAATCCGGCAAACACGTCGATGAACACCATGTCCGCATTGTAGATCCCCTGGAGTACGACGGAGTGAAACTTCTTGCGATTGTAACTCCCTTCGGACACAGGGGGTCTAGAAATGCGGCACCCATAAATCGCTCCGATCATGCCCGGCAGTCCTCCGCTTCTTCGACGAACGAGACTGTTGAACGCCCGCTTGCTGAGCTCTCATTCTGCTCGGTCGGGCCAGAAGATTTCCCATCCGCTGATAGAAATAAACAAATCCGATGACTCGGTAGACTGCGGCATGAACAGGTGACTCGCTCACGTCGAATTCGCGATCATGTGCACGGTATACTGTGCACCGATATACGTCAGGGCAATCAGAACTGTCTCCTGGGCAGGCATTTCGGGGCATCGTCGCAGTCCTTCGGGGTAGAATTCTCAATGTTGAAATTCGGCGACTGTACGCCGCGACAGGCGAAGCAGTCTCCTAAACTCGAACCCCAGGTACCTACTTACAGCACAATGTTCTCCACGTAGATGAATACGTGGTGCCGTTCTTCCCGCTGGACCATCGCGAGGACGAAGCACAATCCTTCTCTTCATCTTCAACATGACGGTCCGCAAAGAACGCCTCGGGGAGGTAAGCGAACGAACTTCTTGCGTCGTCCGACATTTAACCGCTGAAACTGTAGCAGACGACCGAAAAAAAATTGCCCCCACCTCCCCGAAGGGAATCGTGAGGAAGTGCGAATGCATTTCTTGCGCCGAGAGTACACGGCGTAGTAATTCTGACATCGCCTTGAGAGGCGCCCAGCCAGCGAACGGTCTAAACTGGAGCAGAGCGAGCAGGAGACTGTAGCGAGAGAGCGCGCGCGCCGACCCACGGAGGTCTGGCGGTTTATCGCTGCATATAAAGGGGGGTACGCCGCGCTGAGCGCGCCGAGCCAGGTGGCTGAGAGAGAAGGCGGGCGCGCGAGAGAGAGGGGTGCGCGCGCAGCTGCAGCCAGCGAGGAGAGAGGAGGAGCGAGCGAAGGGGGAGGGGGACGCGCGCAGCGGCGCACGGCAGCTGCCGGGAGAGGAGGTGGTGCGTGACGTCACGGCGCGGGTGAGGAGAGGGATGCGCGCGGCGCACACCGCCGCGCCGCGAGGGAGCGGTGAGGGCGTGGCGTCACGTGGTGAGTGACGTCACTGCGCCGTTGCTATCGACGCTCCTCTCCGCTCTGCGCCGTTGCTAGGGAGAGCAGGGCTGCGGACGCCGCCGCCGCCGGCGGTGGATGGTTTGGGGTCGCTTATAAAGTGCATCGCACTTAAAAAGTTGCACCGCAGCGGTCGTCATAGCTGGGATTTCTCGGTCCCGGCTTCCAGTGTATCCCGAGGTTCTTGAACAACGTAATTATGACGCAACTTCCTGCCTGAGTGGAAGCTTCTGGAAGTCCGCGGGCTGCCAGAGCGGCCAGAGCGCCCGTATATAGAAAACAGGCCAATGAGTCAATGAGGACGCCATGTTTTGTTAAAACAACCATTGCGACACCAGTGATGACAGCCACAACCAACAAAATCCGAAAAACTAAAATATTTTTCTATCTGTTTCATATATTCCGGCTAGTAGTAATATATTCTGGCACGATCAGTCCAAGGCTAAAATATAGAAACACTAAATTTTTAATTGCTTAGGTTACAGACAGCCAATCATTTTTGTTGAACTACTTCCAGGCACGCAGCGAAACGGCGTGGTTCGGTCGGCTCCGAAAGAGCAGACGCACACGCTCGCTTATGCCGGCAAACTGACTAACCGAACGGATTGCGCAAACAACGGAGAGTCGCGGTCGCATCAGTCTCACTTGGGCAAAGGCTTTGCAAATCACTTGCTTCGTGTGTTTTGACAGCTTTTGCCTCTCAAGCTTCTTCAAAATCTTATGCGGAGAATGAAGTGGCGAGCAGCTGAAGCCCTTCAACGAGGACGCCTTTTTTTAAGGGAACCATTGCAAAATCAGTGGCGACACCGCAACCAAAAATATTTGAAAAACTAAAAAATCATGCTCTCTGATTAATAATGTCACGAAGCGAAAGACGACGCAGTTGTCAAGGAAAACAAGTTTATTTGAGCGAACTTGTGATCAGACGGAAAACAAGCGCTAAATAAAAACACAGGACGAGGAGTGGACGGGACAAGCGCTAACTTTCAACAGAAAGTTTATTGCAGAACCAGCGCTTATAAACACGTCTGGCCAGCATGAAGAGAGGGGAAAGGAAAGGGAAACATCAAAAACGGTGGGCAAAACAAGAAAAACAGTGACGTGCCGCCTATGACAAGAAATCCAATTCAAGTTTCGATAAAGCTACAGACGGCCTGCTGACGGCCTGTTTTTCTTGTTTTGCCCACCGTTTTTGATGTTTGCCTTTCATTTCCCCTCTCTTCATTCTGCCCAGACGTGTTTATAAGCGCTGGTTCTGCAATAAAAGTTTTCTTGAAAGTTAGTGCTTGTCCCGTCCACTCCTCGTCCTGTGTTTTTATTTAGCGCTTGTTTTCCGCCTGACGATGAACCAACACGCCCATCCCTTTTCCCTTCTGAAGAACTTCTGCTCCCCTAACAACTCAAAGAATAGAGGCAACGAAGCGGCAGTCAACGAAGTGACGTGCGAAGGCGAGCGTCGACGATTCGAATCCGTGGCATCTGCTCTGCGGAAATTTATCACTCGTCGCGAGGTTTCTCGAATAGTCTAACTGCATCCAGAACATTGTAGACCAAAGAAGATTATTCCAGGACAGTGACGTAACGGCGAAATTCTCTCCTTATCGGAATGCTATAACCCTTGCGGCATAATAATAAAGAATGGAACCTGCGCTTTGTTTGGGACACAGATAACAAAGCCGGGCGCAGCCGGGCAGTAAAAACAAACCATAAACAAACATACCCAATGCATGGTTCGCGGCATTACCCCCCTATAAGAGTGCATCGACCCGATGCTAACAAAAGCGACAGTCCGAACAAATAAAAAATAGAGTCCGTCATCGTGCGTAGAAAGGTTTTAAGCGAACCACGTGGACGACTTCAGGCCGCGTGCGGCGTCGTGATGTTCCGGAATAACCATCGGGGATCACTTCGTAGGTAAGGTGGCCAAGACGTTGTAGAATCCGGTAGGGTCCGAAATACCGTCGTAGAAGCTTCTCACTGAGGAGGAGGAGGAATAAACGTGTCTCAAAAACAGTCAGCCCTGGGGAAGAGTCCTCATTCTAGGACCCCTTGAGCCCGTCCGGCTTCTTGGGCTCTCTGCACCAGCCAAACCTGGTCGTCAGGGTCTGAGCTGGACAGTACTCTCTCCCATTGCTCAGGGGAGAAGGGCAGGGAGGGTAGGTGGGGGTTCTTATCACAGCCCCACATGATATGGTAGAGGGTGCCCGGAGCCTCGCAGAAGCGGCATTGCGAGGAGTACAGGGTGGGGGCCATAATGTGAGCTCTAGTGGGGTGGAGAAAAGTGCTTGTTTGGATGCCTCGTAGGTGGCGCTCTTGTTCTTTGGTGAGGCTTTTGTGCGCAGGAGGATATAGCGTTCGTTCCAGGCGGTAATGCTGCGTGATTTCGTAGAACGACGAGAGGGGGCAGACCTGCCACTGCTCGCCGAACTCCTGGCTTGACCGGTGGGTCAACTCTCAGGCTCGCTGATGGGCAGCTTCGTTGCCAGACATGGCGGAGTGGGCTGGAGCCCAAATAATCCCTACCGAATGTCGAGGAGGATGCTCGAGTAGAATCTTTCGGACAGGTCGTGATATGCAACCGCTGGAGAAGGTTCTACATGCTTGTTGGCTGTCTGTGATAATTATTTCTGCAGAGGTTTGTGCAATGGCTAGGGAGATGGCCGCTTCCTCCGCCTGCAGAGAGTGGATGGTGGGAATTGATGCGCATGTAACGAGGTTTTAGGTTACAGAAACGACCCGCCGCGGTGGCTCAGTGGCTAAGGCGTTGCGCTGCTGAGCACGAGCTCGCGGGTTCGATTCCCGGCTGCGGCGGACGCTTTTCTGATGGAGGCGAAAAGCAAAAACGCCCGTGTTTTCGAGATTTCGGCGCACGTTAAAGATCCTCAGGTGGTCAAAATTAATCCGAAGCCCTCCACTACGGCGCACCTCATCGCCTGCGTTGCGTCGGCGCGTTAAACCCCACAGTCAAATCAAATCAAATCAATCAATCAGGTTACAGAAACGAGAGCGGTCATAGCTTTTCGCCCTGTATAGGAAGCAGCTTCTGTATAGACTGTGGCAGAGTTTCGGCCGTATTGATTAACAATCGCTTTCGCTCGAGCTTCCCTACGAGCCTCGTGATATGTCGGATGCATGTTGCGTGGCAGTGGGGCCACATCGATGAACTTGTGAACCTCATGGGGAAGCTGAGTCGCATCGGCCTGCGGGTGTTGCAGAGAACAGCGCAGGTGAAGTTGAGACAGAATGGCTCTACCGGTAGGGGTACAGCTAAGACGTAAGAGTTGGCTCAAATGGTGGGCTTCGAATAGTTCAGCTAAGGTATTGTGGACTCCCAACCGCAAGAGTTTCTGCGTTGAGGTGGTAACAGGTAGTCTTAATGCTACTTTGTACGCCTTGTGTATCATCGCTTCCACCTTTTTCTTTTTCGGTCTTGGAGAGTATGGCGTAGGGGAGGGAGTAAGTGACCCTAGATACTACGAAGGCTTGAACCAGCCTGAGTACATCCTCCTGTCGCATGCCCCTCGTCTTGGTACTAATCATCCGGATCATTTGGGAGACTTGCTCTGTGGTGTTCTTAAACCATTCTCCAGGAAAGATGCATCTATACTTGCATCCAGCGTGGCATGGAATATGCAGCGTGCAGCCTGGGATGACGTATCACGTCATTATGCGCCGTTATATTTCATAGATCCCAACTGCAAATTTAAAATGCCACCAGGACTCCCCAAGCGGGTACAAGCAATTCTACATCGCATGCGGTTGAATGTCGCATACACGCGCAACTTCCTCTTCAAGATAAAACAGGTTACGTCGCCACTCTGCCCACACTGTGATGTGCAAGAAACCCTGCAGCACCTGCTCTGTGAATGTGCTCGATTCAGTGCTCAAAGAGTATCCCTCGCAGTGACTTTGGGACTGCCGCTTTCCGTGGACATGCAACTAAAGGACGTTTTAGGACCATGGGCTTGTCCCAAACGTGCTTTAAGGGCTACCAAAGCTCTGATAGAGTACCTGCAACACACAGGTCTAGACCAGTCGCTGTAAATAACTCGCCGTATCTGTACGCATCAACTTCTTGAACATCATCGCCATCATCTTCATCCCGTCATCAACTGGCGTAGCAAGTTAGGCATTTTAGCCCAGCTAACATGGCCAGACTTCATTAAAGATCGCTCTCTCTCTCTCTCTCTCTCTCTTAAACCTGTGTGAGCAGTCAACAGATACGATTTATGCGGCGAGCTTTCTAAGCCACACTGCCGTGTGTATTGGATGACTACATCAACCGCCTGTTGGAGATTATTCTCCATGTCCCCTACTGATCCATGAATGGCCCGTATGGTAATATCGTCCGCATATAATCCATGGCGTATGCCTGGTATAGTAGCCAGGAGCGGAAGGAGACCAATCAGGGCTATGTTGAATACCAATGGGGACAGGACGGCACCCTGGGGTGTGCCCTTGTTTCCGAAGGAAACTGTATCTGATGTCAGGTCACCCACCTTCAGAATAGCTTTTCGGCCGTCAAGGAAGTTTCGAACGTAGGTGTAGGTACGTTGCCCGCAGTTTAGGCCGTTTATCTGTTTGCGTATGGCTGTGTGGCTGACATTATCAAATGCCCCTTTTAAATCTAGGGCTAGTATGGCTTTCGGGTGGTCCCGAGACTGAGTCCACGTCGTCGGATGGGAGTCCAAACACACGATCTCGTGGGCGGTACTTGACATCTCGGCGCGGAGGTCGTAGCGTTTCGCATTCACCAGCTGCTGGTTCGTTGTGCGAACTCGAGCTAGCTGGCGGGCCTCCTCCGCACGCTGAAGGTATCCTTGGACGTCGGCGTTGAGTTCGTCGTCTTTCACGTGGGGAAGCATGGCGTCAAGCATTGTAGTCGGCCGTCTTGCGTAGACAAGCTCGAACGGTGTCATCTGCGTAGTTTCCTGGATAGCCGTGTTGTACGCAAACGTGACATACCGTAGGACTTTGTCGCAAGTCTTATGTTCAACGTCGACGTACAATACATAGACAGCATATCCGCGATTGTCTCATTCGGGCGTTCCGTTAGTCCGTTCGTTTGGGGGTGATACGCCGTTGTTCTTCGGTGATCCGTGTTGCTGTAGGGTAAGATTCCTTGCATGAGCTCCACAGTGAAAGCCGTTCCGAGGTCCGTGATTAGGACTTCAGGGGCTCCATGTCAAAGCACAACTTGGTTTATGAAGAACTTGGCGACTTCTTGTGCAGTCCCCCTCGGAAGAGCGGCGGTCTCTGCGTAGCCGTCATGTAGTCTGTTGCTGCGACAATCTACTTGTTCTCGTATCGCGACATAAGGAACGGGCCCAGAAGGTCCCTTCCAATCTGTTGGAAGGGCCTCGATGAGATTTAGATCGGCTAGTCGGCGATCGGCTAGTCCGGCGGGTCTAGTCGGTGGCGTTTTTTGTCTCTGGCAGTCACGGCAGCTCCAGACATAGTGGGTGACGACACTGTCAAAACGACAGATTTTCCCAATAGTGCGAGCTGTGCCGAGATGTCCTGAATATGGGTCGTCGTGGCATGCTTACAAAATTTCGTCACGAAGGTCTGTAGGGATGACAAGAAGATAATTCGTTCTTGTTCCAGGGCTGAAATTCTCCTTTACGAGGACGGAGTTTTTGAGGCTGAATGCTGGTGAGTTCTGTTTGAAGGCCCTAGGCACGGCGACGTTTTGTCCTTCGAGGTGGTGGATCATTACGCGTAACTCGTGGTCGGCACGTTGCTGGGCGGCTAGGTCGCTCTCCGTCACGACTCCGAAGAATGCGCTGTCTTTGTCAGAGTCTTGCGGTGGTGGGTCGACGGGGGCGCCATACAGGCAGTCGGCCTCGGAGTGTTTCCTCCCGGATTTATAGACTAGTGTAACGTCGAATTCTTGCAAGCGCAAGCTCCACCTACCAAGACAGCCAGAGGGGTCCTTCAAAATGGCGAGCCAACACAGCGCATGGTGGTCTGTCACAACCTTGAACGGTCTTCCATACACGTATGGGCGAAATTTCGAATTGGCCAATATAATCGCGAGGCACTCTTTCTCAGAGGCTGAGTAGTTTTTTTCTTCCTTGGACAGACCACGGCTGGCATAGGCGATTACTTTTTCGCCCCCGCTTTGCTTTTGGACGAGGACGGCACCCAAGCCTATACCACTGGCGTCCGTGTGCATTTCCGTTTCGGCATTTTCGTCGAAATACGCCAGGACGGGCGGGTTTTGCAGGCATTGTTGCAGCTCGCAGAACGCTTTTTCTTGGGCGTTTTCCCAGCTGAAAGGGGTGCTAACTTTCGTCAAACGAGTGAGTGGCTCTGCAATTCGTGGGAAGTTTGCGACGAAGCACCGGTAGTATTCGCACAGTCCGGGAAGTTCGCTATGGCTCAAGTCTTCGCCGGGTGAGGCAGGACTCCCGCGGCTTGGACGACATGGCCCAAAATATTGAGTTCTTCGTACGCGAAGCGGCACTTTTCGGACTTCAGCTTTAACCCCGACGTACGGGTGGCCTCGATTACAGACTGAAACCTTGCAATGTGTTCGTCAAAAGTCCGGGAGAATTCCACAACGACGTCGAGGTATACGAGGCAGGTGTACCTCTTCAGGCCAGCTAGCACAGCGTCCATGACTCTGAAACGTTGCTGGCGCCGTGCATAGCCCAAACGGCATCACCTTAAACTCGTATAGGCCGTCCGGGGTTATGAATGCACTCTTCTCTCGATTTCTCTCGTCCCCTTCAATGTGCCATTAGCCTGTCTTCAGATCCATCGATGAGAAGTACTTCGCGCGGCAGAGGTGGTTGAGGGCGTCGTCGATTCGTGCCAGGGGGTATGCGCCCTTTTTAGTTATCTTCTTCAATCACCGGTAGTCAACGCAGAACCTCAATGTGCCGTCTTTTTTCCTCACACTTACTACCGGAGCAGCCCAGGGGCTATTCGATGGCTTTATAATGTCGTCACTGAGCATGTCTTCGAGTTCTGTCCCGATGGCTTCCCGCTCGTGTGAAGACTCGCGGTACGGTGACTGTCGGGTAAGTCGTGCAACACCTTCGGTTAAAATTCGGTGCTTCGCTAGGGGTTTTTGACGTAATTTTGAGTTTGACGAAAAGGACTCGCTGTAGCGACGCCGCAAATCCCATAATTTCTCCCTGTTTTCTTGCGGCAGCGCTGGGTTCACGCTCCCCTAACAACTCAAGGAATACGGGCAGCGAAGCGGCAGTCAACAAACTGATGTGCGAAGGCGAGAGTCGACGATTCGTATGCCGCGGCATTTGCTGTGCGGTAATTTATCACTCGGCGCGAGGGTTTCCCGAATAGTCTAATTGCATCCAGAACACTGTACATCAACGAAGATTATTCTAGGCTGTTCACGTTAGTTCGGAACGCTCTGCCTATCAGAAGAGATAACACATGCGGCACAGAAAGAAAGAATGGAACACGCGCTTCCCTTGGCAGACAGACAACACCGATAACACAGAGCGGCGCACCCGGTCGGCAAAAGTAAAACACAAAGAAAAACCCGATGCATGGTTCTCGACAATATATTCTGGGTAGTAATTCAGCGGAATTATGAATCCAAGCCTAAAACATAAGGACTATATTGTCACGAAGACAAGGACGATGCAGTTGTCTTGAATGAGAAACACGTTTATTGGAGCGAACTTGTGCTCCCCTAACAACTCAAAAGAATACAGAGGCGGCGAAGCAGCGGTCAACAAACGTCGGCGAGCGTCGCAGAATCGAATACCCCGGCGTTTGCTCTGCCGGCTTTTTATCTTTCGGCGCGCGTGGTTCTGGAACCGTCGATTCGCATCGAGAACATTGTAGATCCAAGAAGATTATTCCGGGCTGTTCACGTTAGATCGGGATGCTCTCCCTATCAGAACAGATGACACATGCGGCACAAAAAGAAAGAATGGAACACGCGCTTCCCTTGGCACAGAGATAACACAGACCGGCGCAGCCGGGCGGTAAAAGCAAAACACAAATAAACAAACCCAATGCATGGTTCGCGGCATTATCCCCCCTCTAAGAGTGCATCGACCCGATGCTAACATAAGGGACAGTCCGAACAAATAAAAATAAAAGTTCGTCATCGTCTGTAGAAAGGTTTTAAGCGAACCACGTGGACGACTTCGGGCCGCGTGTGTCGTCGTGACGTGCCGGAGTCACCATCGGGGATCACTTCGTAGGTAAGTTGGCCAACACGTCGTAGAATCTTGTAGGGTCCGAAATATCGTCGCAGAAGTTTCTCACTCAGTCCGCGTCGTCGGGTGGGAGTCCAAACCCACACACGATCCCCTGGGTGGTACTCGGCGGCTCGGCGTCGGAGGTTGTAGCGGCCGGCATCCACCAGCTGCTGGTCCGTTATACGAACTCGAGCTAGCTGGCGGGCCTCCTCCGCACGCTGGAGGCATCCTTGGACGTCGGCGTTCAGGTCGTCGTCTTCTACGTGAGGCAGCATGGCGTCAAGCATTGTAGTCGGCAGTCTTCCGTAGACGAGCTCGAACGGTGTCATTTGCGTGGTTTCTTGAATAGCCGTGTTGTACGCAAACGTGACATACGGGAGCAGTTCGTCCCAAGTCTTATGTTCAACGTCGACGCACATGGACAGCATACCTGCGATTGTCTTGTTCAGACGTTCTGTTAGTCCGTTCGTTTGGGGGCGGTACGCCGTCGTTCTTCGGTGATCCGTGTTGCTGTAGCGTAATACTCCTTGCATCAGCTCCGCAGTAAATGCCGTTCCGCGGTCTGTGATTAGGACTTCTGGGGCTCCATGTCGCAGCACAACTTGGCTTATAAAGAACTTCGCCACTTCTTGTGCAGTCCCCCTCGGAAGAGCGGCGGTCTCTGCGTAGCGCGTCATGTAGTCTGTCGCTACGACAATCCACTTGTTCTGTGATCGTGACGTAGGGAACGGGCCTAAAAGGTCCATTCGAATCTGTTGAAATGGTCTCGATGGGACGGCGATCGGTTGCAGAAGTCCGGCGGGTCTTGGCGGCGGCGTTTTTCGTCGCTGGCAGTCACGGCAGCTCCGGACGTATTGGGTGACGTCAGAGGTAAGGCCGGGCCAGTAGTACCTCGCCTTGATTTTTCCAATAGTGCGGGCTGTGCCCAGATGTCCGGAAGACGGGTCGTCGTGGCACGCTTCCAAAATTTCGTCACGAAGGTCCGCGGGGATGACGAGAAGGTAATTCGCTCTTGTTCCGGGGCTGAAATTCTTCTTCACGAGGACGGAGTTTCTCAGGCTGAATGCTGGTAAGCTGCGTTTGAAGGCCCTAGGAACGGCAACGTTGCATCCCCCGAGGTACTCGATTATGACGCGTAAGTCGGGGTCGACACGCTGCTGGGCGGCTAGGTCGCTCTCCGTCACGATCCCGAAGAACGCGCTCTCTTCATCAGAGTCTTGTGGTGGGGGGTCGACGGGGGCGCGGGACAGGCAGTCGGCGTCGGAGTGTTTCCTGCCGGATTTATAAACGACTGTAACGTTGAACTCCTGCAGGCGCAAGCTCCACCGCCCAAGACGGCCAGAGGGGTCCTTCAAATTGGCGAGCCAACACAGCGCATGGTGGTCTGTTACAACCTTGAATGACCTTCCATACACGTATGGGCGAAATTTTGAAATCGCCCATATAATAGCCAGGCACTCTTTCTCAGAGGCAGAATAGTTTTTCTCCTCCTTCGACAGACCACGGCTGGCATAGGCGATTACCCTTTCAAAGCCGCTTTGCTTTTGGACAAGGACGGCACCCAAGCCTATATCACTGGCGTCCGTGTGCATTTCCGTTTCGGCATTTTCGTCGAAATGAGCGAGCACGGGCGGGCTTTGCAGGCGTTTTTGCAGCTCGCTGAATGCTTTTTCTTGGTCGTTTTCCCAGCTGAAAGGGGTGCTATCTTTCGTCAAGCGCGTGAGTGGCTCTGCAATGCGTGCAAAGTTAGCGACGAAGCGCCGGTAGTATGCGCACAGCCCGAGAAATCTTCGCACGCACTTCTTGTCTTTCGGCCTTGGGAAGTTCGCAATGGCTGAAGTTTTTGCCGGGTCAGGTAGGACTCCCGCGGCGTTGACGACGTGGCCCAAGAACTTGAGTTCCCCGTATGCGAAACGGCACTTTTCAGACTTCAGCATCAACCCCGACGTACGAATGGCCTCGAGTACAGACTCCAACCTTGCAAGGTGTTCGTCGAAAGTCCGGGCGAATACCACTACGTCGTCGAGGTATACGAGGCAGGTGTGCCACTTAAGGCCAGCTAGCACAGTGTCCATGACTCTTTGAAACGTCGCTGGTGCTGTGCACAGCCCAAACGGCATCACCTTGAACTCGTATAGGCCGTCTGGGGTTATAAATGCAGTCTTCTCTCGGTCTCTCTCGTCGTCTTCAATTTGCCAGTACCCGGTCTTCAGGTCCATCGATGAGAAGTACTTCGCGTGGCAGAGGTGGTAGAGGGCGTCGTCGATTCGGGGGAGGGGGTACACGTCCTTTTTCGTGATTTTGTTCAGTCGCCGGTAGTCTACGCAAAACCATAATATTCCGTCTTTTTTCTTTACGAGTACGACGGGCGCAGCCCAGGGGCTTTTCGATGGCTGTATAATGTCGTCGCTGAGCATGTCGTCGACTTGAGTCCGGATGGCTTCCCGTTCGTGTGAAGAGACGCGGTACGGTGACTGTCGGGTAGGGCGGGCTCCATCTTCGGTTATTATTCGGTGCTTCGCTAGAGGGGTCTGACGTAGTTTTGCGCTCGACGAAAAACATTCGCTATAGCGACGCAGCAAAGCCAATAATTTGTTCCGTTGTTCTTGCGGTAGCGCCGGATTCACGTCGAAGGGCTGCGGGAGCTTGAAGGTTTCTACGGGTGTGCGGTCAAAGTCGGCGACCGCGGTCACGTCACTTGCTTCTTGCGTTTCTTCGAGGAAGGCAATTGCCGCGCCCTTGTTTAAATGCTGGTACTCCTCGGGGAAATTAGTAACCAAAATGTGGGATTGGTGTTCTTTGAAGCGCGCAATGCCTCTTGCGACAGACACACCACGGTCGAGAAGCACCCTTTGATCAGTGTCTACGATAGCGTCGACGTCAGGAGCAGCGTCTTCACAGTAGACTGCGACCATCAAGCTTGCGCGGGGTGGCAGGGTGACATGTTCAAGACAACTGCATCGTCCTTGTCGGCGAAGCAGCGGTCAACAAAGTGACTTGCGTCGGCGAGCGTTGCAGAATCGAATACCCCGGCGTCTGCTCTGCCGGCTTTTTATCTTTCGGCACGCGTGGTTCTGGAACCGTCGATTCGCATCGAGAACATTGTAGATCCAAGAAGATTATTCCGGGCTGTTCACGTTAGATCGGGATGCTCTCCCTATCAGAACAGATAACACATGCGGCACAAAAAGAAAGAATGGAACACGCGCTTCCCTTGGCACAGAGATAACACAGACCGGCGCAGCCGGGCGGTAAAAGCAAAACACAAATAAACAAACCCAATGCATGGTTCGCGGCAATATCTTTTTAATTGTTGAGGGTACCGACAGCCAATTATTTTTGTTGAACTACTTCCAGGTGCGCAGTGAAACGGCGTGGTTCGGTCGTTTTGTAGCCCTGACTGCACTGCCACCAAAAGTTGTTCATGAGATACAGCGTCGTTATCGCGCTTTGTCTATTTGCATTGAAGATGTCGCCCCAACGACCATCACTGGAAAGCGTTGTACCGGCACTGGAAATAGGGAAATATGCTGTAGGCCGCTTTCCGTCTGCGATTGATTTAATTCTATCCTCAATACTAAAGCCTCTGTTTATAGCCGGGTGTGTGGTGGTCAATCTATAATAGAAGGGTGTGTGTGCCTCTCCTCAACGCGAGAAGACATAGAAGTAGCATCAGCTTTTGTGCCACCCATACAAGCTGCCGCTGTTTTTGCTTCGAGGTGAGAATATAATCTAGCTTCGCGTAAGGAAACAGGACTCCATAACGCTCGAATCTCAGCTCGCTGCAGTGTGTCAGCTTTCATCACGGTAGCCTCTTCCTTCGCTAACGTTTATTTTTGTGTGTGAGGTTAGCTCTTCAAGGGCTAGTCTAAGGTAGTGTCTCTTATCAAAGCAACAGTGAGAATTACCGTCAGGAATTTCTAACGGCAGTCGCCTCTGATTTGCTAAGCACCCCACCCGGGGATTCTCTGGGACAAATATTCCCCGACCACTCGGTCTTACAGCTGCTCCTGTGGCGTGTGTATTATAGCACCTGAATTGAAACGAAGAGGCCCAGGTTCGAGTCCGGCATGGGAAAACTATTTATTTCGCTAGTCGTGATTCTGTTAGTGTTTTTATTTTCGTTATGGTCATTACTATATCAAGCGATCGACGCACAGGACTACTAGAATGCGCTGGATTAGGCTAATATCGGTTGTGGTCTGCGTCGTTGAGCTGGGTTATGCTAGATTCGCTTCAGATGGGGTGGATATTGGCTGGTATACGTTCGGTAGCGTAGAATAGGTTGGTTCAAGTTTGGTTAGGAACGGGGCGGGTAGGTTATGTTAGGTTACGTTGGGAGGTAATTTTTCAGTGAATTTGAGGTCAGCCAGCTTTTATTAAA
This sequence comes from Haemaphysalis longicornis, assembly GCF_048455015.1. NCBI lineage: Eukaryota > Metazoa > Arthropoda > Arachnida > Ixodida > Ixodidae > Haemaphysalis > Haemaphysalis longicornis. The sequence goes on from NW_027526335.1 coordinate 215,954,298, forward strand.
ACTGCCGTGAGAATTTCCCGGAGGTAATTCTCACGGTTCTGTACAGCTGGACGCAAAGAATAGCCAGTAACTAAAAGGACACGACCCAAGGGCGCCCTCATGTCGCGTCCTTTTACAGTGCCTGTCTATTCTTTGCGCTCAATAGTACAGAACCATGGAATGCCAACTAGAACAATCGAGCACGTTTCTCAATCGTAATTCTCTCGGCTGGCATCAGAAAAGACGCAGCCTTAATTTAACATAAGCTAAATGCACAACATTTTTTGGTGGCCATAGCTCTACTGAGGTGTTGCAAAGGCAGGTGAACGGTTCTTTCGATTTTCTTTTTTTTTTTTTGAGACTGTGTGGGTCAAAAATGTCTTGGCAGATGTTCCTCCTGCAGTTTTGTCGTAACACTGCTGCGGTAGTTTTCGTTGAGATTCGGTGTTTTATTTTCCTTGTGGAAGCAAAACTACAAAAATATATTTTATAGCAATTTCATGTCATCAAAAACAGTAGCCCGGAGGCATGTTATACGCATTGTTTATGATCAAGATGGCGTGACTTCAAGCGGCCCTTTCCAACTGAACGAAATTTTCTGTGCAGCGTCCATTTAATGACGCGGGTATGACAAACTACACTAGTGAGATATTTTGGCTTTTTAGTGGCAATTTTCTTTGTTTCTCGCTGTTTGTTTCGCAGGAAGAGTCAGGGGATTACGTTCACTTCAGCGGGCCACGACGAACAGCTCAATGTCAAAATCAAGAATCAACGAGTTGAGCGTCTCCGTATTAGGCCTGGGTGTAAGCGTAATTCTCTTCGCGACAATCGTGATTGCGCTGACTCAGTTTATTCAAAACAGGAACGCCAATGTTCCCAAGAACCTTGTATGCAACAACCCATCCTGCGCCGAGTACGCTAGGCGAATCCGCGAGAGCATCAACCTGTCGGTCGACCCGTGTGCCAAACTGTACAGGCACGTGTGCGACGGCTGGGATGCAACGCACGAGGGCTCAGTTCTTGAATACGAGCACGTGCAGTTAGCAAGCGCGTATCTGCGGAACCTTCCGGCACCGAGAACAGGCCAAAGCCCGCTCCAGAAAGCTGCGGTGTTCTTCCGGTCGTGTGAAGACGTGTTCCACAGCGACCGGGACGGAACACCCATGCTGCAGTCTTTACTCTTAAAGTGCGGCGTCAGTTGGCCAGTGCCGAAGGTCGACCCAGACGTGGTTGCGGCCGCCATACGGCTGCACAGACTGTTTGGCCTGGCCACGTTGCTTTTGCTCACCAAGAGCAGCGATTCCGACGGGAACGCGAGCGTGCATATTGCGCCCTCTCCGGCAGTGCGGATAATGAAGCGCAAGCGTGATGCCGCGATTGCCGCACGACTGCACGAGCAGCACTTCAGCTCTTTGAGGAATTACTTGGCCCCGCGTAACGCGGTTCGACTGCAGACTTACAGAGAGTTTATAGATGTCGAGAACTCCACTTTTGAGTACCTGGATCGCAACTTTGGCGACCAAGATTCAATCGTGGTCGACTCGCTCGAGGCGCTGGCAGAGATCACATACTCGATTAGCGCGGAGTACTGGCGACGCACGCTTGAGAAAGAGCTTGGCATGCGGGTGCGGGGCAATACTATTCGTGTGCGCGTCGTTAGCTTGGTGCACCTTCACTCGTTCAACAGCCTACTGGCTGAGTTGGGACAGGAAGCGGTCTTGCTGTACGTCGGCTGGATAGCACTGCAGTTCATTGGGCCTTATGTCAGCCGACACCTTGCTGAGCTCGCCCGTCTCGGAAACGGGGAGAACGAGCGACAAGAGCGGGTTTCGCAGTGCCTCTCGCTGACCGAGCGCTTCATCGACTGGAACTTGTTGGGCAGCCACTCTGCCGGACTGAATGACTCGTCGCGGTCACCTCTGGTGGAGCTCGTCCAGGCAATAGGAGAGAGCCTCCGCTCGGCGGCCCGAGGCGCACCTTGGCTGTCCAAGTTTGTCGGCGACTTGCCAACCACCTTCACAGTCGATTACGCCATTCCTTCCGCCGAAGAGGAGCAGAGTGACTTTGCCTCAGCCGACGACATGTCTTCTGACCTGCTGCTCAACTGGATCAACGTCACGCACCGACGCGGGGAAACCCGGGACCCCGTGGTTATTAACGCAGTTAGACACGACCACCTCCCGATTGAAAAGATGCACTTTTTGCGAGCTGTGAACGGAACTCTCATGGTGCCAGCCGGGTATGCTTCGCCGCTCCTCTTCGAATCGGAGCTGGTCCCGGCCGTTCGTTTCGGCTCCTTCGGATTACTGGCTTCTGTCAGCATGTTAGAGGCAAGTGGCGAAGCACATCGGCTATCGGATTTTCTACTCCACAAGTGAGCTCAGACCCAAAGTTAATAGGTTTCAGTTAGTGCAAAGATATGATGTAGCTTACAGGAATTGTAGAACTCCGTAACGAGCAGATTTACGAAGCACAAAAGGAAGTTTTCAATTGTTGCTCGTTATCGCGATTTCGAATAAACAAAAGTTTATTTGGGTTGCTATGAAACCTGCTCCTACTATGGGATCAATGTGAAACGTATGAATAAACTGCAAGTTAGCTGCTGTAATGGTGGGGCATGCAGCTCACCGTTTCACGGGAATCAGCCAAACTTTACCCCTAGTTCTACTTTACTGTCAAAGAAATGTTCACGTGAGCTGCTCACTGCAGTTATAAGCCTAGTTGGTGTACGGAACAAAGGAGGTGCAATATTTCTGGCATTATGGAAGCGAAAATGTCAGCGATATCTGTAGTCGCAAACTGAAGAAGCGAAAGGTGCACAAAAAGGACAGGATGGATAAGCGACACAGATGAATGTGAAGGTGTTTCACATTTGTGTTACTTAAAGACAATTAAATAGTCTAGCAGTGGCTCACGTAACATGATCACCATGTCCAGGTTTTTTTCTCTTGTTTTTGTTTCTTATGAGTAAATGGTGTGAGCTTGAAAGCTTCCTTCCAACACTCAGTTCGATCTACAGTATTTTGTTTAACCCCGCGTTCCATGGGTGGCATCTGCAGCATAGCGTTTCACACTAATATATACTAGAAGGAGACCTCGATCTAGTGTTTAGGCGAGCCGAGCTTCAGTGTGTGTGCCGTCATGTACCGGGTAGGCACGTTCCGGTTGTTTTGGAATGGCTCATGAGCAGGCTTACGGATACAGGCCTGTGGATGCAATAAAGCAACAATATTATTGCAAAAGGTTATTTAAAATTGTTCATCACTACAAAAACTGAGCTCCATACAAATATTTGTTTGCCAGGTATTATTTAGAACCTCCATGCAAAACGAGCAAGAAGAATGTTGCCATTTTTTATGTTGGTTTCGAGACCAAAAAAATCCATATGGAAAGCCAAGTCAAGTAGGCAAGGAAGGTTGCTCGGTGTCTGGGCGGTATGGCGGTTCCAGCGAGGGCGTGACGGAAGTTGCAGATTTTCCTGTACAGTATGTATAATTGCAATGAAAACATTTAGCGTACAATAAAAACCCATGACCTGCAGCGTAAAAGCCAACTGCACTCAAAATTTAAACCTCTTGAAAACGTTATTTTCGTATAGCGTGCGTAAATACAATGCAGTACACGTATCCGCGGCGCAAACAACCACCAAACACCGGCGATTTAGAAACCAAAAAAAATTGACAAGATTGTGGGCATTACTTCCAGGCGGAAGTGACGTTACAGACGGCCCAGCCGGCGAGCGAGCCGCCGCCAGCGGCAGGCCGGGCGCAGCAAAGCTGCATGCAAGGCTTGGAGAAGCGCGCCGATCGGAGCTTGACCGGTTCTCCTGGCTACCCGCAGGAGAAAGGGCAGGGCCGGCCGCAGTGATTTGCGCTTCGCGGCTGTTAGCGCGATCCGCTGGCACGTGCAGCGTCGCCTGCGACGGAGTTATTTTAAACGTTGCTAAATAATTAACAACGCATTCCACGGGGCTACCAGTCGTGTCTCGATGTGATGATAATTACTGTGGGTTCAAAGTAAGTTTCGCCGAGGTGAAATTTGAGCCCAGTTGGCCTTTACGGGTATTTTGCACAGAACAGTTTCGGATGGGTGCCTATATCTCATCTTCCCTTGTCAGCTATTCACCCTGTCAGCAGTTATTTTGCTAGCAAGAAAATGTGAATGGCCCGTCAGAATTACTATTATTGCGTTGTCTAAATACGATACTTTACAGGCTATAAAATAGCCGGAAGATTTCTTAACAAGACTGATCACATGCGGTAGAAATCACATTTCCGTTTCCAACAGAGCGTTCCAATGTGGTTTGGCTCCGCGCGCTTGAAGCGGATATAGGTGAAGGTGGTTAAATAAGCCGACACAAAATGTGCGCTAGTACAACCCAACATCGGCATCTGTTTCCGCAAAGGAACAGAAAGTATGTGTCGTAAGTTTGTATTATTTGATGAAACCTCGTAGCCGCAAATTTAACCCGAAATATGACCATGATGACGCGTCGTGTTGAAGGAAAACGTTAAATTACCGTAGTTTTTTTTCAAATGCTATTTAAAAAGCAATAGGCGAGCATTGTATTTTTTTCCAGACGGGGAACTTCTTCACTACACTTCTCCAAGAGGCGCCTGTGTTCCATCGCCCAATATTTCTCGATAATTCCCAGCGTGTCTTCTTTTGGAATTTACTGTGCAAGCGAGTACCGGATAGTCGACTGTGGTCCATGATAGCTGTAATACAAAGTTTAAAATGCCAAGACAGACGTGCGTTCTGTCGTTAAAGCTAAAGGAATCTAAGAATCTATGGTTCAAAACTTGTGCCCGCACTCTTCCTTGTGCTCAGGTGCTGCTCAGTGCTGTCGCCAAAGAGCCCCGGAGCGAGCGACGACTGCTTCAGCTGTGGAACTGCTTTCTCAGCAACATGTCGGGAACGGGAGACCTGCGCGTCAAGCTCGGCCGCAGCATCAGCCTGTCGTTCCTGTGGCCAACATTCCTGGCGACACCCGGAGCCAGGGCGGCCGTCTCTCAGGCGCAGTCTCCGAGGATGCTGTTCTTCATTGCCTCGTGCTACACTCTCTGCGCAGGCCGGGCAGCCGATGGATCGAGAAACGGCATCGCGGCCGCTGCTGAGGCCGCGTGCAACGAGCCGTTCAGGCAGAGCGAGCACTTCGCGGCGGCCTTCAAGTGCGCGCGCGCACAGGCGGTGCCCGAGTGCGACTTCTTCTGACTCAGAGTTGCGTATTCAGAGCACATCATCAGCCATCCAGGCCTTACATTATAGAGCATTATTTTTTCCGTTTTGAGAACACCTATGTATTTATTTACTGAAGGTAATAGTCACTAAACCAACGGGTACACAGAATGAAAATAATACAGGATATTGGGATTGCTTAATCGCTGAGCGAATACTGTGCTGTTCTTGCTAATTTTGAATAATAAAGCTAAAACGTTGATGGACATAAACTTCCTAGCATAATTTAGCAATTTAGCATTATTTCTACTTTAACAGCACAAAGGCACGGAAGGCGTAAAGAGCGACAACATATATTGCTTGGTCTTGGCGTATCTTACTTGGATGATATCTTCATGGTGTGTGCAGTGTGCTTAACGTACTATATATATTGTGCGGTGGTATTAGGCCTGTGGTCTAAAGCGTAAACATGACCATGGGTATGGATGATAACAACGATGGTATTGCGTGAAAGGTGTACCGACTTGAAAGACAGGCTGTCGCCCGGCGAGCCATATGCACGTCTGATGTGCAAACTCCCTGACATAATTTAGCACTGTTTGTACTTTAACAACGCGAAGGCACCGAAGACGCAAATAGCAACAAAATAAATATTTCTTGGTCTTGGATGATATCTTCATGGTGTGTACAGTGTACTTAACGTATTAGTGTGCGGTGGTATTAGGACTGTGGTGTAAAGCGTAAACATGGCCATGGGTATTGATAACGATGGTATTGCGTGAAAGCTCCTCGCGTCTTGAAAGACAGGCTGTCGCCCTGGCCCGCCGTATGAACGTCTGATGTCCAGCCGGCCGTTGAGTCTACATGTACGTATAGAAAGGGCGCACCACCGCAAGCTCCCCGTTGTTCTTTTCCATAAAACGTGCGAACCATCGCTGTTATTGTGTGTCAACGCTACGAAACACATTTGCAGGACAACGTAATCTTGCGGGACGAAGCCGCTGGCTCGCGCGTCTTTCATGAAGGCAGCCGCATACCATGCAGAGAAGGCGCTCTGTGGAACGTCGTGTGGAGTTGGTGCATCAAATCATAACCATTTTTCTCTGCTAAAGCAAAAACTGTTCCGATTAAACTTTCTGAAGTCAACTGCGATGATTTGTACAAGTGAATACCTCGTATAAGATATTTTTACTACGAGCACAACAATGGAAATTTATGGGTGAATAGGCCTCCTGCGCTTCCCAGGGGGCGCTGCGCAAGTGGCTTCCGGGCAGTACTTCCGGGTAGTACAAAGCTGCGCGGGTCCCATAGGATCGCGTGTTGACAGAAGCAAAATGAGCTCGATGTTCCCGATTGTTTGGCGACATGGTCACTAGCCCATCCCCGACGAGTCCGGTCTTTTCCGGCGATCAACTTGGCATTAGGGGGAAAAGCTTTGCAGCACTAAATACGTTTACAGCGCCGACGAAAGTGCCGGGACGGTGACGGCGTTCTCCCACTCGCAGGTTCACTGACCATTTGAAGTGAAATTTCTAGTTTAAACTAATACTCTACGTGACAAGGACTTTTCAGCAACAGCCGATCGAAAAATAAGAGGGTCGTAATGGGCGATGATCGCGCTTTAAAAAGCCAGCGAGTCCAGCGGACCGCTGGCTCGCCGGCTGCGGTGCGCCGCTCTTTTGCGTACCTACGTACTATGCGTGCACTTTTGTTAAACAGTGCTCGTTTGCGTCGCCGTTACGAACACATGGTGCAGCGTTAGCTTGCCGTTTTGTTGCGTGTCTCAATGGCAAAATTCAGCAAGCGTCAGAAGCCTGAAATCTGTTTTGCGATTCCGAAATTAGCGGCGATAAAACAAGGTGGTCGGGCGAACATAGAGGCCGCTCGCTTTCCTTGTTTGCTCTTACTTTACTTAACTACGCTCTTGCATTATATATTCCCAGTTTTGAATTGTAGGGCCGAGTTGCATGCAGCCGACACGGCAGAGGACTGGACGGCAAATCGGGTGGGAAGGGAAGGGGGCTTTGAACGCAAAAAAAAGAGAAAGAAATAGTGAATTGCCAATAATATTTGACAATAATCTGGTGAAGTGTGAAGATGGCGGACAATTCAACTGGAAGCGACCAATTCTCTCGTCTTGTCTCGCTGCCTAACTACATTTGAGGACAAAACTGGCGTGTCGGCGTTCAACCAACAGAGTCAGTGATGATCGTATGTAAATATTCATGGCCGCACGCCGTGTATGAGGCTGTTATGTTATGCAAATATAAAATTAGACATCTTTTCAGGCAGCTGGCGGGCGATTTGGTGCTTGTTTAGCGTCCTTTAATAGCGCTTAATTTGTTTATTTGACGCTATTGCCTCACCTACTCGCTAGTATACATGTACCCTGCCGTTCGTAAATCGTGCGGCGTAAATCGTTACTCAAGAATCATTTAATTTGCGAAAATACAAAACAAAATTTTCACTCGTTTTCAAGGCGGTACCAGGCCAGCAGTGTCAGCTGAGTCGGCTGCGCAATTCTTGCGTTCGCTTGCACGCTCCCGCTGAAGCTTGCGTTCACTTCCCTTTGACGACCGCCCGAAAGAAAAAAGCGCTAGACGCATGTGCGACTGGTTCACGCGATTCGCATGCGACCGATCGTTACGACTTATTGTTAGGGCCGGTTTTGGCGGATCAGTAGCATGCGAATCGCGTGAACCAGTCGTACATGTGTCTAGCGCTAAAAGAACGGCAATGGTCGTCAGGAAGTTAGACCACCCGACCTATCGATAGTGTCCAACGCCGCGATCCGCGACAGCTCGCTCAAAAGAAAGCCGATAAATCGGCTTATTTTAGCGGATATTATTTTGTTTAGCCTCTGCATCTACTTTAAGGGCTATTTCACACAGTAAACAGCCATTTAAACGCGCCACAAAGCGATTAAACTAAGTACAACCAAATTTGACTATGGCTTGTAAATGAAAACACATGGAGGGCTGCGAGGGTCGTCTGCTTTTGTACTACCCAGAGGCGTCGGCCGCTAGGGGCGCTGCATGTCGCCAAAACTCCAGCGCGGGCCGGAAAGAAGATTATTCCGAATTTGACAAATGTTTTCTCACACAATACTCTGTTTTTTTAGTCTGAATATGTTTTGGCAAATTTATCACTACGGAATTTTTCACTAAAGGAAGAAAGTTGCAGGGACATCTACGTTTGTATCCTAAGATGTAAGGCGTGATAGCGGTACTTCGAATCCCACAATGCGTGTTCGTGCGCAGTTGCGGCTTTCTTATCTATTCTTCACGAGCAGTAAAGGTCATGGAAACGAGAAAGACTGGCAACGAGAGTTTTTAATCGCCGCGTCCCAGGAGAGACAAAGGTTATCTGCGCTTCTGTGGCTTAAGATGTTGGCGTGAAAGGTTGCGGGTGCCTGGTGCTGGTAAGTTTAAGCGAAAAGGAGTCAGTGTCAGTGTATCGAAATTTTATTCTGTTATGTCTAGGCCGGGCTGAACAGCTTTGATTTTTCCCAGGAGAGAGAGAGACAGAGAGAAGACCTATGTTCGGGAAGAAATACTTGTGTGGTTCAGGAAAATGTGGTAAAGAGAAAGCAGTGAGCTCACAGGTGGAACCTAAGTCTACGGCACCATATCCAGCAGCTTCTTTTCTTACCCTCTCGATGAGCTCGCGATGATCTTGAGGTAAGGAGCTGGTTTAATCGGCGTTCCATGCCTTGAAGAAGGGGAATACGTTTGAGGGGCTCTCCCTTGGCCATACCTTTGGACGTGGCTAGGTTGCGTGCAAGAAGGTGAATGTTTCCCCTATTCCCATCGCCTGTCCCCCTATTTTCATGTTACCACCGAACACCTTAACGCACATAGATTTTCATATACTTGTGTTCTTGTGTTGGTTTTTCGCCCAGATTGGTGGTGATTCTTTGGCATAGAGACCTTTATTTAGCAAGTGGAAAGATTCTGTTCCTAGGCGTAGACTGAGGATTCGTTTATGTCGTTTTTCTAGAAGGGAAGTGTGGTAGTCGTGGTCACAAAGAGCGCGGAATGCCACTTCGTCTGTCCCTTTTATACTGCGCCGTTCTCTTCCAGACCATTGGATCAGGGTGTCCAGGTGACGTTAACTTTCTGCATTATTGATGGGAATGTATTACCGACGTGATAAGGTATTCTGCCTTCAGAAAACTGAGCCCTTTGAGTGTTTAATGGTTACGCTTCGGTTTGATACTTCAGCTATTCGGATTGTGAAGAGGATGGCTCCAACTTCCATCACTTTTTTCCTGTATGTTGGAGGGGCTCATGCAATCACAAAGATTGCCAGAGTAGTGAACTACGACAATCGATGCCTCGTGCTTTCGTACATCCCGTAGCCGGTGTATTCTGTGGTCTCATGGTATTGGAACTTTCCCCGAATGAATTTCATGCTGCCGCATCGTCTCTTCTTGTGTAGGCTTGGATCCATATTTTTGGTAGAGGAGAGTTTTTATGCGGGGTCGTAGTATCGGTGCCATGTCTATCATGGCGAGCAGTAATTTCTTTTCAAAGGAGGGGGTAGGAGTGCCTGTCTGTTCTTGTGTGTTTGGGGGTGCCTGTTTGGGGTATCTGTTTCTTTTCAAAGGGAGCATAATGGTCCCCCTTGATTTTGTTTTACATCCGCTTTCTTGGTGCTACGAGAGGGATTTCTCCGAGTTCTTGAAATGCGTTAGGAAGACGCAAGTTGAGGACATATCCATACTCATTATCACCAACATCCTGTTAAGGACGACTGACACAAACATTTCTGCGCTCTCCACTTTGGACGTAGAAGAGCCTGCATGATCCCTGTGTCTGCAGTGGCCAGGTACTTCCCTGGAACATACTTGACAGTGAACTGATATCGCATGAGCCTTATGCGGAAAGCAAAACTGTTCAGCCCGGCCTAGACATAACAGAATAAACATTTCGATACACTGACACTGGCTCCTTTTCGCTTAAACTTACCAGCACCAGGCACTCGCAACCTTTCACGCTCACATCTGAAGCCCCAGAAGCGCAGAGAACCTTTGTCTCTCCTGGGAGTCGGGGCGATTAAAAACTCTCGTTGCTCGTCTTTCTCGTTTCCGCGGCCTTTACTGCTCGTGAAGCGTAGATAAGAAAGCCGTAACTGCGCACGAACACGCATTGTGGGAGTCGAAGTATCGCTATCACGCCTTGCATCTTAGGATTCAAACGTAGATGTCCCTGCAACTTTAAAAGAATCACCAACGATGTGGACGAAAAACCAACACAAGTATTTGAAAATCCATGTGAAATCCATTCATGTGAAATCCATCTGAAAATTCATGTACGTTAAGGTGTTCGGTGGTAACATGAAAATAGGGGAACAGGCGGTGGGAATAGGGGAAACCTTCACCCTCTTGCACGCAACCTAGCCATGTCCAAAGGTATGATCAAGGGAGAGCCCCTCAAACATAACATATTCCCCTTCTTCAAGGCATGGAAGGCAGATTAAACCAGCCTGCTACCTCAAGATGGGAGGTTCCCGTTTGAACCCCTTCCATTTCATCCTTCCCGCTTGTTCCCTCCCGTTTCAACCCGGCGCAAAACGACCTTCCCCTTTCTCCCTTTCCCATTTCGCCGGTTCCCATTTGAACCCGTTCCCGTTTGAACCTTCTGGTTTGTTCCGTGCCGCTTCAACCCGGTACAAAACGCCCTTCCCTTTTCGTGTGTTCCCATTTAGTCCCTTCCCGGAATAACGAACCCAGTTTCGACTCAGGCGTGCGATTTTCGAAATTATCCTTACTTCCGACTGTATTTCAACCTCATAAAAAAAGTTAGGGCTGGCGGAGACAAAGTATGCAGACGCCTTATTCACCTGCAACCTTTTCGCAACGGTCCGTTTTATGATACGCGGCGCCAATTAAAAAAGACCGAACTTATAGAAATGTTATTTTGAAGCTGTTATTTTCGGGCGCAGCCGTTTGGCGGCCGTTTCTGGGCTCAGCAGCGTCACCGCCCTAACTGAGTGAATGATGACAAGACGACGGGTGGAAGAAATGCTGTGCCCGAGGACGCGGGTTCGATTCCCGCCAGCGGTAGCCGTTTTCCTGATGGAAGAAACATCCCCCTCGCCAGGGGCACGATCAAATGCAGAGCATTTCCGGGGGCTCACGACGTTAAGTAGTTTGCTTTACGTTAATTTTGTTGCACTTGTGGCAACTGCTGACGAGAGAGCGCGGCAATGAGTGCGTTCCAGCCTCGCCGACACCCGCCTTTAAGCGCTAGACACATGAACGATTGCTACACGCGATTCGTATGCGACTGATCGTTACGACTGTCACCACGACTAGTAGTACGCGTGAATTTGAGACACATGGCCCGATGCGGGTATGCGATGCCTCGTCGGCGCCGCTCCGCCCACTGTTTTTGCTCCATGGTCAACTACGACGATCGCTGAGCTGAATTTGTAGATTCCGCGCGTTTGTACGCAAGAAATGGATAAAGCGCTGGACACATGTACGATTGGTACACGCGATTCGCATGCGACTGATCGTTACGACTGTTACCACGACTAGTCGAACGCGTGCGTCGTTGGCGTCGCTCCGCCCACCGTTTTTGCTCCATGGTCAACTACGACGATCGCTGAGCTGAATTTGTAGATTCCGCGCGTTTAATCACAAAAAATGGATACAGCAGGCAATCGTGAAGCGTTTCCTGCCTTCGGAAACAGTTCGCGCACACGCCGGCCGCGCCTGCCAGCTCGGACACTCAGCGGCTCGAACCGGCGCAGACCACGGTAGCAACCGCTTGTCGCTGCTCTTCTGAATCAATCTGATCGTTACAATGAAGTTCCACATGCGAGAAAGTAGGTGTTAGTGTGGTGAAAAATTGTGCTAGGGATTGTTATCAGGGCTTATTTTAAAAGCGGCGATCAGATATCTGCCGCGATGCAAGCCTACGCTGACCGGCCGCCGCGGCGCGCGGCGGGCGGTGCGCCGACCGGTCGAGAGATGGCAATACCTGCGCGGAAGCATCGAAACAGGCTACGCAGTTGTTCAACTACGACGATCGCTGAGCTGAATTTGTAGATTCCGCGCGTTTGTTCGCAAGAAATGGATAAAGCAGGCAATCGCGAAGCTTTTTCTGCCTTCGGAAACAGTCCGCGCACACGCCGGTCGCGCCTGCCAGCTCGGCACACTCAGCGGCTCGAACCGGCGCAGACCACGGTAGCAACCGCGCTTGTCGCTGCTCTTTTGAATCAATCTGATCGCTAAAAATAAGTAGCTTATGCGGGAAAAGGGATGATAGTGTGGTGAAAAGTTGTGTTACGGATTGTCATTCGCAGTTACACAGATAGCGGCGATCAAATATCCGCCAGGATGCTAAGCCTAAAGTTCCCAACACCCGAGCCGACCAGAGCAACGCGCGCCGGTTGCGGGGGGTTGGGGCTCAGCGGCCTCTCATTGGCTGTGGCCTCACGACGATTGCAACGATGGCACGACTGCATCTGGCTTGCCAGACGCACGTCGTGAGCCTCCTCCGACCAGCCATCGACGCCAAAACAGGTCTTAACGATCAATCGTAACGATCAGTCGCATGCGAATCGCGTGCACCAGTCGTACATGTGTCCAGCGCTTTACCACTCCCACGATCGCGCCACGCGTGCGCGATGCTGACGTCACGATCACGCCACACATGTTGTTGATCCCGCGACGCGCGCGCCCCCACCTGTTGGGCGCGAACCGACCGTGGAGAGAGCGCGCGATGCGAGCGGAGAGTAGGCGAGGAGGAGCGGGGCTGACCACTGATCTCCACTTAGTTGCTGGATGGCGCTTCGCCGCTGTCGCGGCTAGAGTTCCTGTATATGCTCGCTCCCGTAGGGAGCACATACAGGAACTCTAGTCGCGACCGGGCGCGCGCACGGCCACCGGAAGTTCAACGGCTCGTCCCGGAAGTCGGGCGTCTGCTATGCTTTTCAACCGCTGATAAGCGTCCCCATTGGCTCATTTTGGCATTTTTTTATCACTTTATTGCATTTTGGCTATACACATCGCGTTCAGATCGCAACTTATGCTATACCGATACATTCGACGTTAATATGAAGCAGAATTTAATTGCGAAGGAGAACGAAAATGTCACTTGGGTCTTGGTTTGAGAGCAGACGACGCAGCTAGAACGGGATTTATGCTAGAAATTTACGCTAGAGATTTATGCTAGAAATAAAACAACGTGGCACGGCGTCAGGCTGTAGCCTAGTTCATGCGCCCGTTCTGTCAAAACAGTTGTCAGTAAAGTGGTCACTGCAAAGCCTGCTGCCTGGGGATGGAGCCCATTTGCCCCTTCCTAATACCCTGGTTACACGGGCTCAGTTAACCACGCTTGGGCGAACCGCGGTTAGACAAAACCGCAGTTTGCTGCTTTACACGACAGACGAAACTGCGGTTACGTCGCTAACCATGGTTAACGCAAACTGCAGCTTGGCCACCTCAGTTCGGTCACGCTAACCGCAGTTTCCGCCGCCGCAGTGCTCAAAATCGCACAAGTCAGATCGGACGCAAGAGCTTACCATCCTATCAGCGAAGGCGAAAAAAAAATCACCTGGCGTTCGGAAGAGGCGACGGTTCTGAAATAGTGGGCGCCCCAAAGCTGTCCCCAAGATTCGCGCTTGCGTTCTTTGCATGGCCCTCGCAATCAGCGCGACTGCCCGTCAGCAGCGGCTCGTTTCCCGATCCACCCGATCAACTACGACAAAAGCCGTGCTAAATTTGTAAATTCCGCGCGTCGTCCGCCAAAAATGGATATAGCAGGCAATCCTGAAGCGTTTTCAGCACTCGGAAACGATCGGCGCCGCGTCGGCCGTGCCTGCATACACGCCGGCGCGCCTGCTCGCACGGCACTGCTAGCGGGCCGAACCGGCCCAGGCCACGGCAGCAACAGCTTATCGCATCGCCGCTCTTCAAAATCAATCTGATCGCAGAAAAGAACTTCCGCATGCGAGAAAATTGCTGTTAGTGCAGTGAAAAATTGTGCTATGGATTGTAATTCGCAGTTGTAGAGATAGCGGCGGTCAAATATCTACCGCGATGCTAAGCCGAAAGTTCCCAACACCGAACAGACCTAAGCAAACCAAGCCGGTTGCGAGCTGTTGGGGAAGCCCCTCTCATCGCCGCACGCGAGTGCATTGCGTTTGGGTCAGAAGCGACTGCTTTAAGGATATTGTTTTTAAGTGCGAATGCACTTTATAAGCGACCCCAAACCATCCACCGCCGGCGGCGGCGTCGGCGGCGTCCGCAGTGCTCCTCTATATTTAAAAAAGAAACAGCATCCGGCGCCAGGTTTCGATCCGAGGACTTTGCGGCCGCAGCGCGACGCGCTACCGACTAAGCCACGGAAGCCACACTGATATCAGTGTGAGTAACGCGCCTTATATCTTTAACGCATTCAAACTACGTCGTCAGCGGCGTGCGTTGGCGACTCAGCGGCGTTATAGCGGCTTGATAACTGCGTGGTGTACACGTGATACTACAAACCCGATGGAAGAGAAGGCGGCGAGGCGGTGGGCTGCGGGGGCCGAGCGCAAGCGCCGCAAGCGGGCCGACAACCGTGCATTCGCACCTTCACATTCTCCCCCTCGGGGAAATGCGGGGGAATTTTTGTCTACACTGCTTCTCTTTTGTTTTTTATCGTGAAGTTAAAAGTGTGGTAATTTATTTTTGTTACGATCACAATCAAGTGACCGCGGTCACCAAACTTGCAATTTCGCGTGTAACAGCCAAAACCACAGTTTACGATAACCGCGGATCAAGTTTAGTAACCCCGGGTAAACTTAACTGCGGTTACTTTCGCCGTGTAACTAGGGTATAAGTTTGCCACCGAACGCCGCTATAAATCCGGCTTAGAGCGAGGGAATCTGCGTAAGAAGAGGCACAGCCTAACCACACTGATTTGACATTTGCGTTTCGCTGCGTATCACGCACGTCGTACAAAATATTGTAATACTTCTAAGTGGAACATCTTCCCAGACGACTTCTCTGGTCTGCTTGTGCAGTTGACGGCGCAACAAGCAGGCATTTTTGGCGGAATGCGCGCGAAACCAGCCCATACGTAGCATGCACTATGCTGGAACGGCGGCCATTTGCACGACTTCCGGGACGAGCGCTCTAACTTCCGGCGGCCGCGCGCCGGAGAGCTCGAAGCGCCATCCAGCAACTCTAGTGGAGATCAGCGGGGCTGACGAGATAGCGCGGCGATGAGCGCGTTCCAGCCTCGCCGACAACCGCCTTTATCACGCCACGATCGCGCCGACAGGGCGCACCCAGGCGCACCTGCGAGTGATGCGGACAACTACGGACGCCAAGAACGGGTGACATCGTGATTTAAAGAAATGCTCTGCATTTAAAACAACACGTAGGTTGCTGGTTACGTCCGACCCCGTACAGCGTTGGTGAATTACGTACAGCTGAAACCACACCCGTCCGTCTTCTGCGTTGGTCGAGCGGTCTGGAACATGTTGCTCGCCTGCGTAGTCCGCGGCAGCGGTGATAGTTCCAGCCCCTACGGTTGGCTATACGAATGCACATGCACTTATATGCAACACATACCAAAAAGAAAGGACGAGAATTAACAAAATAGAACCTTTCCGCGGTCGCAGTGCCAGTTTGTAGCGTCCGGACCTCTTGCCGAAAATGAAGTTGGGTGTTTTAACGAATGCAGCTATTAATTTATTAGGGGTAGTACAGAGCTACTGTTTTATTTCTACGCAGGAAAAAGATCTCGCGAAATATAATACATGAAAAAGCAGAAGCAAACATTTAGGTAGTTATTCGTCCATAATTTTAGCATAATTTTAGCACATCCGTCCATAGTTTTAGCATATCGTTGCCGTGTTTGCATCACCATTTACCGTGTTATCGGTTCGCACACCGTTTGCGGTTTGCGTATTCCGGCCGCCGCGGTGCAAGTAGCGACATCTGATGAATTAGTTTCAAAGCAAATCACGCATAATTTTGTTGCTGTAGTTCACAATAACTGTAGTTGTTTTGAGAATACTGTAGCCATCGCCTGTAGAGCTATAAAAAGAAAACGTGTCGGTGGCGTCATCTACCGAGTATAAGTTAGAGTCAAGGCGAAATAGAATTGGCCTCCGCGCTAAATAATTAGGCAAGAAATGAGTAAAATATGTTGTAGAACTTTCTCAATAACCTACACTATCTTGCCCAGCGCAATTTTGAAGGCTAAAAGCGCACTGCGAGCTCGCAAAGTTATCTGAACTATTTGAGGCGGGCGTTTTGGGAGCGGGTTGAAACGGGAAGGGTGTTTTGGGAACGGGTTGAAACAGACAGCGATCAAACGGGAAGGGCGTTTTGGGAACGGGCGCACGCGTGACGGGCCAAACGGGACGAGCGTTTCGGGAATGGGTTCAAGCGGGACGGGTTCAAACGGGAATGGGTTGTTTCGGGCTACACCCCTCAAGATCACCGCCAGCTCATCGAGAAGGCAAGGAAAGAAGCTGCTGGATATGGTGCCGTGGACTCAGGTTCCACCTGTCGGCTCCCTGCTATGTCTTTACCATATTTTCCTGAACCACAACTATTTCTTCCTGAACATAGGTCTTCTCTCTGTCTCTCTCTCTCTTCATGGCAGCCCTTCATTCAACCCTGGTCGTACGTCTTGAAGACTTCAGGTCCCACCAAACTTCAGGCGGCGAGTGCTCAATGCTGAAAGCATACTGCATGAAAGGGTGGCCTCGACGAGACCGCCTGCCGGTATACCTGACGCGTTACTGGGAGCACTGTGGGGACTACACCATATGCGAGGACCTGCTGCTCACGGGTGGACTTCTAGTTGTGCTCGCAGCACTACGCAGGGACGTCGTGAACCTGCTGCATGATGGTCATGAAGGCGTCAATCGATGCTTGGCGGTGGCCCGAGACTCGGTGTGGTGGCCCGTTCCCTACAAAGCGGCACTTCAGATACCCCTGTACTGTTCCACTGCCAGGTTAGACCGCCTGGGTGTTCATAATAATGCCGAGGAGCTTGTGGAGGCGCACCTGACAGGACAAATAGCACGCTTATCCACTACCTCAACCGGTCTGCACATCCTAGACCGACTCGGGATTCGTGCCCCTCTTTTGCCAGCTCATAAATCCCCCATTCCTCGCGCTATTCGCGCTCGACTTGGCGTCCGTCCTGTACCACGTAACATGCACCCTGTGCATCATGCGGGTCGCAGAACGCAACGAGCGCAGGCTCTTCAGCCACGCCTACCTGTAAGACCGGATATCTTATGCGTGGACGCGGCAGAATATATACCGTCATCCTAATGCTTATTCTCTGGCCATCGTGAATCGGCCGGACGACTACCCCGTTATGCTCCCTTACAGTTCGCAGTCACACGCTGTTGTTCCGTGCCGCGCGTGCATATCACGCGTCCCAGCGGCAACAAAAATCGGTAAGTGTCATTTATTCAGTATGCAAGCAGCGCGAAGTTTAACAGTGCTTTAAAGAGAGCGTTCAAAACGCCCGAGAGCGGTCAGGTTTGCCCATAAATTCCGTTCTCAACCCGCTAAGGCGACGCGCCACCCTACGCACGCTTTGTCCTAGCGGGGGTTGCCTGTGAGGCTACGTTTCGCTGAATGTACCAAATTCGCTGAATGTACCAAACCACTGACTTCTGGGAACCGCCAACAGCAATTTAATTACTGACACGCTACTATTTCGCTTTCGGCTCGCCTTTTTCGCGCACCCGTGCTGCAGCATAAATGTGTCGGGTTGATGTTTGTTCGCTTCCCGTCAATAAAATGTACAAAGAATGCCTCCAGAGCGCAGAAATGTGCGATAAGGATTGAGCATGAGTGTGAATAAACAGCGCTTCCAAAATCAGCGTACGACCGTTCTTGCCCTCGCAAATTTGCTAGGTTCGAAATCTTTCCGATTCAGCGTGGCGACTCATTCGCGGCGGCACTCAAGGGACGCAGGAAATTTGTGCAGCGAATAGACTCCGCACATGCAAACACTTCTTTTGTCGTGGTGCACTTCGCACGTTTCTTGTATGAGCACTTTGCGCAGCCACAACGTTCGGCGTAGTGACGGACGAGCAGATTCTTTACATCGAAAGTAAATGCAATGACGGCAACCTGCCTAGAATTAAGAGAAAATAAACATCATTGGGGATAAAAAGTCGGGTGTCCTGCTGGCGTGGCGAAACGTAGCCTCACAGGCAACCCCCGTGAGGACAAGGCGCGCGTAGGATGGCACGCCGCCTTAACGGGTTGAGAACGGAATTTATGGGCAAACCTGACAGCTTTCGGGCGTTTTGAACGATCTCTTTAGAGCACTGTTAAACTTCGCGCTGCTTGCATACTGAATAAATGACACTTACCGATTTTTGTTGCCGCTGGGACGCGTGATATGCACGCGCGGCACGGAACAACAGCGTGTGACTGCGGCGTCGTCTGCTCGCGGCGCAGTCCCCAAGAAATGCCCGCAAGATGGCGCACCGGTTGCCGCAAAATGGCCGACTCGGCAAAATTTTGGTCTATACGAGTAGATTTCGTCGACTAGTGCGCACATAGATCGAATTTGAGTAAACTTTCACAATTAGACGTATTTTAAGTTTGGGCCCTGCCTTTGTTCCTCGAAACTGGCTTCGCGGTGTAAAGCGTATTTTGCAGTTGGTTGACAGGTGAGCAGCCTTTTTCTTAGTATCTGGTATAGCGAAGTTAGCCGCGCGAGCGCAGCGCCAGCCGCGACATACAGCGCAACTCTGGGTCGGTCCCGCCGCACCGACCGCCTTCAGCGCCAGTGAACGCAACTTAGCAAAAAACGTTTCTTATAACGTTATTTTCGCGTATATGTACTACACAGTGCAGCAAAGTCATGCAAAGTGTTATACAGTCGGGAAGCCTAAAAAAAAACGGGGCACTGATAAAATGCTATCGCCTCGCTGCCGAGCCGTAGGCTAGCACAACTGGGAAGCATGTGTTCAAGGCTTTGCATTCTCCCGCGGTTTCTTCTTCTCTGTATTTTTTTTTTTTTGCGCAGATACCGAGCATGGTTACTGAATCTTGAAAGGCCCACATTAAGCGAGCGGATTACCTGCTACCGTGGTGTACGATCAGCTTGTTAGTAGGCTGGTTATAGGCGGTCAATACACATAATTGCGCTCTGGATTTGGTAACAAAGAGGGCCACCAAGCACAGTTATAGCATTGTAGCTTTATCACCCAGCGGTTCTACTCTGCTTCATCTAATATCCTACGTGCTTATACCGCCGAATTAAATACATATAACCACATATGGGGCGCGGACACTTATAGGCGTGAATGTTCCCAAATGTTTCGCGAGCATTCCGATAGCATAAAATCACCGCCTCTTCTTGCAAAAGAAACAATAAAATTGTTGTCTAAGCCACTGAAAAGCAAAGAAAAATAGAGCTAAGACGTGTCGCAATCAAAGTTGGAACAATATGTACTTACACGGGAAAAAAGTTTCGCGTTCGGGGAGCAGGAGGAGGACAAACTTTATTTATCCCATCCGTTGTGATTGCGGTCACTCCGGACCAGTGAGGGGTGTACTCAGGGAACTAAATTTTTTCTCCCGTGACTTTTGTTGCAAAAGTGTTGACGGTAATAAAAGCGCTACTATTCCTTCCTAACGGAGGTCTCCTGCCGAACCCGTTGGCGTGGAGAAAAAAAAAAAATACCCGCATATGAATATTCCGTAATTTATTCCGATACGCTTATTAGATGTTCTGCTTACCCCTCCCCCATCCCATCCCTGTCCAAAGGAATTTCTTGTGATAGCCTTCTCGTGATGAGTTTCTTTTTGGGGGGCGTGTTTACTTATATGCAGCTAATGTACTGGGCTACAACTGGAAGCCCAAAAGTTTCTCGCGAAGCGGGCACTTGCACTTTCGCTATACCCCAACAAACGTGAATTTCATACTGTTACATGTATGGAGCATCACATTCGGATCAAAGACCTATATGTAACTCCCGTGTGGTCCAGTTAGTAGTTCTGCAGTCGCATGCAATTGCACTCACATGGATGGAATACCCCGCGCGGAAACATCGCGCAACGTCTGATATATTTGCAGACAAAGCCTCCTCTTTTGTGGAGTCAACAATATAAATTACGTTTTCTTTTGAAGCGAAACATGCTGATCTTGAGAAAGGTTTCCCCCGCAGGCAGGCTGTAACAAGCGTTTCTCTTCTGAGAATCGCGCCTAGCGGCCTTTATATGCCTTCTCATACGCGAGTTCAACCGAATAAATCCTTCTCCATTCACATGCACTATGTGGCAGGATTACTTTACAATCTCTTATTTCGTTTTAAGCCCAATAGGGGCGACTAATATGCTAAATCCGCGCTGCAAAAAGAAGAGCGCCCCCGAGCCAGCAGCGTACCGGCTTGCGGGGACCGACCCAGTGTTGCGCATACTGCCGAAGGGGGCACTGGGTGTCGCGGGATCCGTGTCGCCCTCTGGGCGCTGTCCGGAGCCTATAGTAGCGAATAATTGTTGCGAAGCCCTCGTGGCGTTTGCTGTCTTTCCCTGTTTAGAACTACTTCGGGCGTCAAGGCCCCCGTTTTACTAAGAAACGCCTGTAGCCTGTGTTTGCGCGCCGACCGACCGGAAGACGCGGCTATTAAGGGGTGAGGCTACCATCCTGGCCGACCGTGTCGCAGGGGATCGGGTATCCGCGTTGTAGAAGATTCCGCACTCCCTGTGGTGTTCGCTCCGGGCTCCGAGCACTCTCTCTACTTCCAACAGCCGTTCCTGTTCTTTCAGCTCTTTACTTCCCTGTTTTATTTTAACGATTTCCTCTACGTACGTCAATAATTATTTTGCCCGAGCGCGCGTTTTCGGGTTCAAACTTTGTGTCTGTTAGTGTTGGGTTCCTTTGTTGTTGGCGGGACCATGGTGTAGAGGGCGCTACATGCCATTCATGCTATATATTGTTGTTACAAATAAAGGTGTGCGTCATTCGTTCTGCTAGCACTGCTCCATGTTCCAGACACTGGTGCTTGCGCAGCTATCGCAGCCGTCAGCACACATTCCCCTACATGGTGCCAGAAGTGGGATAGCTGAGTACGGTCGCCACTGCCGCTGCTAGTTTCGTGCGATGTCAAGCAAGTCAAAGGCCGCATTTGCTGGGATACCTGGACTACATTCGCCACCAAGCTTCGACTTCGCCGACCCAAGTGCGTGGCCTACCTGGATTGAGCAGTTCGAGGACTATGCGTTCGCTACAGGACATCACCAAGCTACAGACGAGGTCCGGCTACGAACACTTCTTTGCTGCATGGGTACTCAGGCTCGACGCGTTCTAGCATCTTTTAACTTATCTGCGGAAGAAATTCAGGCATACAGCGTTGTAAAAAGCAAGTTCACTTCGTATTTCGTGCACCCTGGCAATGAAGTTCATGAAAGTTATCGTTTTCACAAGCGGACGCAGCAAGCAGAAGAAAGCGTGGATGCTTTTTATTCCGCATTGCGATACATGGTAAAGAAATGCAATTACGGCTCAGCGTCCGTCGAGGACAGGCTTGTTCGGGATCGATTTATTGTGGGTTTGTTGGACAGCAGGTTATCGGAAGAGCTATGCCGCACTCTCGACTTATCGCTCGACAAAGCGCTCATGTATGCGCGACTGCACGAAGATGCGGAACGAGAAAAACGGGAACGCGAAACCCAGTTATCGGCACCAATCTCAGTTGATGCAGCAAAATACAGGCCAGCGCCAAGGCAGTCACGTAATCAAGCGCAAGGATCAAGGGAAACGCCCCCCGCCGCCGCGCACCGAACGTGTCATTTCTGCGGACGAGATGCGCATCCAAGGGAATTTTGCCCCGCCAAAAGAGCCGTTTGCAAGTTTGGCAAAAATAAAGGGCATTTTGAAGCTGTTTGCTTAGCTAAACAACGTTCACAAAGCAGGCAGTCGCACGCTATCGAGATGCATTCCGTGAACACCAGTCGCAAGGCGAAAGCCAAGTTTATTCGTGTTCAAGTGAACGGTGTACCGCGCGAGTTCAAGGTCGACTCGGGAGCAGAAGTTACTGTTGTTCCAAGCACTTTTCCCGGGGTACCTTCGCAACTCGAAAAACCGGAGGGTCATTTCTCTGGTCCAGGGAACCATCCCTTGAAGGTATCCGGCCAATTCGCAGCTACATTGGAGTGGAAGGGCCGCAGCTGCGTGCAGCCAGTGTACGTCATGCCTTCACAAACTACTCCTCTTCTGGGCTACCCTGCTATCCTCGCATTGGGTGCCGTTAAGTTCATCGATGCCGCCGAGCGAGGTGAAAAACAAGCTTGCTCTGCAAGTGACTCAGCCCCGGGCCAGGATATCTTTGAAAGGCTAGGTATACAGTAGGGGAGGAGTACACGATTCGACTCAAGCCAAATGCAAAACCATTCGCTCTCAGTTTACCCGCAGAATTCCCATCCCTCTGTACAACACGGTAAAGCAGGAGCTGGACCAGATGGAAAAGCAAGGCGTTATAAGGCGCATTACGAAGCCGACACCATGGTGTGCCGGACTTGTCGCAGTACCGAAGGCATCGGGCGGATACCGAATATGCGTAGACCTAACGAAGCTTAACAAAGAGGTTCTCCGCGAAAGGCACGTGCTGCACACGGTCGAATGGGTACTCGGGCAACTTGGAGACGCAAACGTGTTCTCAAAACTCGACGCCACAGCAGGGTTTCACCAAGTGCGGTTGTCTCAAGAATGCCAAGAGTACACCACATTTGTCACGCCATTCGGACGCTACTGCTACTGCCGTCTTCCTTTCGGACTGACTTCGGCACCAGAGTATTTTCAGCGTGAAATGGCTCGTATTTTGGAGGGACAGCAAAATGTCGTCAACATGATAGATGACATCCTCGTCTTCGGAAAAGACTGTGAAGAGCACGACAAGCGACTTGCTGAGGTTCTGGAACGGCTGAGGAAAGCCGGAGTGAAGCTCAACAAGGCAAAATGCCGCTTTGGTCAAGCCCGAGTGGAGTTTTTGGGTGTTGTCATAGACGGCAACGGTATTTCGCCAAGTTCCGGAAAACTCGAAGCACTGCGCTACTTGGAAGCACCTAACGACGTTGCCGGTATCAGGCGCTTTCTCGGCATGGCCAATCATATCGGTCGCTTCCTGCCCAACCTTTCGCAGGTAACAGCCCCTATTCGCGCCTTGTTAGGCGAGCGAAATGCGTGGCAATGGGGACCGCCTCAGGAGGCTGCCTTTAATCAGGTAAAGGCAATGCTCACCTCAGACCTGTGCGTTGCGAAGTACCATCCTGCTCGCAATACCATCGTATCTTGCGACGCAAGCTCATTCGGTCTGGGAACTGTTCTTCTGCAGGAACAGCCATCGGGAGAGCAACGCGCTGTAGCATTTGCGTCACGGTCACTAACAGAAGCGGAACAGCGCTACAGCCAAACAGAAAAAGAGGCTAGCTGCAGGGACTCCGGAACTATTTTGGGAGTGGGGGGGCAAGTAGTGCCGTATTTTTCATCATCATCATCATCATCATCACCTTGTCTACGCCCACTGCAGGGCAAACGCTTCTCCCATAGCTCTCCAATTAACCTTGTCCTGTGCTAACTGCGACCAATTTATACCCGCAAGCTTCTTGATATCGTCTGTCGGCTTTGTACGTTTTGTTT
Source organism: Haemaphysalis longicornis (assembly GCF_048455015.1). Taxonomy (NCBI): domain Eukaryota; kingdom Metazoa; phylum Arthropoda; class Arachnida; order Ixodida; family Ixodidae; genus Haemaphysalis; species Haemaphysalis longicornis. The sequence continues at coordinate 215,978,081 of NW_027526335.1, forward strand.
TCTTTTTATTTCTCATATTTGGCCATTTTATATATTTTTATTTTATTTTATTAATTGGTATAATTTTATTGACGCCTATTATTTTTTGTTTAAATTTATTCGTATTTATTTCACATGTTTGTATCCTTGTTTATTCTGCATTGGTATACAGTAAAATAGTTTCAGAAGTAAGGAATGCTTGCGCAGACTGCGCAAATGATGAAACGGGTTCGAAAGCTGGAAAAACATGTTTTTTTTATATTTCAGCATTCGCTCCTGCAGTGAAGTAAATTTGAACGGGCGAAACTCCAGAAATGTTACAATAAACAAGAAAGTAGACACTATAGTTACAAAGCAATTAGCGCTGATATACGAGCTTCATGGCTGGCACGGGAGGGGAAGGGCAGGGGAGGCTCTCAAAGGCGGCCGAAGGTTGAGGTTCGTTCTGCCGTTCTACACACAAACTCTCTCATAACGGCATCCAATTGCAGTTCCGCAGCTCCCTTCTTGTGCACGTGGAGCAGAAGAAGGTGTGTCAGCCTCCTCTGCGTCATTCGATTGCGTAAAAATGTTTTTACTCGCCTCAGAGCACTGAAAGATCGCTCTCCTGAAGCAGCTGACGCAGGCACAGAAAACACGAGTTGCAGGTACCGGACAACCTGGTCCATCATCTCTCGCAGATCTGCAGATTTACCCTGCAGTATCTGTAGAATGCGTTCACTTGCGGCCGGACCCTCGTCACGCAGGAGCGTTGGGAGAAGCACAAGTTGCGCAGAAAGCCTAGTGATGTCAAAATCTGCAGCGTGTACTCCTAAAAGATCCTTTAGGTCGTCTGCCGCGAAGTATCGACCTTCAGCAGCGTTGGCGAAAATGCGCTCGAGGCCAATCAGCTGCTCCATGCCAAGCTGTTCGAATCGCCGTCGGATCTCGTTGGTAACACGATCGATAGCGGCAAAAAACTCTTTTCTCTGTGACGACTTGGTGTCAAGCGCTGCAGGCTGCTGAGGCTTGTCTGTGAACTGAAGCCTTCTGGGCGGCTGCGAAACTCTAGGCACACTAGGTTCCTTTAGACCTAACTCTCTTGCCCTTGAGTTTGTGCGCTGCCATAGGACGTCAAATGATGCGTCAGACCGTAACTTTTCCAAGCGGTCACAAAGGGCTTCTGCTGCTTCTTTGGCTCCTAGCTGCAGCGCGGTAAACTGGGAATTGAAGAATCCTCGCTGATTGCTCGCATGGGCCAAACAGTGCTATAGAAAGGTTAATCCCTAGTAAAGTTTCGAACTTCTTTAATACCTTCTCATATCCTTTCATGGCTGTCTTGCTTGTGCCACTTAGAGAGCATTGAACTTCTAGCAGTTCCTTCAAAGTCGCCTGCACCCTTTCATAGTTCTCAACGAACCTTTCCATTGATTTTACTCTTACTGTCCACCTCGTTGGGCACAGTGGTAACAGTAGGGTGCTTGGCCCGGAACAATCCTGCTCACCGCCATCATTACCCGGAAGAAGTACGACGCTTGAATAAACAGTCTTCCTGTTTTTCGATTCCAGGATTGCATTGGAAACATCCTTTACAATGTTCAGAGCGTCGCCGACGACACCGCAGTTCCTTGCTACCTCCTGGAGTGCTAAGTCTAGGCAGTGGTTGCTGCAGTGCACAAATATTGACCATCCTTTTCTGCACGCCAGTAAATCTGCCTGCCATGTTCGCGGCCCCATCAAAACAGTGCCCCCTTAGGTTATGGAAGTCCAAGCCCAGACGCAAAATCATGTCCCTCACGGCTTTATACAAGGTCTCAGCCCTGCTGTCGGGTGCATTGTACATGCCAAGAAATTCCTCGCGAACTTCCAGTGTTATTCCGTCTACCCAACGCACACAAAATGTGAATTGCTCATTCCCTGTTACGTCAGTAGTACCGTCAGCTATGATTCCATAAAATGGACTGCATTTGATGTCTTTGATGATGTCCCGCTGCACAGTGTGCGCCATGATTTCAATGAGCTCGTTCTGTATGTCGCTGCTGAGCCATTTATCTCGCTGCTCCAGCCATTTCTTCAAAGCAGGCACGTCTTGTGATCGTTCATCTAGCAGGTCAAGAAGATTTCCTTCATCCTTGGTTTGCCCTTGCAAAGCTTGTCCCGTGCGGCATAGGTAGCGCACTGAACTCACTATTGCGCGCAGAGCCTGCCTGGCTTCCTCCTGCTGTCTGCTCCTGTGTTGAGATAACAACTGCACTACACGGATTCCCTTTTCTCTCGACAGTTGGCGACTCGCGGAGAGGCAGTGAAATTGGCTCTTCTCATGGCGCTGACATTTTTCAATACCCTTTTTCCAATTATTGAACCCGCTGCGAATAAAACATTGTTCCACTGCTGCAACGTCTTTTTCTCCTGTTTCCTTGAAGGCTAGTTGACATAAATGGCAAAACACGACGTCGCGTTCGTAGTCGTACGAGAGCCACGTGAATTTCTCAAACCATGCATATTTACAGGACCTTCCACTGTGGTTGCTTGGGAATTTGTAGCTCTTTGGCGGCAGTGATCGAACATGCGGGGGCGAGTTGTTGTGGCTTGCCATTTCCATCGGAGCGCAGGCGCCGCAATTCGAGGTTGCCGAGCGGGCCTCACCACCTGGTGCCACCGTTTCTGGGGTCTCTGTAACAAGTGAGATAAAAATAATTATTAGTCGATCCACACTGTATGAGTCGTTTTTATAATGCGTTGAAAAAAATAGCGAGAAGTGCTAAAAATGCGCGACACGCACAAAAGAGTATGAAAAGCACATGAATAGCATGGTAGAAAAAAAAACATCGCAAAGACGTACCGTCAATATTCGCTGCTCCTTTCGCATGGTCATCTGGTTGACTGTCATGACAGTTGTTTCCTGCTGCCAGCCCAAGCACAAATACGAAGGGTCATTAGAAACACATTAATAATCAAACTGGCGACAAAAAAATGTGACGCAATATACCTTGTGAACAGGCGCGTAGCCAGGATTTTTTTTCGGGGGGGGGGCTAAGGTTCAACCGTCCGCTCGGGGGTTTATAAAGCGCGTTTCGGGTCTCTTATGCTAGTGACGTTGATTATTGTGGTTGTATTTTGCCATGCGCAGTTGTAATCTCGCGCAGATGATACTGGACGCAATGCACGCACGGGCACCTCGTCCGTGTGTACTTTGTGTGTACTGTGTGTACTTTGAGGAAAGAATTCCACCCACAATGAATCTCCAGGTGTCTACCTACATATGGTAGCTAGCATGCACACTTATCCCGGCATTTTTCTGAACGATCGCGTTCAGAAAAGAATTGTAAAGTTCTAATTCAAACATTCAGGGCACCGCTCATGTGGAAAAGCCACTAGGGGAAGGTGGCGGGGCAATGGCAAAAATAATGCAGTTTTTAAACGATAAGTAAAAGAATAAATACAATGCTATGTGATGAGTAACAAAAAGATACGACATTCAAGTTAAAAATTGAGGGCGAGACATGTCCATCAACACAAAAAAGTGTGAGAAAAACCTCTTACATCGCAAAACAGGTTGTGAAAGAATGTATACGGGCGGTGTGTCATGAAAAAATACAAAATGCATGTACGAAAACGAAAGCGCGAACAAAGCCATTGAAATAGTTTGTTAGGAAAGGCGATGTCTCTCCGTAGAGTAAATTACAATATTTATACAAAAGAATGTGGAAGTGGTGGAATAGAAACAAGTAAAACGATGCAAAATAAATGAACTTCTAAATTACTATGAACTCGCATAAACATCATGAAGTCAGCATGCATATATTTCAAAAAAATTGTGCACATTGCCAGCCAACACAAGACATCAGTTACAATGTAAAGTAAGATCAGTTGAAGAAATTGACTTACAGGTCGAGGCATCGCTTGTACGTGGACGCTTTAATGATGAGCTCTCCCAAAACTCGGAGAGGCGTTTCTGTTTTTTAGACATTGCCGTTGTTGCGTCCGGAGAGCCTCGGCACTGCCATTTTATAGCACCGTTCCCTAGACTCTTAGGCTAGGGATAAACGCAGCAAAACAAAATTTCCCAATCGCAAGAATGAAAATGCCTCTTTCTGCAAAACCCTCCTCGGGAGGGGTTCCGCCATACGGGGATGTGGGGACCGCATGGTACAGTCAACACGGGCACGGCACCCTTGCCGGTTCGTAAGAAACGGGAGAGAGGGGTTCAGGGGTGACACACACAACGAACATGGGCATCTTTTATTGCGTGTTTATTCCACAAAACCTCCAAGAATTTTGCCCGCGCTCGACTCACTTCCAGCTAAAGCACCCATTTGCTGGATACATTGACCCATCACTGTTCTGCCGCCTGGGAGAGCTAATTGGCCACTTATTGTAGCAGTCTGCCGGTGCCTGTGCTGCAGTGTGCTTGTGCTTCACGCAGTGCTGCATAGACAGGGGAAGATTACCTGTCTCCTTTGGAGAATCCGCCTCTTTCACAACCCCACTGCGCATGCGCAATCCCCTAGCGGCCAAGTCTCTAAGCAGTCCAGTAGGGGCAGCAGACGACATTCCCCACAGCTCCCGCACAAGCGGGAAGGGGTCGTGGTTGTATTTACATCGTTTGATTTTTTGTGTGTGCTCGTTGTGCGCGGAACAATGCCCACAACTTGTACTACGTTCCGCTGTAACTCGGAGTGCCGAAAAGGGAACGGTGTCGGCTTCTATCGCTTCCCGTCGGCCGCACGCGATCGGCTACGGCGGCTTGCGTCGCTCGCGTCGGCTCGGCATCCTGGCGGATATTTGATCGCTGCTATCTGTGCAACTGCGAATGACAATCCGCAACACAACTTTTCACTACACTATCATCCCCTTTCTCGCATGTGGAACTCTATTTAAGTTATAACTGCCGTTTGAGCGATCGGTGACCGAAACATCTGCGTAGCCTGTTTCGATGCTTCCGCGCAGGTATCGCCATCTCTCGGCCGCTCGGCGCACCGCGCGCCGCGGCGACCGGTCAGCGTATAGGCTTGCATCGCGGCAGATATATCTGATCGCCGCTTTTAAAATAAGCCCTGACAACAATCCCTAGCACAATTTTTCACCACACTAACACCTACTTTCTCGCATGTAGAACTTTTTAGCGATCAGATTGATTCAGAAGAGCAGCGACAAGCGCGGTTGCTACCGTGGTCTGCGCCGGTTCGAGCCGCTGAGTGTGCCGAGCTGGCAGGCGCGGCCGGCGTGTGCGCGGACTGCTTCCGAAGGCAGAAAACGCTTCACGATTGCTTGCTTTATCCATTTCTTGCGAACAAACGCGCAGAATCTACAAATTCAGCTCAGCGATCATCGTAGTTGAACCATGGAGCAAAAACAGTGGGCGGTGCGACGCCGACGACGCATCTCATGCGCGCATCGGGCCGTCTCAAATTCACGCGTACGACTAGTCGTGGCGACAGTCGTAACGATCAGTCGCATGCGAATCGCGTGTACCAATCGTACATGTGTCTAGCGAACTGCCGGCCTTTGTTGAGCTGGCGATCGCACTTCATGCCAGACGACTCCAAGTACTGCTCGCTCTGCTACTCGGACGGCACACGGATCTGTCCGAGATTTCTCTGCCAGCCCTCATTCAGTGATAAGAAGCCGCCTGGTATTATGTGATGACCAGGGGCTGTCGTCTTAAGGCGTTATAACACCAACACAGAAGAAAAACTTCGGCTGCTCCACGCCGTAATGTGGGATTGCCGTGCATACAACGAGAACGCAGCCGGAGGAAACGCCGGCAAACCCTACAGCTTCAACTTCCGCTAGGCACGCTAGGTGGCAGCACACCGCAATGAAAGAGGCGGATATATCACAGCGCTCTTCAGCAATCATTGACAAGCGTCCCTCTCTTCCCCGCCTCAAATTGCTCCAGTGCTTCCTTGCTTCCCCTCCAAAGCGTGACGCGCCAATTTTCTCCGCTGCGATGAAGCCTTGCGTTTCCCTTCCCGGCATGTCCGGTGGCACGTAGCATCGCCGAGGTGTGGTATTAGAGAGGGCATTCGTCGCGGTTGGGGGATTAGTTCCGCGGGTCTGCCTTCGCCATGCCCGCGCCTCCTCGGCCTTCCGCGCGCGCAGGCGCAGACGGGTCTCGGTCAGCACGGGCACAACATATTACAAGAAGCGGGAAAAAGCAAAATGACGCCCAGGCAAGCCCATCTCCCGACGCCACCCCGCGTCTGCTTTACGTGTACGCCGAAGCGGCAAGCAAGACGATATCCCGAATTCCCAAAAAGGAAGGCCTTCTTGTAGCCCACAAAACCATAAGAAAAATCGCGAGGGGTTATTTGCGAAATTCCTTTGGGCGGTGCCATACCATTTACAGCGGTGAAACGCAAAACTTCCCGGAATGACTCCGCCGACACACAATGGCGTCCTGATGTCAAGCAGCGCAGCCCATTAGCTTACCACTGCGAAACATAAGACCACCGCATATACCTCGAAAGGCGGCAGGTGACTGACACCGAGAGAAATTATTTCGAGGCATTCTCCTCGAGCCAAGTCGGGGAAAGCTGAATAGTAGTTTTCTTGGTGCTTCCCCCTCCAAGGCCACGCACGACCTTCGGTGCGCCATGGGGAGAAAAAAATTTAAAAAGAAACATTTTCTGTATAACTGCATGGCCAAATTTAGTCAGTTGTGATAAAGGGAACCTATGAAGCTTCGAAGAGGTATTTGGTTGGAGTATATTTATTTGTTTTCATGGATGTTGTGACCCGACCACACATTGAATTCCTTGAATTCCGTGAATTCCTTGTACAGAAAACTGAAGTTTTCTGTACAAGGAATTCACCTTACAAAAGAAAACGCGTGGCTTTGGCGTCCCTTGCGCTGAGCGTGGTTGGGGCTGAGCTGACCCGAGGGGGCCGTCGCCTATAGTTCATATCACAAGCTAGCTGCAGCACTGTGGAGGATACATTGTTGTCCCCCTCAGGGCGCCTAACTCACCGCGAAGGAAGCGACAAAAGGCGCCGGGGCCGTGCGGTGCCACTTGCCGAGAGGGGAGAAGGGAGTGTCCTTTCAGGACCCCCTTCACGGCGGATTAGGCGCCCTCAGTGGACGCACTATTGATAACAATGTAGCCTCCACAGTGCTGCAGCTAGCTTGTGATATGAACTATAGGTCTGCACCCCTCCGCAATTATTTTGATTGCTGTGCTTCGTTATTTGTAAGCCCATGCATCTGATAGGTGTTTAGACGCGAATTTCCCTAATGGTCGCATGCTCGAAGCAACAACGTCAGTTCGACGGATATGCGACTTTGTTCACAGGTGACCTGCCGGGCTGTTGGGTCCGACCGGTTTTCCTTGCCAGGAAACGGGAAGGGGTCTACTGGACGGCATAAACTTGGCCGGAAGCTATGCACACCTATTCTCATTCTGCATTTTGAAAGGCGGTGCATTTTACGATGCCGCACATTTTTCCCACCCTCCAGACAGATCTTTTTTCCTTATTTTTCAGATGCGGCTCATGCGGGAGGGCGACCACGCTTTTTTTTTCAAGTTTTACAGGGTGACACCGGGGGTCTTTGACTTACTGCTGTCGTTTGTGAAGAACGACCTCACGCGGCAGTACGCAGTGCGAGAGGCTCTGGAGCCTGGGGAGAGAGTCGCAAAGCTCGCAAAGAGAGACTTTTGGAAAGCATTGGACCACACAACCGCCAGTTTGAACACTTAACTATAGGTTTTGTCAAAAATTTGATTTCAGAGTAAGCGGTCGAAAAGTGGGGGGGCCCTGCCCCCTGTGCAAAAATGTTGGGAAGGGCGACAGCCCCCCCTGCCCCCCCCCCCCCCCCCCCCCCCCCCGGTTCCGGAGTCCCTGGCTAGCGGTAGCATGGGCAGTGCACCGTTTTGACCAGTATGTTCGTGGCATAAACTTCACTGTAGAAACCGACCACCAGCCCCTGGTAACCTTGCTGGGGAACGCAGACTTGGACACGATGCCCCCGCGCATTCAACGATTTCGCATCAAACTTATGCGCTACCAATTCCGCGGGTCTACGTTCCGGGCAAACAACTGGCAACTGCAGACACTCTTTCGAGGGCTCCGGAGGAGAAGCCATTGATCAGTCAAGTGGATGTCGTAGAACAGTTTCTAGATCTCCAAGTTGCTACCGTAACAGACACGAAGCTGGTCTCTTTTGATGATGTTCGCAGGCATCAAGAACTAGATGGTGAATGCAACTTGCTCGTCAAGTACTGCACCCAAGGCTGGCCTCGTCGAGACCGGCTTCCAGAACATGTCAAGTCGAGGTGATTTCTTTCTGCACAACGGCATACTGCTGAAAGGTAATCGCTTCGTCATCCCGGCTTCACTGCAACAGGATACACTGGAACTTATCCATGAAGGCCACCAAGGAATAAACCGATGTCGCCTGAGAGCCCAGGATTCCGTGTGGTGGTACGGACTTTCGCAGCAGCTACGAGACAGAGTCAACCGCTGTAGACAGTGTGCCGTCACACGGGTGCAACGAAGTGAGCCGATGGTGCGACACAGACTCCGGAGCAACCATGGCAGGAGGTAGGCATAGGCTTGTTTTCTTTCAAGGGACACGACTACCTACTCGTAGTGGATTATCGTTCTCGCTACCCCGAAGTCATCTACTTGCGGAGCACGAACTCTTGTGCAGTCATCGATGCAGTCAAAAGCATTTTCGCTCGTTTTGGCATTCCCGCAGTAGTGCGAAGCTATAATGGACCTCAGTTCTCATCGCATGCCTTCACAGCTTTTGCGAAACACTACGGCTTCCAGCACCTAACGTCAAGTCCAAGCTACCCGCAATCAAACGGGGAAGTTGAAAGGATGGTGCGAACGATCAAAGAATTGTTCACGAAAGAGACGACCCTTTTCTGGCGCTCTTGTACAGAGACACAGCAGGCGTCACGTGGTACAGCCCAGCACAGCTGCTGATAGGAAGGAGCCTGCGAACCAGGCTTCCCAAGATGACGGAAAGTCTGGAACCGAAGTGGCCTGCACCGGACGAAGTCAAGCGCCAAGATGAAGACGTGAGAAGGCGGCAGAAGAAAGACTTCGATCGCCGTCACGCCACGACCGTCCTTCCTCCGCTGCAGCCGGGAGATACGGTGTGGGTTCGAGACGTCAAGGCTACGGCATGCGTTCTCAGCCCAGCTGCCAAGCCCCGTTCGTACGTCGTAAAAACACCCACCGCTGTGCTCGTGCGTAATAGGGTTCATCTAGCGCCCTATTCAGATCCAGCTACGCAGCCAGCTCGAAGTGACAACGGCGAGGAAAAAGATCGGAGCAAGGTAACACCCACCACGGCGACAGCAACACCAGGAGTGTCCGGTGAACGCGCAGTGCGAGTTACGAGGTTCGGGCGTCGGGTCAAGACTCCGAAAAGACTGGACTTGTGATGTGTTAAGACTTGACTTGTGATGTGTTTTGTTTCGTATGTGCTGATCTCGGGGAAGAGATGTAGATGGCGCTACATGCCATTCATGCTATATTGTTGTGACAAATAAAAGTGTGCGTCAATTCTGCTAGCACTGCTCCAGGCTCCAGACACTGGTGCTTGCGCGGCTATCGCAGCCGTCAGCACACATTCCCCTACACATGGTTGATTGACTGCGGAAAATGTGTCCAGAATGCGCTTTTCTTTTCAATGACCCCGTCGAAACGAATCAAAGCCCTGTCCGACGGGTTCACGGGAAGCAGCTGCTGGCACCGGGGTCTCACTTCAGAAACGCTGCCGCCCGTCGTTGGTCCGCACCTTCACCATCACCTATGTTCCGTTTAGTACTCTTGCTCTTGTCGCGAAGCCCCCGTTCAATTTGCATTTTTCTTCTTTCAACTACTTCTTCGGCCGCCAATGCCCAAGTTTTCTAAGAAATGCATGCGGAGTGTGTCTTTCCGAGCCCACCGACCGGAAGAAGCGGCTCTTACGGGGAGCCATCGGCCCAGATTGGGTTACGGCGCGGCAGCGGCGTTTCACACCACCCGTGGCGTCGGCACTGGCCGGTTTCGGGCTCCGGGCACTCGGTGTAGTCAAATGACCTTGCTGTCCTTTCCACTGTTAATTGTGGTGTGTTTGGTCTGAACTACATTGTTTACGTCAATAATTCTGGAAGTGCGAGTTTTCCAGTGCAAACTTTGTGTCTGCGTGTCATTGGTCCTTTTCTCTACGGCGGGAACATATATCGGATTGGTGTTCATAAGCGTCTCCCGGATTGGCTGCAGACAGTGGGGCCAAATTCGCTTTTCTTCCACGGGTCCACTTGAAGTAACTATAACGCCGCTCCGCCGGTTGCAAGGGGGCCTGCACCAGGAAATCATTCGAGAAATGCTGGCGGCCGTCGTCTGGCCCTATCGCCAGGAGACCGCGATCCAGTCAGCCATGCCCCGTTAAGTACTCTTGTTCTCTCTACTGTTTTTCTCATTTAATGTAATAATTGTATCGTTTCAAATTTGTATGTGTTAAAGATCAGACAAGGTCATCAGTAAATTTACGTTTCGATCGACTGCTTCACTGCTCGACCAACATGCTATCGTAGTGGCAGTTATTGGCTAAATTTTGTTGACACACTCCCTTGACTATTTTCTCGTTTCATGTAATAAGTGTATTGTTTGAAATTTGTATGTTTTAATGATCTGACAATGTTATTAGTATATTGAACGAGTTAACTTAAACTTTTGGACTGCTTCCCTGCTGATCACCATATGCTACCGTAGCGACAGAGAAGGGACAATATTCGTCGATTCGTCGTCACACAATAGTCAACGGTACTGCAAAGCTTTTTCTCTCTGAATTTTTGTAAAAACAAATGTCACGAGGAGACTGCACTTGACTTCATCGGTGAAGAAGGCATTCAGGAATGCTTTAATTGTAATGCCTCTCCAACCTGATCTCCCGTCATCCCTTCCTTCCAATTCTACTTCCAAACTTGGGTCCGGGGCTTCGGGCAATGGCAATAGGCTTCGCGTATCTTCTTTTGTTAAGTGAAGGTGCATCCATTATTATACAGGGTGTTGCAACGATAACTGGAACACTTTAAAAAATTTTCCTGAGCGATCCGCCGCTCTGTTCGCGCTCAAACTTCAGACAAAGGTCGCATTTTGTGGTCTATTTTGTTTGACACCGGGAACAACAACGGTAGTTACCTGTTTATTCTGAAAATAAATAAAAACGATTTTCGCCTATGGGAAAATGGCGGCGATTTGGACGTGCGAGCCCGAAAACCGGGTTTTCTGATCGTCTGTTAGCTCATTTATAGGTGCATTTTCTGATCGTCTGCTGCACCATTTGGCTCTGTACGTGAATCCCAAACATGCGTTTCACTCTGCAGGTGGTTCCGTCGTTCCAACATCAACTTGCGCTGGCTCGCACGTCCAAATCAGCGGCCATTTTCCCATAGGCGAAAATCGTTTTTATTTATTTTCAGAATAAACAGGTAAGTACCGTTGTTGTTCCCGGTGTCAAACAAAATAGACCACAAAATGCGACCTTTGTGTGAAGTTTGAGCGCGAACAGAGCGGCGGATCGCTCAGGAAAAATTTTAAAGTATTCCAGTTATCGCTGCAACACCCTGTATTCCTCCTGCAGGCGAATTTTATCGGTTATGGCGGCTGATTTATTGCGTAATTTTTTCGCATAAAAATAATAAAAACTCGGCTACTCTTTATAGTGTTATATATTTTATTCTTTACAGTTATTTGTGTTTGTTTATTTGTATTGCTTACCTTTGTCTTTATATTTGTTCTTTTATATTTTTACATTTATATATATTTTTATATCTTATATTTGTTGTCAAAATTTCAACCAACCTTCCTCCCCCCCCCCTCTTCCAGACAGAAATCCTGGGTGCGCTAATGCCTCCCCGGAACTATAGTGCCTAGAACTAGGCACTATGCCGGAGCGTTTCAAATTCTCGATGTCCTTTTTTTAGACACGCCACCAGTTTTTCGTTTTGTTCTTTGCTATCTTACCTTACGCGTCCACAGGTATGACCCCCCGCTCTCATCCAGCGGCCGTGCCTCCACTGAGCTTTCCGACTGCAGCGCCACGGTGTCAGGCAACGTCGACGCTCCAAGGGGTGAGAACTTGCTAGCTGGCAAGAATGATAAGCTCTTGTCCCGCCGTGTTTTTGGCGCTTTGGCACGCTTGTGCCCAGAGCTTCAAAGCGCAGTCTGTCGCGTTTCAGCCGCCAAGGAAACTCTGACAGCAGCATCCAATTCCGGAAAAGGACGTGAATTGCAAAGGACTCATGCAAGCAGCGGTATGTATGCACCGTGTTGCGCACGTGCTAGCAATCGTTGCTGTCGAAGCGTGCTTCGTTCGGTACGGTCTCGTGCGTTTGCGGAAACACGTGCCCACGCGAATCGTCAGTTTTGCCTCCCTCGACAATAAGTTATAACGAACATGAATGGATGTTTTTTTCAATCTGAAGCACACAGCCGTGATTGCATTAGTAAATCACCGCGCTGCACAAAAATGTGATTGACGCTCGGCTCGTGCATTGTTTTTTACGTGTTGCTGGCGTTCGTACTTTGTAACAGACGAAAGAATTTCTTTGTTATTATTTTCTTATATTTTATAATCCTTCGTTTGTGTTATGAAGTTTTCATTGGCTGTCTAAATTTTGATGTTTATCATAAGGGATTTCCGCTAACTCGTTTTAGTTATGTCATTGTGCGTTTGTTTTGTTCTTAGACGTTGCAAAGGAGGATAGTGCTCATACACAAACCCATCACATAAGGGAAGCCAGTGTAATGAACGCATGACATACTATGCATCATACACTTTTGGAAATTTTTGTAATTACGCAGCCGCGTCTTGTGCGAGTCTTCGGGCGTTACCGCATATCGTCTGACACGCGCTTACCAAGGTTAATGTTGCCGATTAAAGAACAGCAAAAATGCGTTCTCGCGTGTGCATTTGGCAAGTAATTGTCGTTGCAGAGCTCGAAGTACCCTGAACCATGAAGGGGTCGCAAATTATGGCAATTATACGATTCCAATAGCATGCATGTTTGGGCATGTTGCCTCTACCAACAAGCGCTAGCTTGAAAAGGTTCCCTAAAAAGCGAGGCAGCGCAATGTTCACACTGGGATTCGCGATTTGAACCTCTACCAGAAGATTTCTGGTTTCTCCACAGAACCAGCAAGTAACGGTAGCCATAGCAGAATGCAAATCATCCAAATTGGACAACAGCTTGCCGTGATAGCTGGGAATATACCGTTTCCTCAACAAGGGAACTCTGCCCCGTTAAGTGAGTCGTGGATTGTTATGAAGTGGTGTGGAAAGGAAGAGAGCTAGTTAGCAGAACAGTTGTTACTGCAAAGGAATCAACATTTGCTTCAGTTGGTATTGGTTTAACATCTTGAAGGGCAGCGCAGTAGATGAACACATCAGAAAAACTCGCAACTGATTTGATTGAAACTGCAACGCACACGTAAGTAGTAAGACTGAACCTATGTGCCCTCGCATCATGATGCAATGCTTGGATTTCAACACACATCCCAAACTGCACACTAAAGCATGAAGTCTAACTGATTATTAATTTGCAGACTCATCCAAAGACAAAAATTATTTTTTATACTGGTATTGTGGGTACGCTAATATGAAAAGTCTCAATAACTTCTCTAGTGAACTCATTACCATGTGCAGAAAGTACAGTGGTATCTGGAAAATGTGAAACGTACCCGTGTTTGGAACAGTGACAAGTGAATATGTGTGGTGTTTTAGGGAGCTCTCGCGTTCTGGTAATGTAATATTTATACACCGACCGGCTTGGCCAATGTAAACCTGTCCACAAGAAAATGAAAACTGATACACGAGCCCAATTTTTCAAGCGACGAACAAAGGCAGTGCATAATGGGACAGCTTTCCTTTTTAATCTCAGAGCAGACTGCGTGAATTTTCTTTCTATGTTGCCACATATTTTACTCATCTTATTGTGGGCTCAACATAGATTTGCACCGAAATGACCAGCTACATTTCTGATCCCATGCGACAGTTTGCGGTAGTCTGGGATTACGGCAAACTTTTTATTTTGTGGTTATTTGATTCTCCGGAGACTTGTTTTTATTTTCCTATGAGCTTCTGTGCTGTCATACAAATAACACATTGCACATTGTTAGCTTCCATTACAAGCACCTCGGAACTGCAGCCAAGAGCAAATGAGAAATCATCTCCGAACATAAAAATCTCTACATTCGTCTCTTCCAGGGCGGGGGACACCGTCATGTCAATTTTTGATCGAAAGAAATCACTGAGAGTGAGTGAAATGCAGTTTTGTGGTCAGTTTTTGCAGTCATTCTGAGTTTGTTCTGATGTCCAGGCATGATGTGTGTGGGTATCTCTAAACGCCTTTGACACTACCTCCTTGAATGTTGTTCCAGTTTCAAACTCGAATTTGCAATCAGTGTGGTCTGGTTTTTGTTTCAATCGCTACATTAAAGATGTCCATTGTGGTTCATCTCTGCAAGAGAAAAAATTATAATTTGTAATGATTCATGACGGTTTGTGTTTGCACGCAAAAAAGAATTAAGAACAACAGTTAAAACAATTTTTTAATAAAAATGCAGGTCATTAGGCAGCCCTTACAGCTTCAGAGAAAAACTTAAACGCTGCTTGCGGCACCCCTCATTGCACTGAACATGACCTGAAAAGCAGCGCGTCAATCAAGTGTGTTGGGTAAAAGGCGAGACCTCTGGTCAGACAACATAAACTTCAGTGCCGAGCGTGCCCGCTCCACACTGACTTGTGGGGCTGCAACACCAAGGACTGCTTGCGCTAAGGGTACAATTCCACTTAGCATTATCTGCGCTGTTCTCGGAATGCGTGGTTCCCTGTCTAGCATTTCAAATGAGCCAAAAGTTAGGCTGCCCACTAGCCTCAGCTTCTGAGGCCCTGAGAAACGCTTCGAGGGTATCTTCAAGTCCTCTGGAGATGCGGCCATCGTACCAACTTGATTGACAATTCTTTTCTGCTGCTTATGTTAGAGGCCGACAATTCATTGCCACATTTTCACTAGGTGCAGCCTTGCTTGGCATTTCTGTAGTAGATAGACGAATAGGGGGCTAAAGGGACGAAGGCGAAGGAAAACTCCATAGACATAAAAGAGCACCAACGTCTGTCTGCTAGAACCATGATTTTGTTAACTGGCTTTCTTGGTAGATGGTGAGGAGGAAGCGATAGCACAGGTCATTTCAGTGAGGAAGACTGGGGCAGTTGAGTGGGAATGCTTGTAATACACCGCAAATGAAACGTGAACACAAAAATATGAATCGGAACACGCAAATAGCGCGATTTCTTTCCATACAAGACTAAATGACGCGTGGCTTGGTTACAAAAACAAAGTCCGGAAATGTGGCTTTCTGAATATACCAATATACCCCATTAATAGACCTCAACGAACAGTATTTTTCAATTTTGCCTGTTCTGATTCATATTTCCGTGTTCGCATTTCATTTGCTGCGTATTGTACATAAATCGTATGATACATGCTTGCAGTGAAAGGATGAATGGGAAGAAGAGGGTTTTCGATTAGGGCATCGAATTTGATCGTGGCCAGCCATCTTGGCATGCGAGTGTTGCTGCATGTAGTCCATCCGACTCCAGATCAGGTTGGATGAGCCGGGAGTCCCCGAGGTCTTGAAGAAGTTCACATCGCGCGCCACGTGCTCTTTCAGGGGAACTGGAGGGCTGCTGCAGCCTTTGTTATGGGCCGGCTTCAAAGGGCGTCCTGACAGCAGCAGCCAACCTCTGCCCAGGACACGCTGCAGGGAGAGTTCCCAGGGTGTGCAACTCCCTCGACGGCAAGCTGCAGGGCAGGTTGGTTTCCCTGGAGACGTCCCTGGAGCTGCTCTGTCTACACGGGCTTTGCTGTGGATTCAGCCCTTTTCCTCCATGGGCCCTGGTCTGGATGTGCTTGGAATGGCGACACTTTACATTTCATCTGCGACTTCAGCATCATGGGGCCTCCTTGAAGGTGAGACACGGCACTGGAACCCGAGGTGAGATTGTGGAACGACGTCAACAAGTCTCTTTTGTTACGCTTTGCCGTCCTAAATGGTGATTCATTCACTGCTTGAGTAAGGGGAATCGTAATTTCAGATGCTGAAGCAAAAGGCAATCATGGGACGTCCAATGGATAAGAAATCTCGGTAAAATATTTTATGCTGTATAAACGGTTTTAATGGAGAATTTCAACTAATTGATAGATTCAACTTAGGAACACTATAACTAGTACCTCAGGGGTTTTTGTGGTTTCTGTTGCCTTCCTTTATATCATAAGAGATTGCAGTAGTAGTGAGGATATAGATTGATTGGCTATGAGGTTTAAAGCGGTGATGAGGCACACCGTAGTGGTGGGCTCCAGGTTAATTTTGACAACCTCGGTATCTTTAAAGTATGCCAAAATCTTGAACACACAAGCATTTTCGCTTTTCGCCTCCATCAGAAAAGAGGATATAAAGAGGATATAAGATATAAAGATATCAAAAAAGGATATAAAGACGCCCTGAGGATGTTCGGGGCAGTGTTGTTGATGTGGGTAGCTGACACTGAATGGTGGTATATTTTTGCACATTCCATTTGATTTTAACTGAAGAAAAACTAATGACATTTCATAAAAAGTGGGTTTTGAAACTGAAGAGGATTTGCTCATCATCATCAGCCTGCCTACACCCACTGCATGGCAAGGACCTCTCCCATAGATCTCCAATTACACCAGTCCTATACTAACTGGTACCAATTCATCCCCACAAACTTCTTGATCTCATTTGCCCACCTAAGGTGACAGACGATTTGCTACCGGTCAACAAAGCTGCGATTTTGCTTGACTAGCTGGCATGAAAACTAAGCAGGAAGATTTCTCTGGAAGCAGGGAGGTTTCTGTATCTCTCCTTTGTGGAAGCAGTTGGTAATTACCTCCCTTTTGGTCACCTGCCACGAAATGGCTAGCATTTCAACCGCCGTGAAGACGTCGATTTTTGTCTTTCTCTCTTCAGTTGCAGGTTGAAGAGTATCTTTTCAATGACGTGCTTGCGATATACGAGCACTTCACACTATGAATTATTCCCTGGTCCAGGGGCTGAATGAGTGTGGTGCAGTTGGCTGGAAGGAATCCCAGCTCGATGTTCTTTAGCACCAAACCCTCAACATCATGAGCGGAGCAGTTGTCTACAAGCAGGCATATTTTTCGGTTCTTCTTCAGCTCCATCAGCCACTCTGTGAACAGAGCCTTGGTGTTAGAAACGTACTTGACAGGCAAGTTTCTCCCACTGAAACGTGGCCAACGACCAATGGAATTCGTTTGTCGCTGCCGTCCATGTTGACGCAAAGAAGCACTGTCATTCGCTGGCGGGACTGTTTTCCCCATGGCACTTCTCGTCCTTTAACGCCAGCCTTCTGTTGGGAAGGAGGCGAAAAAACAGTGTCGTTTTGTTGGCATTGTAATTATCCGCCGCGTCGTACCGGTCCGAAATTTCGGGAAGCCGGTTACGCAACCAGTCTTCGGCATCAACTGCGTTGGCCTCTGCGGACTCGCCGTTGACAACTTTTCCAGCAATTGCGTGGCGCTCTTTAATAAACATCTGCAGCCACCCGCTGCTCGCCTTAAGGCATGGCAACCGAGCATTCAAGCAAAGCTCAGGGCTTTTTGTTGGAGAATTGATCCGCACAAAGGCCTGTTTTTCGCTCGCATGTCCATAAACCAGCTGAACAGCACCTTCTCGATGTCCACATGAGTAGCCGCTTTGACCTTTTTTTGGTCAGCTGGGGCCAGCAGTACTCACGGCACTTGGGATGCTGTCCTTCAACTTCAGTATCGTTGAAAGAGTACTCTGCGGGATGGCGTGCCTCTCAATGGCAGTTTTCTTCTTCGCACCGTTCATCACGTCAGCAACTATCTTCGCTTTCATCTCGAAAGTGAGCACTTTTCTTTTCTTTGGAGCACTCATTCTTCTTAAAAGGCTTACCTAATCATGCACGAACAAAATATTAGCAAGCAAAACTTATAGCAGTGGCACCGTGAACAAGGAGGCCTAAAAAAAATATTTGAAGTAGGCTTTGGCAGCCTACGCACAGACGGCACTGGCGTAGGCAACGATGGAAACTTCAAAATGGTCTGCGCACTATTAAGCTGTCTATGACTGCTAGCGGTTTGAGCAGCTTCTCTCGTCACTTTTAACTGTTGTCAATCGTAGCTGCCACTGTTTTTCTTTCGTTTTAGCCTTTTAAAGGGACCCAGAAAAGCCTTCTGTAAAAGTTACAAAAGGCCTGTATTGTCGCGCAGCACCAATATAGCGATGCAATGCCGTTGGAATTATTGATCTACATTCAGTATTAGCTGCGCCAGAAGCAATTAAATGCACCATGCACCTCTCCCCACTTGCCGATCGACTCCTCCTCCCTCTCTGCTTCCTTCAAAGCAGCTGGAAACACTGGGAATAGCCATGTGACATCGCGACGCTCGACTTCCGTTCTGCGCTAGCTACATTCCTGCGCCTAGGCACGCGTCAGTCACTGCGGATCCGCCTTTGCCGCCTTTGCCTCGGGATCGCGCAGGAAGGAGGAAGAGCAGCCGGAAGCCAATGGCTGTGACGCCGCCGCCGGCCGACCTCGCCAGCGATTGGGCGAATCAGGGGGCGCCTTCGCCGTTGCGTCGGCCGCGGTCGCCGTTGCGTCAGCCGCGGTCGGCTCGCTGCGGCGTTGCGCTCATCAGCTGAAAAAGGCGATCTTCAAAAATTGTTTACAAATTATCCGTACAAGGTATGGGGCTCACACTTGGCTCAAAAATCCCCCGTTATGTGTTCTACCACCTGAATGCATTTGATTGCCACCTTCACAAAGATTTTCGGGGTCCCTTTAATTGTTAATGTGAGTACTGAACATTTTCAATGTAGGCTCTGAGAAGCAACATAAAATGTGCCTCGACCGGAATCTCGTTCTTGCTTTCTTGTCGTGACTTCAATATCGGACGCGCTGCATGAAATTACTTCGTAAAATCGAGATAAAAATACATGCATTTAGAAAAATATTGATAGAAAACTTGAACAAATTCATTATATCACAAATTTTGTTAAATTGGGGTTTGCTAAATGGAGGTTCAGCTGTATTACACTGTGGACAACGCACTGAACTACACATCAGCTTGAAAGTGGTTGTCAGTGCACTGGTAAATACGCTGCCTTGGTTTCCTTGAATTTCTGAAGGAAGACTAATGCATGCAAAAAACAGGGAGCAGAGCATCTGCAACATTAATGGGTGGGAGCTTTTTGGAGGCACAGCCTAGGGGAATTTCGTAGCCAGACACAGAATAGTCAGCAAATACTTGTTCCCACATTCAGTCGGCACGAGCTGCATTGGAACCTTGCACCTGTCGTGCGGTTTTCCAACCTGCTGGCAACGGTCAAGGACCGCACGAAGTGCTCGACTTGTCGAAAGCAATTTGATGAGCAAAACTCTTGGAGGAGGCAGGTTTTGCTCTTTTCCACACCCAGGCGACCTTGCCACCCTCCATGAGACGGCCGGAGCAAGTCCTTTTAGCATCTTTTTGGCACTAGCAGTTCATCAAACATTATGTTTTGCCTGTCCCAATACTCCTGAAACAATAGGCAATCGTGACGCTTTCCCTCGCGAATCCTTGTTTGCAAACACTACGCAGCTTTAGAATGCTGTGATTGTTCTCCTGCTCCTTACTGAACGTGGCTCGGCCAATGGCAGCAATCGTTCACAACTGCTGCCCGAGGGTGTTAACAAAGAAATAGGGTCTCCTTCCTCTGCTTTCCCATCGGCTGGTTTCTCTTCCAACGCTCGGGCTTCTCCGGTTTGTACAGTTTCCTTCGGAACCGTCTCCCCTAAACCAACTCTGGATTTGGCCCCGTCAGGAGTTAATTAACAAGCCAGTTGTTTCGCCTTAAGCCCAGAATACATGGAGCGTTTATGCGACGAATAGTTGACGAACTTCGCCCGGCGGCGTCCGTTGGCCGCCCGGCGGCGGAAAAACATCGTCCGCTGCCGATCTAGCCGGGCCAGAAAAAGTTCGTCGCCCTCGATGGCAGCGGCATAGCGTTGGCAAACATGGCGGCGTCCTGTCCGCCCGCTTCACAGCGATAACAGCTTCGTTGCTAATCCCTCAATGCGACATCGTGTTCTAAACCGCTTATTTCGAATTAAATTTGTCCACTTTTGTCCTCACACCAGATTTCAAGCGACAAATAGCCTTCTTTTTTCAGATAGAAGGGCGTTTTTCCAGCTGTTAAGCCTGACGCAGTAGCGTCTGTCGTCGTCATAGCAACATTCTCGCGAAATGTGGCGAGACCGTTCCGGTCTCCGCTCGCGCCCCGACTTCCTGCTTCCGTGCGTCCTGTCCCGTGCCATCCACGCCGGTCGCATTTGTTCCAATGTCTTCGTCCAAAGCTACGCGCCTGAAATTTAATGACAAATTCATTACGGCAGTGCAGAAGCGTCCCATCTTGACGGTGTTGCTTCCAAGTCGAGCAACTGGCTCCTCTGGGTTTCAGTCCTCCATTGGGCTGGAGCAATATTGCTGTAGTCATCCTCCGTGTCGACATAGCCTGGTGGACAGTACGTTGCCTCACTTGCTTCACACAAAAAGTTATGGAGAACACAGCAGGCCAGGACAACAAAAGTTGCGTTCTCGGGGAGTAGGTTGATTGTGCCAAGCAGAACGCGCCATCTCGCTGCCAGTATGCCAAAAGCATTTTTGACGATGCGGCTGGAAAGTACGCATTTGGTACAATAAGTATAACTGGCACAAATGCTGTCAATGGTTTGAAAAGGTAAAACTACATGCAAAATTTTCGTTGCCTGAATTTGGTTGAAATGATTATTTTATACCCGTGAAATCACCATAGCGAAGGCTTAAGTAGCCGCACAGCACTTTAAGGCGGCATTGAAACAGAATACAACCACATTCAGTGTGAAAGAACTAGGCTTCGGTAACTCACTCGGCTCCATTATTCCAACCATGAAGATCTTTTTTTTTGCCGAAAAACAAATGCTGAAAAACGTAACTATTTCGTGATACACGAGGCATGCATTCACACAACGGAGGGAACACTAAAAATAGCATTATGAGTGCGTTAACTGCCCGTTTGCATTCCGGTGATTCCATGAATCAAGCCAAATTAGTGCACCACTACAATAGCAGTTACGTTTCTTGGTGTTGGCTTTGATTGGCGGCCGCCAATCGCACAAACAACTTCAGTATGCTTCTGCAATAAGGGTTTAGCAAAGCAATAGTTTTTTTGTTATAGTGAATGGAGGCTTGCGGAAACCCCTCCCTGTACCTTGCTCTGCTCATCCTGTAGTTGAATACCCTCTGGGCTGGCAGCACGTGTTTCCCAGGGTAGGGACGCATGAAATCAGGTCTCAGCTGAAAAGCCTCATCCCCAACAAGCACGTGAGGTGCAACCTTGCGGCTCCTTGGCAGACGGGCTGGCACTGGGAAGACTAGGACTTCATCCTGCAGCTGCCTTCCAAATGAAGTTGCCTTGAATACTCCACCGTCGCTGTGCCGGCCTGGAGCACCAGCGTCGACCATGACGAAACGGTAGCTGGCGTCTACGATTGCCACCAACACAATGGAAAACGTGCCCTGGAATATGTAAAATGTTATTCACATGAGAAAAGCCACGGACCAGCTTGTTGCGAAAGCACCATTGTTAATTATACCTTGTAATTGAAATATTTGCTGCCAGATTTTGGCGGTGCCTTGATCTGCACATGTTTGCCATCAACCGCCCCGATGCAGTTTGGAAAATTCCAACGTTTGCTGAATTTTTCAGCAACGCTTTGCCATTTGGCAACCCCTGGCACCTAGATGGGACAAAAAAATAGAGCAGTGCATTTTTGCACAGGTTGCTTCACATGGCATGGCATCACTGAAATTTTAACTTTATTGCTGGGCACTGCCCTTAATACATGTTGCACGTATGGTTCATTTTACAAAAAAAAACGTAAACATAAGGCCAGTAGTACTCACGGGTAGGTACAGTGTAAGTGCCGCCACAATACTCTTCAGGTGTGGTGGACGACAAGTCGGCATGTTGACGGTGCAACTCAAAAGGTCAGTGCAATCTGCTTAATTGCACTTCCGGAGGAGAGGTACCTGCGCACAACAGAAAACACTCAGTCATGAGGTGAAACAGCGTGTGAAAGCATTATTCATGCTGCAATCAATACTGTACCTGAGGGTAATGGCCAGCCTCTCTTCAGGGCACAAGGGTTCGCTGTGAACCCACAATCGCCACTTGTTTGTTGCGTGTCGGAGGCATATAATAAATATACAGGTAAAGACTGTCAGATCTCTTAAGCAATAGTTTTTATTGTACATGCATGCCATGTATTAGCCTCTTGGTCGCAAATATCACCACATGACTGTGAAGCACTTTCATGGGAGGGACACTGTTCTCATATGCTGTAAGCCCAAGAATAGTTAGCCGTCATTTTGCAAAGCACTTCCTCCAAATGACGTAGCTGGATGGTGTCTTTTGGTGCAGAAGACTCCTAAAGTTCTAGCTTCATCTTATTACGAAGTAACATTTTACATGAGAAATGGATCTGTCCTTTTCGGCATTGGAGCCAGGAAGTGTCAGGATCCTGAAAGCTCCCGCAATGAGTGCTGGGAAGGAGCAGGGGCCTGCAGCATCCCTGAGTGCTAGCGCCCCATTCGGGAAGCCTGTGTGGAACTGGCTTCAGTTGTAGCGCAAGCAGACCGAAGTAGTCGTACCTTTGCTTCCAGCTGGTTGTTAGGTATGCCAAAGAGCCATGACGGCAACGTGAAGGTCTCCTGGCAAGAACTGGGCTCCAGTAAAGCTTCCGGATTGATTTCTTGAACCCTGCCGAAAGGAGATGTTGCATTTAGAATACCCTCCTGTAGCTCTGTTGCCACTTCCTGCAAGAAATTAAAGCACTGCTGAGATCTGCTCTTGGGCAGGAAATTCATTTTCCGTGAGCTGTTCGGCAAATGCTGCTCTGAGGTCTGCTTGTTCAGAGTCCAGATAGATGCTCTCAATGCTTTTTAGTTGTACCTTAACAAGGGCGATTTTAAGATCTGTGTAGAAATTTTCCAGTTTTTGTAACAGCCTCAAGCGGTCGGCTATTGAGCTCTGAAACAACAGATTCACTCGTTTCGCATTGTGAAGCACTGCTGCTGGGAAAATTAAGTGGATGCGGTTGCAAGTGCCACTGTACATGTCCTGAAGAGCACACATATTGCAGTTATGGCTGAGAATGCTTTGAAAAAAAGCTGCAGGCTCTCAAATTGAACCAAAATTTTTTTGATGCAAGCGTACATTGTTAACCACCTTGTTCGAGACAGAGACGCGAGTTTTGGTGGCTCTACCTTGTCGGTGCATTCATGGTCTTCCGGCATACGGTTGTACAATTCCTTCTAGGCAGCCAGACTGGTGGAGTTCTGAGCAAAGTAATTGCGTGATTCTCGGACTATTTACCCCAGCGCTGAAGGCATTGTCTCCATCGACTTGGCAGCAACAAACAAGGTCTAGCGAGTGGCACAGCACACTTTACTAGAATCAAATGTGGATTTCCATCCCTGAGTTAGCCCTGTAGACACTTGTGCTCTCTGCACATTGAGTTTGCACCATCTGTCGCTATTCCAACAGTCTTTAAGGCCCAGCCCATGATCAGATAGTATGACTATGATGCTCTGATGCATCACATCTGCTGCTTTGTTTGATATTGCTTTCTAGTCAGAGAACATGTTTGAGGTGCAGTTTGTTTCGGAGCTGAGAAGGTGAACAGAAATCCACAACTGCTTTGTGTCGGAGACATCCTGGGATTCATCTAGCAATAAGGAACATCTCAAGCCTCCTATGTAGCTTCTTATCAAGCGGGGCATTTTTTCCAGCTTGCACTTGGAAGTGTGGTCGAGGGCTGCTTCATGGTTGAGCGGGCGCGCACTCCACGGTCGACGTTGGGTCACCAGTGGGACAGTTAGACACGGGTAGCCCCTGAGTTTGTCTTCTGTTTCAGTTCTCAGGAACTCGGTCCAGCCTTGGCGAAGCGTGAATTTTGACTCATTGGCCACAGCCCCTAGCACGTCATAGCCAATCTTGACCGCCAGGACATCGTGGTAGCTCTTCCCCACTACCTGTGTATCGTCGCCGCGCACCAATTGCCGCACTTGGGGAGGTGAAACACCACCACGCAGGTCGGTGATCATCTTGCGAGCCAGCTTCTCGAAGTTGTTGTTCCACCCACTCCCAGCACACGGTGTTAAAAAACTGAGGCGCTGTGAACGTCCACAGCTCGCGCTGTGGACATAGGTTGCGCTGTGGACGAAAGAAGGCGCCCAGCACGAAGCTTGGTGAGGGCAGTAGACTCTTGATAGCGGGCTGCAAAAATGTGCGCACAGGGCAGGCCATACTGACCGTGGAAGCTGCACGTGCAAGTGGTTAGATTATGGTTAACACTGTACTCCTTGCTTGCAAAAGCGACTTGATACGAGCTACCTCTTGGGCTAGCAGTGTACTCTGATGCATTAAACTTTTCGTACTACTCCCGTAGTTTATTTCTCACTTCCGAAGTACAATGCGATGCAACTGCTACCTCAAAGCTTTCTATAGCACCTACATTTAAGCTCAGTTTCATTTCCCTTAGTTTGGCAAACTGCTGAAATTCGCTGTCTCTGTCAACATATTTTAGAAGTGCCTCTATGGCATCAATCAGATGGAGGCGTGATTGAAGGTAAGATTTTATCTTTTGATTATGACACTCAATCCTATTATTCGTACTAGTGCCTAGCGTCAGGACATTTAGCCGGTGCGCGTGAACCCAGAGTTTTCCGTACACAAGTGCCAGTTCTGGTAATAGTAAGAGAAAAATTCTTTAGAAGCAATAGCTTTCAATTTATCGAAGTTTTGTAAGTACTCTTCGGTGCTGCGGGAGTAAATTAAATTATGAATTATGGGCGCTTTAACTGTTTAGTCTCCATCCTCGATTTCTCGTGGGCCTGTCTTTCCAAGCACCTGAGCACGTGCCAAGTGCAAAGAAAGATTGTAGCATTGGGAATAAGATTGCCCGAAATTTGCAGTGCATTTAAATCCTTGCCTATCATTACAACCTTGCAAGCAGAAAGTACAATGGGATTCAAAGCAACAAACTTGGAAAGCATAGGCTGTGCAATTCCTGTGGTCTCATTTTTCAAAAATGTGTAACATGCACTCCTTCCACGACCAGAACTGTCTTCAACTAACACCGAATAAAGAACATAATTTTCTACATTCACTTTGTATGTTCCGTCAACAAAAATTATACCGGGATAATTATTCAAAACGTTTCTCATGGAGGCTGTCTGAATTAAGACGTATTGCAGCTCACCCTTGTTTTTTTTTATAATCAACAGTAAAGTTAGGATCTTCCGCAACTAAGGTTTCAATTTTTTTCACAAACATTTCTCCATGAGCCGCATCATTACCAATAGGAATAGAATGGCGTTGCGATATGTTGTTAAGATCCTTTGTTTTTACAGTTTTTCCTGTCATATTTTTAACCTGTTCCCGAATTTTTCTTGTGAGATTTCGTAAATTGACTACCTGTGCCTGCTCCTCGCTAGTCAGAAGCCTGTTCTGCGGGTACAAAGGATACAAATGCAGATCATGATTATGTGCTGCCTTCACTTCAGTCACCACATAGTGGAAAGTTGGTTTTGATGTAAGGGCCACTTTAACACACATTCCACACCTAGTACCATTGTAGCTCTGATTATTTCTCTTGCCAGTTCCCCGGGGCCTTACTGTAGCACCATGAACGCACTTGTAGACAACCCTACTATACTTAACTCTTTCGCTACCGCAGAAAATTGACCAATTTTGGGGGGTCCAAGAAAACATTTTTTTTTCTGCTAAAAAATTATTTAGGCACTAATTCCAGGAGCACAAAATGCAGATTATTTAACGGCCTTTCCAATAACACCAGTTTTTTAAAGGTTTTCATATATCATAGTTGTGAAAAAAAATATCAAAATCAAAAGTTTTGTCACGTTGTCAAAAAAAATGATAAAAAAGGAGTTGTGTATATCAAACCACCGGTAGTAGAAAGAAATTAGAATATACATTTTGCAGGGAAACATTTCAAAAACACACCCTAAAAAAATGTCGACTTGCGCGGAACAGTTTTTCAGATATAAAAAAAAAATGTTAGCACGCACGGTGCTCGTGTCATGCGGTGAAGCCCAACCTCTAATTCAAACTGTGCAATTTTGGGTGGTTCCTTGGAATAAATCTGGCGGTTTGACGTTATCAGAGGAACCAATTGGCCCCCACATAACGTAAAAACATCTTGTCAATGGCTGACTTTGCATTTACAGCGAGCACAATATTTGGGACAAGCACGCGATGCAGAAAAAAACATGCATGAAGTTGAAAACGGAATGCCGTGGCTGATGTTTGTTGTCGTTCACGGTCAGTTATCTCTCAAAACATAAAGCTGAGCTTTATTATCATCTTCTTACTCGCAATTGTAGCCTTGCTCGCAAAAATGAGGTACGATGAGCTAGAATCGTCCCCTGCGATCTTTGGCCGAGTAGCACTCGCGCGCTAAAAAAGATCAGCACAACGAGCCTCCTCTATTGCAGCGCCACCTAACATTTTTCAAATGAAACAGTACAAAAACTTATCGGAGACTTCGTCCGAATAGACAGTTCAACTAAGCAGCAACATTAGACACCCGGATATACCCTCGCATGAAAACGAAACTGGAAGGCGAACAGCTGGCAGTGTAAGGCCGGTTTGAAGCGCTGTCCTCGGCGGAACAGATATCTGGCAACTGGGTGTGACCTTTTGACTTGCATCTGAAGTTCTTATCGCAGAAATCGGGTTAGGGTGGGGGGAAATGAGGAGCGGCGTGCTTTGTTCGAGGATCAGTCGCGGACGGTTCAGGCGCCATGGCAGTTAGCCTTGAAGTTGGGTAACTGCGTAGTTGCGCTAAATATGAATTTCGCGATGCAGAAACGAAACCGAAACAGTTGTAAACTGTTTGGGAATGGTCCTGGGGTAAGTAGAACTACCAGAGTACATAGGACAACTTGCGCAAAGGCAATAAAACTGCCTAAAATCATAAAGTAGCTTTGCAACCAGGCACTGCTTGACATTTTCAGCCGATTTCTGGGATTATTACTGTCAGAGCGTGAACCTGACGATTGAAAATCGTTTGCTAGTTCCCCATTCACGCCCTGATAGCAAAAAACAAGCGCTGGTGCAGAGTAATTACGAGTTGCACGCATTCTTCGTTGGTAGCCTTGAGGCGCGATGACCACGCCCCTTTTCCACAACCAGGTGATTCAAAAGCGTGTCAAAAATCACGTTTCCGTTGCAAAAATGAAAACAAAACTGATTTTGAAAGGCCATTTTCTGATCTAACTCCGAACAGCTTTACTTGTTCGAGAAACGCCTGGAACGCTATGAAAAGGCGCTCCCAAAAGTATCGATCAAATTGATCGATTTTGATAGGCGCGGTAGCGAAAGAGTTAAACTCCTCGTGCAAGTCAGGTGTGATGTTCTTGTGCGAGTTACTAATTGAAACAACATGTCTGCCTTCTGCACACCAAGCTTCGAAGCACTGCCGGAATGTAACAAAACTGTCAAACTTAGCACCCACAGCAATCTCGCTGCCTCCCCCTCCAACTAACATAGTAGCATCCTGGGCATCACAACAACCAGTCTCGGGACCTGGATGCTTTTTGGTCACAGCCTTTCCTTGATCGGTCTGGACATCAGAGGTGGCAACCCCACAGCTCGGCATCAAAGCTAAATACTTGAATTACCCCGGTCAAGCCGGAGTGACGAGGCCACAGGCGTCTGCTACATGGACGTTTGGAACGACATGGGACAGTGGGCCGTAGCCCAGCCGTCTTTGGCCTTAGCAGTGTACCATAATCGTCCAAAAGTGTCCGGAAACTACTCTGGAACGAAGGAGAAAATATTCGAGCGACTCAGAAAAGATGGAATGCCTGTGGCGGGCCTCTAACTTATATCTAAACAGTGCGGCGTCTGTCACACATGAAAACTGATTAAGAAACTGGAAATAAAATAAACACAACACAAAATATAAAGTAATCTATAAGTACGCCCCTGGACCCCCCTCCCAAGGACCCGTCTACTAAATCTTTGCAACATGATCAGGCTTCCACGCAAAACGCAAGCAGCGAGCCAACTCATGTCCCGCGGTGAAAGCCCCATCGCCGCACCAGCATCCATAGTCTCTCGACACAACATCGCTCGTGCCCCGAAAGCCATTCCATGAATGGACACTGATCGACCGGGAAAAAGCCCTTTCAAGGAGGAATACCGTATTTATTCGAAAATAGGTCGAGCACGAATATAGGTCGACCGCCTAAATATTGAAGTCGCCGAAAAAAAAATAATATATTCGATTATAGGTCGACCCATACTTTTAAGAAAAAACTTCAGGAAACTTTTTAAAACTCCCATTTATTTACAACGCGGTCACCTCACTGGTCGGAGCCACACACTGCGTCGTCGTCGGAACTTGCGCCGCATGCGCCGCAGTTCATTACCCACCCCCGCCCTCGACTGGCTTTGAAGGCTGAACGGCCAATCCCGCCTCGCAGCGCTAACTGTTGAGCTTTGGTCTGAATATCTTCGCAGGACACTCGGTGTCCTTTCGCACGCTCCTCTTCCACGTGCAGCCGGAGGTTTTTCTCAAGAGCATCGTGCCTCCCAATTGTAGGGCCACGAAACGCACGACGCAGTCCCCTACAAGCAAAAAGTTCGTCCCGCTGTTTCCGCCATCCCCTGATCAGCTTTTTATTAACGACTAACTCTCGCTTAGCGGCGCAGTTGTTCAAGTTCTCAGCAAACAGGATCACCTGCCGCTTAAAGTCTGACGTGACATCGCGAAATGCGCACGAGAAAAACGTTGTGTGCGGAAATCACAACGAAGCAAACACAAAGAAAGCGCATGAAACGGAGAACGGGAGATAGTAGAGACAGCGAGCGAAGCAGGTAACGCCATTCCGTTCACGAGGTGGCTACGCTAGGTGGCGAAAGTCACCTTTACCCTCACCTCGCGCTAGCCGCTACCGCGGCTCCGAAGACACCAAGCCAAGCCAATCTGGCTCTCTAGCCAGTACGTCAGCTCGCTCATGTCCGGTTCGGCCGCAGGTAATGCGCGATAGCCGGCAGTGACTGTGGGTGGTTTTCTTACGCTGATTGTTTTATTATTTTTTCCTTTATTTTCTTGCCTGTCTTTGTTCTAGATGCTCCGTGCTGCCGCCTCAAATTGAGGAGCGCCGGGCGTGACGGAGAAACGGATCGCTCGGTGCGCTCGCCATTCTTGATCACGACTATAGGTCGAGGTTCTTCGGTCACGATTATAGGTCGACCCTCAATTTTTAAGCACATTTTCGGAAAAAAAAGGTCGACCTATATTCGAATAAATACGGTACTTTTGGACCTTATCTTTACATTTTTGCTTAAGGATCCCTTCATTGGAGTCCCAAGTTACCGCCACGTCAACAATGACTACCTCGTCGCCGACTTGAAGCACCAAGTCGGGTTTCAAGCGAACGCCTTCCTTAGTCGTGAACACCTTCTCCTCCGTGACGGTTGCGTCGGGAACTTTTTCTTTGGCCGAGCGAGCTATCTGGCGGGAGACGAGGTTATGTCGTTCTTGCCTGGAAAGGTTGATAACTTCGCATTCTTGCAAGATGTGGAATGCGGTTTCCTGTCGCTCGCCGCAGCGACGATAGTCGCGTGCAGCGGGATCTGAAGCATGTTTGTTGTAAAGAGTACGAGTTGGAGCGAGGTTCGTTCGAAGTCGCAACGCACGAATGCGGTCGCGATCGTTGAGGAGTTTGGAGTCGTGATATAGCCAAGCGTTGGCTCTTTGCTGTTGAGAATGAGCAAAGAGATCCTTGTTGGTGTACATGTCTCGCATGTTCGTCCACCACTTTGCAGCAGCTCGTTTAAGGGCTGCGTCTACCGACTTTGGATCAGTGATCCCAACAGGAACTTCAAAAACTGAGGCTATCCGAGCATGGCATGAGCCGAGAATCTCTTCAAACAGAACGTCTACTACCGGATCCCCCAAACGCAGCAATCGACATAACGACTGGAATTGCACAGCCTGAGCAACACGCTCAAGCTGGAGTGTCCCAAGGCCGCCATTCCGAGATGGCAGCCAGATATGACTGCGGGGGAACTGCGTAGGCAAATGCATCAAAGCCTTGATGCGCATGCCGAGCGTTTTGTCCCATCGCCTAGACTCATGAAGGACATCAAGTGTGTTGGACACCGCGTAGAGAAGAGCTGGAGCCACAAGCTGATGAATACCACGAAGTTTCTGGGAAGGTTTAAGGGAGGCCGACCCAATAAGCTTCAGAAGACTTTCAGCCTTGGTTGGATTTACATTTGGACTTTTATTAACGAACAATTCTAAACCCAAGTACTTTATGGGATGATCTGGAGCAATAGACGCTAGATCCGAGTCCTGAAACTGCAAGCGAGGAAGGTCGTATTGTTTGCCATGTGTGTAGTGATTGATTCGCCACCCAAAGTACTGAGACTTTGAGGGATTAATAACCAAGCCAACATTTTCGAAATAAGCCTGTCTGACGAACCATACCCTGCAAACCCTCAAATGTATTGGAAACAAGAAGAATATCGTCTGCGAAAGCTAACGCAGACATACAAGACCCGTCCACTTGTATACCCAATTTGGAGGAGTTAAGCTGCTCCAAGAGTGGGTCCAATACACAGTTGAAAAGAAAGGGAGACAAAGGATCGCCCTGTTTTATGCCCCTATTAACCCGAACCCAAACTAATGACCTTTGCTTTTCAATTGTCCTTTGAATCTTGGCCAGTCTTATTTCCCAGGTTCCCATTTTCCAAACCCTCCGCTTTCGCGAAAAAAGGTTTCTCCCATCTGCTATGCATACGTTGTGCACATGTTGCCGTTACCCACAATGCATCATGCCCAGCTTTACAGATCACGGGTCTAGATCGCTGGGAAGTCTAGTACAAGGGGAAGGGGAACAGCAGCAGTGGCAGGAAAACATTGGGCTCGTGGGGCTGCCGTTTGGAAAATACCCGCACTGGCGCTGCCGCTCACTTAAATGCCATTGGTGAAGGTGTTGTCCGCAAACAGATTCGTTGCATTTCTTGTATTTGAATTCACGTTGTGACTTTTCTTTGAAGGCGTTATTAGAGAGTTCATTGAAGGTAACACCACAGCAGTCTTACAGGAACCAAGCAGTAGTCCTACCTTTTCGCTGTGAACCCAGAATCGCCACTTGTTTGTTGCGTGTCGGAGGCATATAATAAATATACAGGTAAAGACTGTCAGATCTCTTAAGCAATAGTTTTTATTGTACATGCATGCCATGTATTAGCCTCTTGGTCGCAAATATCACCACATGACTGTGAAGCACTTTCATGGGAGGGACACTGTTCTCATATGCTGTAAGCCCAAGAATAGTTAGCCGTCATTTTGCAAAGCACTTCCTCCAAATGACGTAGCTGGATGGTGTCTTTTGGTGCAGAAGACTCCTAAAGTTCTAGCTTCATCTTATTACGAAGTAACATTTTACATGAGAAATGGATCTGTCCTTTTCGGCATTGGAGCCAGGAAGTGTCAGGATCCTGAAAGCTCCCGCAATGAGTGCTGGGAAGGAGCAGGGGCCTGCAGCATCCCTGAGTGCTAGCGCCCCATTCGGGAAGCCTGTGTGGAACTGGCTTCAGTTGTAGCGCAAGCAGACCGAAGTAGTCGTACCTTTGCTTCCAGCTGGTTGTTAGGTATGCCAAAGAGCCATGACGGCAACGTGAAGGTCTCCTGGCAAGAACTGGGCTCCAGTAAAGCTTCCGGATTGATTTCTTGAACCCTGCCGAAAGGAGATGTTGCATTTAGAAT
Organism: Haemaphysalis longicornis; assembly: GCF_048455015.1. Classification (NCBI taxonomy): domain Eukaryota; kingdom Metazoa; phylum Arthropoda; class Arachnida; order Ixodida; family Ixodidae; genus Haemaphysalis; species Haemaphysalis longicornis. Next base: position 216,009,942 of record NW_027526335.1, read on the forward strand.
ACCCTCCTGTAGCTCTGTTGCCACTTCCTGCAAGAAATTAAAGCACTGCTGAGATCTGCTCTTGGGCAGGAAATTCATTTTCCGTGAGCTGTTCGGCAAATGCTGCTCTGAGGTCTGCTTGTTCAGAGTCCAGATAGATGCTCTCAATGCTTTTTAGTTGTACCTTAACAAGGGCGATTTTAAGATCTGTGTAGAAATTTTCCAGTTTTTGTAACAGCCTCAAGCGGTCGGCTATTGAGCTCTGAAACAACAGATTCACTCGTTTCGCATTGTGAAGCACTGCTGCTGGGAAAATTAAGTGGATGCGGTTGCAAGTGCCACTGTACATGTCCTGAAGAGCACACATATTGCAGTTATGGCTGAGAATGCTTTGAAAAAAAGCTGCAGGCTCTCAAATTGAACCAAAATTTTTTTGATGCAAGCGTACATTGTTAACCACCTTGTTCGAGACAGAGACGCGAGTTTTGGTGGCTCTACCTTGTCGGTGCATTCATGGTCTTCCGGCATACGGTTGTACAATTCCTTCTAGGCAGCCAGACTGGTGGAGTTCTGAGCAAAGTAATTGCGTGATTCTCGGACTATTTACCCCAGCGCTGAAGGCATTGTCTCCATCGACTTGGCAGCAACAAACAAGGTCTAGCGAGTGGCACAGCACACTTTACTAGAATCAAATGTGGATTTCCATCCCTGAGTTAGCCCTGTAGACACTTGTGCTCTCTGCACATTGAGTTTGCACCATCTGTCGCTATTCCAACAGTCTTTAAGGCCCAGCCCATGATCAGATAGTATGACTATGATGCTCTGATGCATCACATCTGCTGCTTTGTTTGATATTGCTTTCTAGTCAGAGAACATGTTTGAGGTGCAGTTTGTTTCGGAGCTGAGAAGGTGAACAGAAATCCACAACTGCTTTGTGTCGGAGACATCCTGGGATTCATCTAGCAATAAGGAACATCTCAAGCCTCCTATGTAGCTTCTTATCAAGCGGGGCATTTTTTCCAGCTTGCACTTGGAAGTGTGGTCGAGGGCTGCTTCATGGTTGAGCGGGCGCGCACTCCACGGTCGACGTTGGGTCACCAGCCGGACAGTTCGACACGGGTAGCCCCTGAGTTTGTCTTCTGTTTCAATTCTCAGGAACTCGCTGCAGCCTTGGCGAAGCGTGAATTTTGACTCATTGGCCACAGCCCCTAGCACGTCATAGCCAATCTTGACCGCCAGGACGTCGTGGTAGCTCTTCCCCACTACCTGTGTATCGTTGCCGCGCACCAATTGCCGCACTTGGGGAGGTGAAACACCACCACGCAGGTCGGTGCTCGTCTTGAGAGCCAGCTTCTCGAAGATGTTGTTCTACCCACTCCCAGCACTTGGTGTTAAAAAACTGAGGCGCTGTGAACGTCCACAGCTCGCGCTGTGGACATAGGTTGCGCTGCGGACGAAAGAAGGCGTCCAGCACGAAGCTTGGTGAGGGCACTAGACTCTTGATAGCGGGTTACTGAGGTCAGCTGTTCTTCTAAATCGCCATCCTCAACAAGCCATTCAATTTCTTCATCTAACGCGGCAAGTGGCTCTTCTTTATTCTTTGAAAGTCCAAGTTTATCATTCAGCTCACCAGCCAAGATGGGTGTCGCGTCCATCAAGGTGTTTAGTTCGTTGATCACCCTTGTTGGGGCTGCTTGAAGATGCGCCCGTTTCTGTTTGAGCTGATCCATAGCGTTGCTGTGAATGGGTTGGCTGGTCTGGATCTCGAACCGCTGGTTTGCACTGGCCGTAGTTCTCTTCAGTAGGCTCGCTGTTCGATGGGGCCTTCAACGGTAGGATTTCACATCCTGGTCACGGCACCACTTTGGTTGAAAACCGGGGAGCTGGCGACATAGAGAGAGGGCCACTTTATTGTGTCAGCGGCAAGAATCATTCCAAACAAGCCTAATGATGATGGCATGCGCCCCCTCGTTCCCCGCCTCCCCTCAGTTCTTGCCAGGTTTGTCGTCCTCTTTTTGTCCCCGTCGCTTTAAATATGTTGCACACGGTGTGGACCTCAGCCCCGACATGAGACCACCAGTCATTTTGAAAGTTTGTTGGGGCCTGACGCCAGGGGAGGACGTGAGTGTAGCATGCTCAAAACCGGTGAGAACACAAGTCGTCAGCTGTTCAAAGTCCGCCACCTGGTGCTCCTGGATGAATCGACGGGCACAACTGTTGGTAGTATGCTGGAATGTGACCACTTATGCCATTGTTGGCTGGTGGTCGAAAGCAGCAAAATTGTACGGCAATGAATAGTCGCCGTCTTGTAGTTGTTGCCAGGTGAGCTCTTGCCGTGCGAGCTCCTTGCTCAGCGGCTCTTCGAGTGTGTTTGCCGGTCAATTGGTGTATGCGTTGCCTGTGGTTAGGACAAGCCAAGCCTGCATGAGATACACCTCTACCGGGCATGAGACTGCCAGCCGGATTTTCGAGGGCTCAGTCTTTATTAACGCAACATTATCTTGCGTATAATGCTTGCGGATGCGAGCCTCGAGGCGATCAAAATCTTCATCCTTTTTTCTGGCTTTAAACTTTCCTGTCTTTTTCTCGCCATCCGCAATGAGGGTGTACTCAACAGTACCGAGTGAAGATGCTCCGGAGCGGGCCCACTCTTTGTCCCAGAGCCATTGGTGAAATGTCCACTTGTCTGGCGGGTCACGGGTTGGGATGCTAGCCAGCTCTCGGATGGCACGTAGGAAGTCGCTGGCTGAGTAGCCGGTGCCGTCTTAAATCAGCAGGCCATGTTGGTCTCGTCCCCCTTCAACCAGTTCCTGGGTCTTCTCGATCGGATCCCAGCCTGGCACGGGGGGGCACATTGTCCCATACAGCGATGCAGCTTCATAGAAGCATACGCAGTCAGCAGCACTAATGGCAACGTTCTCGTTTTTCACGCGGTCTGAAAATACACGGCTGCAGGCTCGGAAGTGTTCCGCGCTGGCCTGGAAGGCGCCTGCAAGCACGAGAGCGTCCCACCAACTGTGTTGCACAAACACGACCTTGGCGAGAAGTATGTTCACCATTGACATGTAATCGAACCACTGGAGCAGGCAGAGAGGTTCTTCCAACTCTACCTGCCGGCCACTGGCACTGTAGAACCTCCACACATCCGACGCACGCGCATTTCGTATGCCCATGTTCTGAGGGGTGCGAGGTGGGAAGGCAGCCTGGACAAGACAGTCGTCATCGGGGTCGAGCAGGGCGGCTTGGAGCGTGGCGGGCCAGTCGTCTTGTCGTGGTTGCACCACGCCCCAGCCGGGCTTCACTGTCGCACACACCTGCTTTGCGAGTTCATTCAGAGCGGTTTCCGTCATCCAGCACTCGGGCAAGAGCGTAGTGTTGCTGCGGTAGAGGCTGCCGAGGCACGGGGCTGCCGTGGGGCTAAATAACACATCACCTATGTACACACACAACACAAAGGCGGGGTTGTAGTTGTAGCCCCGGGCTGCCAAACTGTAGCAAATGTTACAAAATAGAGTTTCTTTACACTTTAGAAGAATTAACTTGGCAGCACTGGAAATGGCCAGCTCGGCCTGGAGCGTCAGCTTGATGCGAGTTAGCAGAGTCTTTCAGTGCTCTACTGGTCACGAAACTGCTCCGTAACTCAATGGGAGAGCTTCATATGCTGCGTTTGGCCGCCATCTCACTGAGGTCACTCCTCGGGCGGCGTTGCGCAGGCTCGAACGGCAGAGACGCGGCGAGTTGCGTTTGTTTTGTGCGAGGGAAAAATGTAACGTGCATCTCGCGCTGTTGTGATGCAACTTAAGTAGTGCAATGACGATGCCGAACACGTGTTGCGTCCAGGGATGCCGTTCCTTGTACAATGATACAACAGAAAGTGCTTTCTTGTTCTGTTAACCGAGCGACGGGGAGCTGCGTGAGAAAAAAGAGGTGCGCCATTCCAAGGCAAGAAATGGGAGATTTCAACTTCGATTACAAGTGTCTGGCAGTGTTTGGGAGTGCACTGTGTGTGAGAATGAAAAAAAGCAATGTACCCTGGACCTAGAATTGTACAAGGCTAACTTAAAGACGGATTTTTGTCAGATCAATCAGGTAGTACCTAGGCTAACTTAAAGACGGATTTTTGTCAGATCAGTCAGGTAGTACCGGTGCTTCATTACCTGTTTGCAAACTTGTATTACCTTGCGCACAGGCTCGCATGTAAAGAAAGCTTTGGGACATCCTTGTGCTTTTACTTTTCATATTTCCGCGAATTATTCCTCAGGGTCCGTTTTGTTAGTTTTGTAACCGCGCGTGGCCGCTTCCGGTTTTCTTATCTGGCGTTTCAAACGGAGCGTCCGTTTGCTCTTTTTATCGTACGTCCCGCCAGACAATATTATTTGATATGGAAAGGGTGTCACCTTGTCGCTAACTTTTTTTTGTTTCTTCGATAATGTTCTCGATCCTTTTTCTATGGATCTGAAATTAATAACGTTCCGAGAGTAATGCATGCATAGCAAACACCGCGCAACTCACTTTATCGACGTTCGTCTGTGCACGTCACACTGCGGACTGCTTCTTCGGCGTTTGTGTTTCATTCTAGTCTTTCGTAGAGAGAGAGAGAGAGAACATTGATTGCCCAGTCACCGACCTAAGTCCAGGTGAGCTAAACGATGGATTCTGAGGCGTCACTGTCTTCATAGTGGTCCAGAACGTCCTTGGAGATCTTCTGGATATGAAGGCAGAGAGCCTCCTGGGAGGCCCGAACGTCTGTTCTGGGCGGGGGAGCCAGCCAAGTGTCCCACGAGGTGATGCGGGAGAAGGAGGGGGGGAAGCTTCGGGGGGTGGCAGTCCCAGTAAGAGTGGGGAATAGAGGGGTATGCGCCGCAAGAAGGGTAGGTCCGGGGACCGGAGCACTTGCGAATGCGATGTAGAATGTGGTGAGATGGGAGGGAGCGGGTATGAGCCTGGCGGAGAAGAACGGTTTGGGCGCGAGTGAGGTACGGGTCTGGAGAAGGGTAGACTTGGCGGGCGAGGCGATAGGAAAGTAAAGTGAATTTACGGGTCTCACGATCATGAAGACGAGTGGAAGGAGGATGGTATGAGGTTGGCCAGAGCATAGACGGACCCGGGGATAGATCTCGGGAAAGCGCGTTTACTCTTGCGTTGCCGTCCATGTTAGCGTGGCCAGGTACCCATACCAGGACAAAGAGGTGAGCGGGAGGTCGCTTGTATAAACTTCGTTCAGAAAAGGTTTGCGTCGTTCTTGGCTACGTGGCAATATTCTGTTTCCTCCGTGTGCTGCACATCGCCGCGCAAAAAAAAAAAATTGTACGCTGGACCACGCTCTTTTGTCTCCCTTCGTAATATTGAAATTTTTTTGTTGCATGTGATAAAACCAGTTTTATTGTTCTTTTTTCGCTTCCTTCTTTTGAAAGTGTAAAGCGCGGAAGCGGAAAAACACACGGTGTAACATATATCTCTGTTTTGATCCTTAGCGTTTCTGCAGCGTTTTTAGATGTTATTACGTATGCACCCACTCATCGAAACGGCAACACTATTGGGATATCTCTTTTAGCGTTCTGCGCATTCCAGAGCAATCAATGGATTCATTAAGCGTAGTCTGAACAACGTGTACTTGGTTTCTTTCAGTTTTTTTTTATTGTATTATCGATGGGCACGCAGCTGTCCGTGACTACGGAGCTACCGTATGTGTGGTATTTACAACTTTTGCTTTAAGAAAAAAAAGCAATAGAGATTGAAAAATCCGTAAACACGACGGCGCAGCGCTTGTGCCAGATTATGCAGAAGCCGTTGCCGTTCGCGGCCGAAGTCTACGGTAATTTACTTGGAAAAATAAAACCCCATTGAAGGCAGGCGATATTCACAATGAATGGACTATTCATCCCTCATCGTTAGCTATTACAAAAAAAAGCACACTTAATCGGTGAGCAGACACCAAAAGCAGCGAGCGTTTAGAGCTGACCAATATGCCGCACGCGCGACGGCTGGATGCCCTTCGTGCGGTGGTAGCACCTGTAGTGGCGCCCGCGGTCCCTATATGAAACGAGCGCCGAAGTTTCGTGACCAGTAAAGCATTGAGGGACTCTGGAGTTAGTCTATGTACACTATTTACACTTGAGTCACTGAGGTGCTTAGCCATCTTGGGGGGGGGCTTCTTCCTGTCGAGGAGTTGTGTGCGATGTGCTCGCGGCTGGTGTGGAGGAGAAAATCTGCGATCCGGCTGCCCCAGTCTTCCTCTCCGTCGTGCCTGATCCGCCTGCATTTCCGGACCATGCATCCAGCAGCGACTGGAGGGCCGGCCCCGCCTTGTTCTGGTCCGCGTACCAGGTCAGGTCCGGCATCCTGTCCTTCCACACGATGGCTCCGGCCAGTCCTCCAAACCCGGCCCTGACGGCATTGGTCCGTTTGTTGCCCAGCCTGGGCACCAACAGGGTCAGGTCTCCTTCAAGTCAACAGGCTCCTTCAAGTCTGTCCACCTCTACCACGTGGTGTTCTTGGTTCACCCCCGCTATGCGGTGCCAGGCATCTGCACGCCTGACGAGCGGGACGGGAGCATGGCCGGGGGCGGGGGCACCCGCTGCTGTGGCACCGGTGGTAAAGGCGGCGAGGGGGTAGTCAGGCAGGAAGTGGACCAGCCTGTCGGGCCACACGTCGGCTGTGGTGGGCACCACCACATCGTTCAAACTCAGGCACTGCTTGTAGAACGCCATGGTCAAGCTCGGGCCATCAAAGCCGTCGGGCGGTGCTGCGCCTTTCTCGGAGTAGGGCTCGACGACTGACGTGCCGCCCTCAATGCACGTGGAGTACACGAACGGCACGTTGTTACAATCAGGAGGTCCAAGCCCAGGCAGTCCAGCAGGTCTCGGCGGCCCTCGAAAGGCAACGACCAAACCGGAGGGAGGCTGCCACCCCAAAACAGGGGCAGGCGCAGTCGACCAAAGGGAGTAGTGAGGCCGTGGCCGGAGTAGAGGGGCCAATAGCCGGGAAGATGTCATGGAAGTTGCTTTCCTCGCTCGTAATATGCTGCTTGAATCTGCTTCCTTGAATGTGCTTTCAAAAATGGCTTGTAGAGTGCAATTAAGCGAACTGCCAGGTAGAAAACAAAACTGAAACAATGAAATAACGGTAATTAAACCTTGATTATACCTGGGTAAGTTGCCAAAGCCAAGTTTCTCTTAAGCATGTCGCCCACATGCTGTGCATGGCTCGCAGCTTACCTGTCCTGTCTTGTGAAGCAGTAAGTGCAAAAAGAAAAAGTCGAGTTTTTCTTCTTACTCCTGGCCCATGCCTCTTGGTCAAAATGACTTATCTCTACTTCCGCCCACTTCTCAGTGAACACAGCAAAGTCAGCCCAGTGGCACCCAGTAAGAGCCATCTATCGCAGTGCCTGGAAGAAGTACACGTCGCCTCTCGTAAGGTGAGGACGGCTGTCCTCCTGCATCAAACAACATGTTTCCTCAGCTGCTCTGCTAGTGTTGCTGTACTTCAACTTCTTACGGCACTTAGTTTCCACCACACCATAGCTGCCCTTTTCGGGGTCAGAGACAAGTCTGTCAGGGCTAGCACCCACCCATGAGCAGCTTGGGGTCATAGGTGCACAGTGCCTCAAGGAAACATGGTGTGCCATACAGTGCATTACAGCTAGGTAACGATCCACTGCACAGGACTCGTTCTTAATGCCATGCTGCGCAGGGCGAACACGCGAGAGGTCCTTGGGATTTAAAAGGTTCCGTAAACCTTTTTCCATCCAGTTATGTCACTGCAAAATTGGCACGGAAGGTTGGTGACGTCAGACGATGCTTTCGAGCAGCATGCCACGCCTGACTCATGTACTGCTGTCTTGTGCTCTCATCTGCAGTGAGACGGAGGTGCTACAAAAACATCGCTACAAGTGGCAGGTTGGCAATTGTGGGGTCGCCTATGTAAGGCTAGCCTGTGAAGCGAACTTCACCTGCTATCGTTTACGCAATCGCCCCGCCGTAAAACATAGCGGCTCTCACGCGACTCCCAACCCGCCGTGCGCAAAGTCGCGCGTAGCTCAGGTTTCGGGCAAAAAAGGACACCACGGACTCGCGACAAACAATAAACAGGTTTATTGTAGCTAATATCGTTGCGCGTGCAAACAGACCAGCAGCCACAGCAGGGAGGATAGTGCTGTCCTACTGCAGCGTTCTCGCAAGGGAAGACAAAGGGTTTTGGCTTACCCAGTGAAGGTCGCCGGGGCGCGTGGATGCCGGGGTCGGGGCAAGGGAGGTCCTTTGGCCAGTAGGTAGATCCGTCGAAAGAGAGGAGGCCCTCGCTCGCAACCTCCCATCTCGGCTCTTGCCGAGGACCGGTTTTTCACCATCCTCCTCCCGGAGCTATGATCGCGCCCTCCGAGGCGTCGCGGAGGAAACGGGAACCGAGGCCCGAAGCGGGTTGTTACCGGAGTGGTTGGCAATGTGCAGCGTAGTGCAATTGCTGCGAGAACGTTGCCCCCGTGCCGGCAGCGTCAGCCGGCTTGACCATAGCTGCCAGCGTGCACTCGAGGTGGGAGAGGGGGCATGACGCGAGTGCGCTCCCCACACAGTCCAGCTGCCAGCCTGCCACTTTTTTACAATGAAATGTGCAGATTGCAAAAAAGAAAAAAAGACCCGTGACTTCACTTTTTTGAAAGTGACTTCTTTTTGAAAAAGTGACTTCACTTTTTTGAAATGACTTCACTTTTTTGAAAAAGACTTCACTTTTTGAAAGTGGATGATGAGCAAAGCTTTTCAGCGCACCACATAGGGATGTCAGAGAATTTGTGAAAAGGCATGGTCAACTTTTATTTCTCTGGAGCCTTGATCACATTCAGCCCTAACAAAGACCCATACGTACACATTGCCATAAAAAAAAACAGTGCAGAAAACTGGGATGCAGTAGAAAGACAACCCGCTGCTTGTTTGACGGCGACACCAGCTCTGAATTTCTACCTCAGTATAAGTGAATTATTGATGTTTGCTTTTTATTATATCCTATAACCCTCTTCGTTACTTAGGGGAGAAATACACAGAGGTCTATGAATGTGACGTGGGACCGTGTTTTTTTTTTTTTTTTTCATTATATCCGCATCTTCACTATAAGCAGGTTCACTATATTGAGGATCTACTTGATATTGTCTTAAAGTGATATACCTTGCTGAATCCTGAAAATTCTTTCCATTGTCAGAAAGGTGGCCACAAATGGCTGTGACAGCAGATGTCGATCTCTTTCCGTTCGCACCTTTGACAGTACACCATCCTCTTCCAGGTTTTGATTCTATTGTGTTATGACAATATCGAATTCAAGTCTGTGGTTCCAAAATCCCACAGCATCCACTCAGCCACGCAGATTCAAAGTAATAGCAAATTTTTCTACTCTTCCAATGTTCTGAGTGAACATCTTCAAACGCTGCACAGCTAATAATACAAACACTGCGTAGTCATTTCATGACCTGCAGACCAGGGACTGGGTGAGAAATATTTGAATGCTACCACTTTTGCCATGCCCATATCCCTTGGAAATTGGAAATGAATACGGAGCACTATGAAAATGCCTGCAAGAAGGCACCTAATTCTGCCTGCCTTTCATTCACCATATGGTAGTACAGCCTACGCTCGTTACAGCGGATCCGGCAACAACGGACTTTTGGTTACAACAGACCATTTCTGTTGGTTTGTCTGGTCCCCAGGCATTTTAAATGGAGTCCACTCCGCTCACAACGGACCCAGCTAGAGCAGACTATCGGCTACAACAGACTAAATTTCAGGCGAAAATTATTTCGACTGAATGTTTATAGCGGACTTCCGTGGGGCCGGCACCCGATGTGCTTTTTCTTTGTTTATTTTGGCAAGAAAACTTTTATGTCTGGCAACATTGCTGGCAGCCGCATCATTGGCGCAGCCAAGCCAAGCCAGTGCCAGTGGCTTTTTTTTGTGCAACTAGCGGCATAAGCGGCAGGGTAGCCGATTTCACTGTCGGATAAATTAAGCGTAAATAACGCTGTTGAACATGGGGAAAAACAGGCCGACATCGCCAGAAGTACAGGCCTGTCTAAGCAGACGGTCCGCTCTACCGTCAAGAACAAGGCCACTGCCGATAAACGCGACTCCAGTGAGATTGAAATCAGGGCTATTGAATACTCGAAGTGGTGCACTCGGAGGAGAGTCTGCCCTCGTCAGTTTTTTTATGTAAATTGGACAAACACAAGGATGCGTATGTAAATTTTCAGAGGGACAAGGTTAGGCAGGCATTTGGGACCCTGTCATAGAGTGTGTGTCAGACTGTGCTTCAACAATGACTTGATGGTGGTTGGCAACATTAGAGATGTCGTGAAGTGTTAGGGTACAATGAACATGTTGCTGCGTATTTTCCTGAAAAAGCTAATGGTAAAAAGATTCAAAGTGTGTTGCTTGCCAAGGATTTCTTACTGTGCAGTGCTGTGCTGCATCTCTGCGCACAATGGACACGCATATATGTACCCCCCAGGTGCTACGCAACTCCACTGGTCATCCACAGGGCGGAATGGCCTGTAGTCGGCATCCCAACTGTGACAAGTGTGTGGCGCCCCCCATCCCTGTTTGTCTCATTCCCCGCCCCAAACGTCTTCAAATGCACGGAGGGAGGCTGCTCGTCAGCCTACACCGCAGCCGCGTGGACAGCAAAGCGTCAGTCCCTGCAGCGGCACCTCGAGGGAGACCACGGTATGCGAATTCGCCGTACGGTCAACCTCTGTGCCGTGTGTGGGGCCACGCTTGGGGAAAAGCCAACCCTGCACCCCTGCCTGGCAAACGGGTGCAGCGACTGCACCTGCCATGCCGTGCCGCCATCTTGTTCGCCTCCGCCGACGGTGAGCCGGCTGCACGCGCTAGCTCGCCCGCGTCCTTGGCCGCAGCCTCCATCGCCAGCGCTGCCTTCACGGCGTCGTCCAGCGAGGGGTCGGAAAGCTCCAGGAGTCGCGTCTGCATGGCGGGGTCGTTGATGCCGCAGACGAAACGGTCCCGGAGCAGCGAGTCGAGCTGCTCCCCGAAGGCGCAGCCTCTCGCCAACCCTCGCAGCGCTGCGACGAACTGCCTGAGCGTCTCTCCGTCTCGGCGGCTCCGGTTGTTGAAGCGAAAACGCTCCATTAGCGTCGACGGAGCCGGGCTGTAGTGCGAGCGTAGCGTCGCGAGCAGCTCACCCAGCGACTTCTCGTGCGGCGTGGCCGGCTTGAGCAGGTCGAGCAGGAGAGCGAAGATGCGGGTCCCGCAGCTGGCCAGGAAGATGTCGCGCTGTTTTGCCTCGGGTGTGTCGTTAGCACGGAAAAACACGCCGACTTGCTTTTCGTAGACCGGCCAGGCGGACCCTTCACCCTCGAACGGCTCGAGCCTCCCGTACAGCGGCATGGCGTAATGGCGGCTGGCTCGAGGGGGCGGTGTCTCGGCGTTCTCGGTGGCAGCGTTCACGGTGGCTTCGGCCGCTCCGCGGGCTTCTTCCCTCGTCGCCAGTGTCACGATTTAGACCCGCGTTCGTGAACCTGGGAGGGTAGGGGTACCCTCCTGCCGAGAGACGACATGCAGCGTGCTGGTGGTGACGGTGACTGACCCCCGAGCAGCCGTGCTCGGCGGTGTTTATTGCCCGGCCACACACAATGTTGCCCACCGAGCCTGGTGGGGGCACTGAACTTAGCGGCCAACGAATATCAGGGATGGGGGGCGCCACACACTTGTCACACCAACTTTTAATGAATCACCAGAAATCGCACATTACTTGGCTCACTTGGTAGAAAAAGTGGTGTACCCAAAGCTTCGTAGCCAGTCCGTGTCAACCAAATCTCCATTGGCCACTGGGCTAACTCAGCTACCTAAGCATACCCATATTGTCGAACTTGCAGCCGCTGTCTTTCTCCTCCCCCCTGGACACTATCATTCATGATAGTGTCCAGTCAATCATTCCCCTCTCTAGGTACTTGTTTCTCATAGGAAACAGTAGAGCATTCTTTTCCCCATATTTTGTCATTGCCTTACTGTATTTTTTTGGCAAGCCTGCAGTGCCTGAAACAACAAAAATTTAAAAATTCACCCAATTGGGTGCAACACTATATTGAATCATTTGCAAGGGTCTACATAAAAGAGAAATCAACAAGATATTTTGTAATTTTGCTTTTCTGTAGGAGCGCTTTGTGCAGAAAGGTATTGGTTTGGCTTTTCTGCACAGCTTCGGTGTCGTACAAAAAGACATCATTTGGTTATGTCCTTTAGGGCACAGCTGTGTTGTCATGCAGGAAAAATGTAGCATTTTGTTTGAGGAGCGTTGGCGTTACAGTGAAAAGCAAACATCAGTGTATGGAATGTGCTCCCACACACAATTTTTAGGGGCTTTTTTCTACACTGGCTCAGGGGCTTGGCAGAAAGAACGACCGGTTCCTGAGGAGTTAGGGCCTATTTCAGCATTGTGTTAGATTGTACAAAGTGACTGAAGATTGCTTGTTTCGTATAAAAAGACTGTCAACAGTGGAGCACTTATTGAGGCGCACATGCTGCTCATTGATACCGGCACACATTTATGTTCAAGCAGTGATTTTATTGGTGAAACCATTCGAGGTTCACTATGCAACTGTGCTACTGCAACTTTCACGAACAGGACTGGACAGTCGCAGCTAGCACTGACGTCCACGCAGGTGGCGTAGCTCTGCTTCCTGCACAAGGAAGGAAAAGGCACACATTAGGACGTGCACCATTTCTACATAATTGTGCAACATGTATCATAGCCTTTTAAGGCTGCAGTTACCTTGTCATTGTCACAAAGCTACTCAAATATATCTAAAGCCTGTTGGTCCACGCGCATAAATCCTTGCCTTGTGAAGAAAAAAAAAAAAAAGAACAAGGCATCTCTCTATCCGCCACCCGAGAACGCGCTCTCTAGCGGTCAGGCTCCGCCGAGAGAGATGCAGTATTGTAAACGTAATGTGGGACATTTTCTTATTCCCCTTAATGGGCAGATTCCCTTCTTAAGTGAGTTTTCTTGTGAATACCCATGTTTTATAGAGCATGAAATTGCTGTTTGCCAGTTATCGGTAAACAGAGTGCCTCAATATTGCACTTGTACCCACATTAACATCAAATATTGCAAGTGGCAAATATTTTTGCTCGCTACAAAATCAGACATACCTCAATCACTAATACATAATGGCAATGGGTGACAGTTGACAGGAAAACAATGAATAGCACGTCATAGGGAACACCTATATGAGAAAGCAATAGCACTTCGCACAACCGTACAATGAAAGGAAAAAAAAAAAATGGTAGAAAATGCAAAAATTAAGCTGGGGAACACCGGTATGAGAAAGCACTATCACCTCACACAACTGTACTCTGAAAGGAAAAAAAAAGTTAGCAGATTCAAGAATGAACCAGCATATTAAAATAAATGAGCCACTTCTGACCACATATAGATAAGAATTGTTGCATTAACAAGTGACAAAAGGCAAAATTTACTGACACAAAGGCTGAATTAGCTGAAGGGCTGTCCTGATCTTTGCAACCTGTCCTTTGCAATATTTTTGCACTCGTCCGAGCATACTGGAACCGTACCTAATTTACTAGCTGCAGGCTGCACACACCCCCTATGGAACGGTTTAAGGCAGCAGGACATTCTAAATCTATTTCCACTGCATTCAGTATGGGTTGCCTACAGTAACAATGCAGTGTATAGCTATTCTGCTTCGGACGTACACGAACAGCAAGAGACTGAAGGAGAGGAAAATCATCCATTGCACCATTCCGTATACATTTTAACAAATGTCCGCGTAAAGCTTTCTGATTAAGGGTAAGGCTGGATGGCTGTTTACCTGAAGCTGTGTAATACACGTTTGCAATTGCAAATAGGCCACAGTCAAGTGTGTTGCCCTGGTTTTGTGCAGGTTTGCTTTCTATAATGACTGCTGCCGATTTAGACTTTAGCATGTTACAAATTTGGCGAACAGCATCGGGTTGAATGTCCTGATCGAGGGAGTCGTAAAGATAAATGGTATCCTTGGGAGCACCAGCATTCGTTACAGTAACCCAGTGGTTGGGATTTCGAGTGTGCAGGACCTGAACAAATGTGCCATATATTTTGGAAAACCTCAGCCCCTGCGCACATAGGACATCCTGGAAACCACTCATTCCAGGAAACTTTCATGTCATTAGAAATTGAGCTACATTAATCACGCTGTCTGACAATGAAGTGCCCCCTTCTACAGCATTTAGGTTTTTATCACAGAGAGAGTACTGGCCATGCAACCCCAACAAGTCTGCTTTTATCATTTCAAGGCTTATTCGTTTTTTCTGCAGGGGGAAGACTTTCCGCGTTACTGTTTTAACATTTTTGGGGCGGCCCCTTCTGGCTTTTACCAAAGGTATCTTTAGGTTTGCGGTGCTACCACCATCTGCAGCAGACATTTGCTGAACCTGTAACGGGGCAGGTGCACCCTGCAAATTTACGGTTGGTTGGTTGCGAGTGAAGGCTGTTAAGTTTCTAAAGAAGCCATCGCAGGATGAAAGCTTTTCCATTAATTCTTTAGCGCCACAGTTTGCCAATACATTAGCCACTGATTTGGACATTTCCCACAGGGTTTTGAATGTATAGAAGTACTTTTCCTGAGCAGTATCCAACTTAACAGATGGAGGTGGCTGAACACTGCTTGTGACTGGTTGCGTAGTGATTGCAATGTTGGGAGAGCTAGCACTAAGATAACAGTCCTTTCGCCACCTGTCCGGGATGCAAGCCGCATCAAAAAGAACTTGTTTAGCAAAAGAGCGGGCTGCAAAAATGTGCGCACAGGGCAGGCCATACTGACCGTGGAAGCTGCACGTGCAAGTGGTTAGATTGTGGTTAACACTGTACTCCTTGCTTGCAAAAGCGACTTGATACGAGCTGCCTCTTGGGCTAACAGTGTACTCTGATGCATTAAACTTTTCGTACTGCTCCCGTAGGTTATTTCTCGCTTCCGAAGTACAATGTGATGCAACTGCTACCTCAAAGCTATCTATAGCACCTACATTTAAGCTCAGTTTCATTTCCCTTAGTTTGGCAAACTGCTGAAATTCACTGTCTCTGTCAACAAAATTTAGGAGTGCCTCTATGGCATCAATCAGATGGAGGCGTGATTGAAAGTAAGATTTTATCTTTTGATTATGACACTCGATCCTATTATTCGTATTATTGCCTAGCGTCAGGACATTTAGCCGGTGCGCGTGAACCCAGAGTTCCGTACACAAGTGCCAGTTCTGGTAATAGTAAGAGAAAAATTCTTTAGAAGCAATAGCTTTCAATTTATCGAAGTTTTGTAAGTACTCGTCGGGGCTGCGGGAGTAAATTAAATTATGAATTATGGGCGCTTTAACTGTTTAGTCTCCATCCTCGATTTCTCGTGGGCCTGTCTTTCCAAGCACCTGAGCACGTGCCAAGTGCAAAGAAAGATTGTAGCATTGGGAATAAGATTGCCCAGAATTTGTAGTGCATTTAAATCCTTGCCTATCATTACAACCTTGCAAGGTACGCAGATGAGAGCGCGCCTCCTGACTACCGAAGTAGCCTCCGATTTGCTCGATCACCCACTCGCAACTCGAAGTCGCTTGTTCTTAGGTCAATTCAAGGAATGGACGCCACACTGACAGGAGCCAGCGTTTCTCAGTTGGCTGGGTTAGCCAGAAAACCCGAAGTAGAACGGAAGACTGTTTGTCAACTCCTGCGGCCGCGTAGGCCGTGCAGCACTCGTTAGCTACCCCAACCACAAGGATCAGGGCACCCAGGGGACACCACGTGGAGGCGAGTGCTGCTGGCGGTTCGCTATACAAAGTCAAACCACCTTTGTATAGCGAACCAAAGTGAATCCCGTACAATGGGATTCAAAGCAACAAACTTGGAAAGCATAGGCTGAGCAATTTCTGTAGTCTCATTTTTCAAAAATGCATAACATGCACTCCTTCCACGACGAGAACTCTTCAACTAAAACCGAATAAAGAACAAAAATTATACCGGGATAATTATTCAAAACGTTTCTCATGGAGGCTGTCTGAATTAAGACGCATTGCAGCTCACCTTTCAATTTTTTTCACAAGCATTTCTCCATGAGCCGCATCATTACGAATAGGAATAGAATGGCGTTGCGATATGTTGTTCAGATCCTTTGTTTTTACAGTTTTTCCTGTCATATTCTTGACGTGTTCCCGAATTTTTCTTGACGGAACACCGAGATTTTGTAAATTGACTACCTGTGCCTGCTCCTCGCTAGTCAGAAGCCTGTTCTGCGGGTACAAAGGATACAAATGCAGATCATGATTATGTGCTGCCTTCACTTCAGTCACCACATAGTGGAAAGTTGGTTCTGAAGCAAGGGCCACTTTAACCCACATTCCACACCCAGTACCATTGTAGCTCTGATTATTTCTCTTGCCAGTTCCCCGGGGCCTTGCTGTAGCACCATGAACGCACTTGTAGACAACCCTACTATACTTAAACTCCTCGCGCAAGTCAGGTGTGATGTTCTTGTGTGAGTTACTAATTGAAACAACATGTCTGCCTTCTGCACACCAAGCTTTGAAGCACTGCCGGAATGTAACAAAACTGTCAAACTTAGCACCCACAGCAATCTTGCTGCCTCCCCCTCCAACTAACATAGTAGCATCCTGGGCATCACAACAACCAGTCTCGGGACCTGGATCCTTTTTGGTCACAGCCTTTCCTTGATCGGTCTGGACATCAGAGGTGGCAACCCCACAGCTCGGCATCAAAGCTACCAGACGTCTACAACTCTTGGAAGCAACGTGACCAGCCTTGACTGGATTACCTACTCCTGTGCCAGACCCTACCGGTGACATGGCTGCTCTCTTGTCCACAAATGCAGCTTTTGCAGCCAGTGACCTCAGTCACAGCACCACTCAAGGCAGCTGTACTGGGAGCAACAGATGCAGCTATAGCCACCTGACAGCTCTCCTGCTGCCTGGAAGCCACATGCTGATCTATGCCACAGCTGTCATGAGCAGTGCCATGCGAGGTGTTGGCTCCACCTTGAGTTGGCCTACCAAAGCCAGTGGAGGAAGCAGTAGCACAGGAATTTCTTTTCAGGCATTTCTGCGACTGGTTCACAGGCACTGGCAAAGGTGGGTCGCACTTCAAGTGGTTGGCAGCTGCCGATGCCGCAACACCGCTCACCCTGCTCACTGCTAGGACATAGCTTTGTTCTGGCTTTTGCACTGCCGCAGCCTTCCTCCTCCTCTTCTTAGACAACACCAGTGTCCACTCACTGTCGCCACAATGGCGAACATCCCTGGACCCTTGCTCCACGGAGGAGCGCACAACAGGGTGGCTTGCACACGCCTGTAAGGCCCCCCCTGCGACACTGGCCTGAATGGTGCTTGCACCTCGGCTGACGGCCTCTGGCTGGTCGCAAGGCACCTGAGCACAGTGCCTGTCAGCCTTTCCCTTTGCAGGTACACTCAGGCCAAGCAGCACGGAGGAAGGCAGGGTGTCCCAGGTACATCAGGTCTTGCTTCCCTTGCAGTGAACGCGGACACCACCAACAAGAGCAGGGCCAGCTCCCCGAGGGGGGCCAGCTGGAAGCTGGCTGGTGTCGCGCCTCTGCAAGGCAGCAGTCCTGGCTTCCCAGACAGGAGCTGGTGTTGTGGGAGCTCCACTTGCTGGCTGCAGAGAGGCACGAGAGCCAAGCGGGGGGAAATCTGCTTCGCAGAGGGTGAGAGCACTTGGGGTCTTGGTCACCCAGCCCCTCCAGAGGAACGCTGCATGGCTCTCCTGGTAGCTCCTCCGGATGTGGCGCCTCTCCAAGACTGCAACCAGGCTGCGGGCCTCCCGGTACAGGAAGTCCGCCAGCACCTTGCTCCCGTGGCGGCTCGGGTAGACATCATCCAAGGCCACATGTTCTCCAGGCCGCCCAGGAAAGTGAAGCCGCGCTCCCGGCAGGACTCCTGCAGGTCAGCGTTCCACACGCGTGTACAGGTAGTTTCCGCGCCGGAGCTTGTCGGACAAAGCTTCCTCCCCGCTGCACTTGTTCTGCCCCCGGGGGAGGATGGCAGAAAAAGCTACATGCACGGTCGGATTGCGTTCGAGGATGCCCTGAGCTAGCCGGTGATACTTGTGCCTGTACACGCTGACACTGCCGTCGTCGACGTTGTTAGTGCCAACGTCCACAATCACAACATCAAAGCCAGCTACCTCGTCAGCTATCTTCGACAGCAAGCGCTCGATCTGAGTCCCTCCGTGCGCAGAAACTTTCATAGCCAGGCCCTGATGCGACAGAAAGTACTGCTCCACGTACTTTACCACTGCTCCACGTACTTTACCATACTTGCACTTAATCAAGTGGGGAGTGCCAAACAAGAAATAAACTTCCTCCCCACCAACATGAAAGAAAGGATTCTGCTGGGTCTAATTTAGTAAATCAAATAACTGAACATTACTTGTCCCCTGGTCGCACACCACTGCCTTAAGAAAGAGCTGACATTCTCTCAGCTCTTCGATTAAGGCAAGCCTTTTTATGGTCTCTTCAGGCAACTTCGTTTTGGCCACTGCGAAAGCCAAAGGTTGAATCCAGGAGGCTGAGAGTCCAGAAAGAAGGGCCACAAATTCTGTGTTTGCCACGCCTGCTGTCCTCTCCGTGCCGTCGTCTGAATAGCGAGCAAATGACAACATCATTTTTGGCGTCGTACTGTAAATTTTGTTTCAGTGACATTTTGTCAAACATAATTATGCAAACCCGATCTTTGAGTGGCCAATCTTTGACAGCATCTTTTAAAGCAACAAGCACTCCACGAATAATTCGGGGTGTCATGGGCACTTCAGCCAACCACCTCCGGAGTGACGTCGGATGTGGCAAACACAGCACTTTGGAGATCCGCCGATAAGCCTTGGGCCTGTGAAAATACAGACTCAAGGCAAATTCTTTGATCTCTTTCGACCACCTTCTTCCTTTCGTCTTCCTACCCTGCATCCGAACCTGGCTACCCAGGAGGTGGAAAAACTCTGGGCTCACACATGGCTTCAACGTTTGCAATGCAGCCCTCTGCCTTAAATCTCGTGGACTCTTTTGTCTCTGAGACCGTGACAGCGCTTTCCGGAACTTCTGCTTATCACCACGCAGTTGGGTGATGATCCTCTTGGTCCTGGAGGTGAACAACTTTGGTTTCCGCCCTGGGTGCCTGGGAGTTAAACCTGCGCACACAAGAGCACAATACTTAACATCACCCGAGAATATTTATACATGCTTTCTTGAGAGTGCTAAAGAACATTGTTATTGGTTGTTGTTATTTGATTCTAAGCACAAGCCAACACTATGACTGTAGAACTCAGATTGACCTAATAAATTGTACCGTAGATGATACCGCGCAACTCTGAGCCATCCAGAAATGGCGCCAGTTTTGTCAGCGCTTCAGTTTTGAGGGCAGCCGCTGATATGTAAACTCTTCTCGAGCTGAAAACTGGCCGCAACACTTACCTGTTTAATGTGCTTACATTGCGCAAGTGCACTATATAAATAAAGCAGCACACGCACACACGACGGTGTGAAGTGAAATTCCATGTAGATGGCGTTGAGTTACGCAAGCTGCAAGGGTTATCATTGGCCCACTGAGGTAGCTCTCCACAGCTCGGAAAGCGTATCGTGAACGTTCACGCTACATACCACTTGCTCGGTTTGCTTGAAAAGCTTTGAAAAAATGAAACGCTGCACGAGCCTCTGCAAGAGGCTCAAAGTTGCAATGCAACAAAAGTATGTTTGGCTAAGACAAATTTTTGCACTGCGGAGGAGGACCTGTGGGAATGGGAGTGTGCTGGGTGTTCAAAAATCTCTACCCACCATGGTGCCCCTGGTTGAGTCTTTGCCGTGGAGTCTCTGTGGGACCTCGGCACAGCCCAGATGGTCCTGGCTGGGGGGACGGACGGCCCTCTGTTCCTTGTCCCAGCCGGGATGGTCCTTGTGATGACGGCCCTTGTTGCGGTGGAACAGGTGCAATTTTCACTGCCTGCACAAACGTTGAATGTTTGTTAAAAATTTTGGTAACAAGAAAAATTGCAAGTCTGGCTAAACTCGCGAGCTAGTGCTCATAGATTATTTTTACACATGCACATTTCATGGCCAGTATTTATATTTAGGTGTAAGGCTGTCACAGTGTTCTGATTGTGAGAACCTGCAGTATATGGAAATCAGTACATGGAAAAACTAAGGAAAGCTGAACAAGAGTAGATGGCCTAGCTAACTCACGCAAGCCATGTGAATTTGTTACTAAGCTAGCCCAGTCCATTAAAAACTGCAGTTTTCCTGCGTTAATTATGAGAGTAGTTGAACATTGGGGGTACATTATTTTGCCCTGATGCAGTGCACTTGTAATAACGGGCTGCTTCTCTGCACACTGAGATCTCCTCAGTAATGTGCAGTAGAGATCGTTAACAGAAACGTGTGAAAGAAAATTCCATGTTCACTTTGTTCTTGTTCAAGGAGGGATAATGAAAAACCAATGTTTCTTAACTGAAAAAAATCGTTTGCCTCCTTATAACATTTATATTTTTCAACATGAACCCCCTGTGAGAAAAGTTTTTCTGAAATCATTGAAAAATTAGTTTATATCGTGCTAATATCTTCGTAATTATTAACGCAGTTTCATCGCGAGAAAAAATATTTGCCACCAAGGACAAGGGAAAAATACGAATTAACCGAATTTATGCAATGGAGCATTTTGAATTAAGTGGCTTTAAAATACATTGAAAACTTAGGGGGCCTGCCGAAACTTTTGAAATTTGTTTGAATTATCGCCAGGCTACTGTAGCTGTCACCAATAATTTTATCACGAAAGATAAATATATCTCAAACCGAATGTGTGCAAACCACTGCAGCCTGTCCAGGATTCTTTACCACAGGTTTCAGTTAGTGTGCACGCTTCAATTGTGGAACACAACGACCATCGCCCAGAAACTAATCCAATGCCATGCACCTCCAACTGATGCAAAACAGTCCGTGGTGTGGCTCACACTGTCATTTGCTCCAGGGAGAAAAGGAGCATCCCACTCTGTGGAAACGAGTATGTCGTTGCTGCACATGTGATGCAACACCAGCTGCCGCTTTACGCATTCTCGATCCTGTCGCAATTGACTTACACACAAGATGGTGTGGGCCGCCTGCACCTTCATGCTTCTCACACGCAACTGCAACAATTAGGGGCACCGTGCCACTGCCCTTGCACGACCCCTGCACTAGCTCGGCCTCCTCTGAGGCAATACTGCTTTCTAGAGCTTCGTTCAAACACTGCACTAGCGCATCCATGAGAGGCTCCTCGCAGTCTGCCACGGCTATTGCGAGGAGAATGGGTGCATGGGGTGGTGCTACACTCAACACTTGGTGGTGCGGCCTCCCGAATCGACAGATGCACATTACCTGCCTCCACAGGAGGAATTTCAGAAGCTAGGGCAGCTGTCTCGTGAGATCCTGTGATCTCTTCCGTCGCAGCCCGTACGCTAAGAGGTTGCTCTACAACTGGAGTAGCTTCAGCTGCCTCAACCACCTTCTCATGTGTATTATCCCGAAGCGCTCTAACGCCCATGAAGGAGCAAACACTGAAAACTCCAACAGACTTTTGGGTATCCCCAGCGAGTTGAATCGCTGTACGAAACTTTGCCTTCTCGTAAGCAACCTCGGCTCTTCCTAGAGCTAGTTGAGCGCTAACCGGTGCCCGGCTACCCGCTAGCCTTGCATTTTTCTAAAGCGTGCTGAGCAGTTTTGAGAGCTACCTCAGCTCTCCGCTCCTCAATCTCTAGCATAGTGGGACTAACTTTCGGGTCTGCCCCGACATCCCGCTAGCACAGTGGCCATGGTGAACCCGGAGAAAACAAATCAGGGCCCCCCTGTGCTTACTCTGGGTCCAGCCCGTCACAGTGTTGCCGATGCGGCCGCTCGTGGGTACGCTGCGCCACTCTCGCCCCTGGGTTGGAGCTGTGTAGCTGTGTTCTCGGAGCTTCGCACCCAGCTGTCGCTCCGTTCGAGACTGTGCTCACAGGCGGTCCTCGTTGTCACTTCGCCGGCGACTCTCGCTTATTAGAGTGCTCGAATGTTTGCCGGCGCTGGATCTGGGTACTGCCTCAGAGAATGCAGCTCCCTCCCGGTTCCAAAGTTGGCTCTGGAGCGTCTTCTTCCTGGGGCCTCTCACCAGGGTGACACCCCGGCCACCGAACTTCAGCTCGGACTCTCGAACGCCTGCCATCGCTGGCACCGGGTGCTGCTAAAGCCTCTGCTTCTCGAGGTAGTCCTCGCCGCTGCAGCCTGGATCTTCTGCTCCCCGGGGTCTTTCACCAAGATGTCACCCCGGACTGTGGCCTGCTATCGCCACTGCAACCTGGAGCGTCTGCTCCCTGTGTCCTCTCACAAAGGTTTTGCCCCAGCCTTGGAGTGGGCTTTCGGTCGTCTGCTAAAAGCCATGTCGACCGATCCTGGTCACGGCACCAGTTAAATTACGAGAAGATCACGTTGACCCTATCAGGTGGATCTGTCGCCTAATGATTGAAGAGATGATCGCTGAAACGATGACTAGTTGCCTACCCATTGACGCATCCCAGCCACCGAGTCGCCAGGGTCAGACGTGTGACGAACGTAAACTTTGCCCAGTAGCTTTGAGCAGTGTAACTGTGGTAGACAGAACATCTGGTGCCCTCTTCCTATACCTTTGACCCCTTGACTGACCGACCTCCAGCTCCCATCCACTTCAGGCATTCTCGTGGCAGTAATCGCGGTCATTAAAATGCCAATGGTCCCCCTCCGCCGGTTTTCCAAACGAACGAAAGAAAATCCTTGAAATGCTAGCGTCTCTTTTAAGTATGTTGGGGTGACCTACACATCTATAAGTCCTCTCTGGGCCTGCTTGTGGGGGGAACACAAAAGTGGGGTGGACAAAAAGAAGCTTCCGTGGATCCTCTTCATGCCCCTCGCGCCCAAGTCAGCTCGGCTGGCGTGAAAATAAACAATAAAAGCAAACATGCTATACCCAACAAACAATACCTCACTGCCGAACAATATTAATTGAGTGAGGTACCCGAACTTAACAGCACCTTTTGTAAATATGTTGCTTGATGGACACGAGACATTGCAAAGCGAGCAGCATTTGCTTTCGGAAACACCTTCCCCTGAGGAAGAGGAGCCTTTCCCTAGGAGGAGGATTCACCATGCTGGCCTCCTCTGCCTCACTGCCTGTGTCGTCACTGCCACTGCTGTAGCTGTCATCATTGAGGGGTTCCTGCAGGCGCAAGTTATGTAATGCGCATCACGCTTCTCCGACGGTGATAGCTGCTGGACGAGGCTGGTAACATAGGGCTCTATGCTGTTGTCGGTAATGGTAATTGCTCTTCCGCACTTCAGTGCAGCACTGGATGTCAGACCTTATGGAACCATTTGTGGCATTGTATCTGCCGTCGGGTGTCTGAGGCCCTGGGTGACCTGCTACTGCCGTCGTGAGCCATGGCTGGAGGGGCGGGCACTGTCTCCCAACAGGAACTCACCAGGTGCAACACAGTGGCAAGAGGTCAGATGACGGCGAAAGGGCGACAGCCTCCACACAAAGGCGTCATGGCAAGACCCAGGGGAATTTGGCTGCACTGCCACATTTTTTCATGAGAGTGATAGGCAAGCATTTGTGTCCACTTAATGCTTGGCACTGCTAGGGGTAAACTGGCCCATCGACGAAGCCTTGTATGCGCCCCAGTGATAAGATGGACAGATTTTCGGACAGCTTCATCTTGTCAACGATGAGCCCCTCGTGCCTTTTGAAGGCGCCGATGGAAAACATTTTCTGTGTAGCATGTTCATGACTTACAAATTGAAGCTAAATCCAGTCCTGTAGGACCTGTGATATTCCTGCAGAGTCACTTTGCTTAGCAGGACAAGGGCTTCTTTCATCCCACATATCTTTGTGCAGCTTTGGCCCTTTCATGCCCATGACAAGGCACTCTAAGATCCACTCCTTTGAGCACCTGACCTCTCTAATGTCCTTCCATTTTGCAGCCTTGAACATGTGCAGAGCTGCTGCTTGCTGCTTTTGAGGGATTTCTAGAATTTTGCCGAAAGAAGCATCCCCACTCAGCTTGTGGTTGCTTGCTTCATCGCTCGTGTTTTACCTGCCAGGGTACACAAGTGTGAAGCTTGCTTGCCTTGTGATTGGATACCCGCAGCTTGTGAGACCAGTTGTGTGTAACATGTTTTGTCTTCAACTTGGACTTTCGCGCCAGCAGTGTTTTTTGCAAGTAGCGGTAATGAACACAGATGCTTCTTGCAAAATGGAAACAGAATTCGCTGCTGACTGAATTCAAATGGTTTGCAAGACAGTTGGGCAGATAATGAGAGGCTAGAGAAATCATTAAGGAGACCAAAATTCTAGAGCTATTTGAAACTGGTAATTGTTAAAAGGTGTTGTGTAGTGTTTTCCCCTTGGATATTGTTTGCTTCAAATAAAAAGAAGATGCATCAAGTGGTAGAGAAAAACATAATAGGCAGTAAATACTTTTTGGAAAGAATTGTTGCCCACCTTTAAGTGTCACCATTTCAACCAAGGCAGTTCGTGCTGAACACGCGATCATTCCCAGGGTGCTTTTCATCTTTTCGGTGAGGTTGTGAGCAAGGTCTCCTTAGGTGTTCCTACTCATCCCGCCTGCACAAAGCAGTGCAGGGTCAACTCCTCGAGAAATCATTTTTCTTGAAGAAGGGAAATATTTTTCTCATTTAAATATCACCTTGCCGTAACGTCCTTGTGGTTATCTGAAGTAAACTGTATCACTTTGTCGTGACAGGCAGTGAAAGGCTCATTTCTTGTGCATGTAGTGTTATACACCAGGACATCAAGGTCTGGAGTAGTCAGTTTTTCCCACAACTTTAGAGCACTTACGTAGTCGGCAATTACCTGCAAGTCACCTGGTGTGAGAGGATTTGCCTGGTGGTTGCTAACAGGGCTCACGTTCTGTTCAAAAGTCTGCGATAAAGCTCGCCTCGTGCTCATTGTGAGGAAGCAGCCAAACTGCCTTCGCCTATCCAGACATAGGTACAGACTTGAGCTTTTTCTCGGGTCAGGGTTTTCCCACACCCTTTGAAAGGTATGCAGGCAGGTCTGGTAAAAGCGGTGGCACCATTTGCACCAAGAGCAGGCCTTCCGCAAGGAATTTGTACTTTTGTACCGTCGAACAACAAAATGCTCTGCGGAGTGCTTCTCACAAACTGCGGATGTGTTGCATAAAGGTTTGTCCTTACGCCAGGGCACTCCTCAGGAAATTTTGAGAGGTGGACATATGAAGACTGAAGGGGGGTGGGGGGGGGGGGGGGGGTTGCCAGGAACATACTAATAAGTGACAAGACAACAGCCATTCAAGCTGTGTTCCCGACATCCTACACGTTTTCAGTTTGACCCAGTTGTCCACTACCGTATCTTATGGGTAACTCAACATCAGGCCCTTCAACCGCAATGCGAATGACACAGTCCAGTGTCTTCTTTTTGCGGCGATTCCTCGGTTGTGTTTCAATGAGTTTTAGAGCTAAAAAGTCTCTGTCAGCACCACCGAGACCAATGCCGTGGACAAGACTAGAAATAAGGAAGAATGTGTCTTTTACTACCAATTTAATTTAATACCAAGCTGATCACACTCTAAATAAAAAAAAATGTTTCCATCACAGCTGCCAGAGCAACAAGCAACAGAAAACTAGAGATAAGCAATGCTTTGATCAGCTACACTTCAATCAACTCACCATAGCTGACCCAAGAAACAACAAAAAAAAAAGACTAGGGATAAACAAAGTGTGCCCCTTCACACCTGTTAATAAAAGTTTGCCTTTCTTCTGCACTTAACGAGACTAGACAAATGACAGAAAAAAGAAACCTTGTGCTCCAGTCATTAGCATGTCCCAGTTGAGATGGGAACGGGAAAGCTATAGACAGGTAGGGAATTACAATACTAAACGTGCCGACACTTAGGAGACATTGGGAATAAATGTTCATCTTCAAACACTACTGCCAACATGAGCAACAAAGAGCCAAAACATGGAAGTTGAAATGTTATTGCCTCTCATACGCGTACCTGCCAACTCTCCCAATTTACCCGGGAGACTCCCAATTTCTTGCCTATTCTTCCGACTGTATGGGCACAGCCATAAATCTCCCGATAAACGGCCCCAACCTCCATCTTGAAAGCGAAAAAACAACAAAAAATAACTGAGTTATGCAGCACAGCCGCATTGTGAATGCCATCATGAGCTGGGTAGCTAGCCGAAGTCAGATGGGAATCCAAGCCGTTTGTGTGCACGGAGTGTACAAGCCTAACTTTGTTCACATGTGGTCGCCGGTCGGGACAATGCGTTGAAGACTGAACATAGTAAAATTCTGCTTTTCACAGCTTTTGACATCATGGCGTTGTCGAAACCCAAGCAGAAGTATTTAAATTTTTTCTTGAAGTGTTATACTTCAGAATTCCCGTGTTTCGTGCCATCCAGGAAAGGCGAACAGTTCAGATTTTGCACGACTTGCGCATGCGACGTGAGCATGGCCCACGGCGGTGAAGTAGACTTAAAACTGCATTTGACGACTACTATACTCGGTTACAACTTAAGGACTGCTACGGAAGGTGCCACTGTGCCTCATCACCGCAGCCGGACGGTACTCCGTGCGCCGCAAGTAGTGCGTTACTGGGAATATTCTGAACATGGCACGTGCCGTTTCCATAATTTTCTGTACCTAACATGCTTTTAAAGTGCTGCAGCGACGGCAGACAAACTATGTGAGAAAAGGCCGACGATATCACGAATTTATAGCATCTCCATTCAAAATGTGCGCGCCCGTTCACATCCGGGTCCATTGCTTAGGCGGAGTGATACCGTATATGAGCTACAGTAATACCTCGTTAACTCGAAGTCGTAAAAACCAGGGAAAATTTCAAGATAAACGGATTTTCGAGATAAGCAAATCAAGATAAACGGATTTTCGAGATAAGCAAAGTTGCGCTAATCGCTGGGAAAAATGAGTGCTCTTCAGAAAAATCACTACTACTTACCGGCTCTTCAGCGGCAGTTTCTAATCTTTCTTTTCGTGCAGGTTTAAAAGAGAAAAAAATAACATACAAGAGACTTTAACCGGCTGGGTTTTGCCGCACTGCCATTTTATTTAGCAGAGAAAAACTGCCTAATGCTCGTCTGCTTTGCGGTCGTACTCGGGCCTAGGAAGGCGTCCTCCAGCTGCTTGACGCATCGCATCAGTCGATCTTCCCCACCGCTGCACTCGACCTTATTTCGAAGCAAGCGCAGCAAATTTCTCGTCTCAGAAGATGTCGGCACCTCTCGAGGTGGTTCTTCATCGCCGTCGTCTCCGCCGTCCCCTACGTTAGTGGCCGTTTGAACGATTTTGGCGTCCGTCATTTCTCCGGTCACCGCCACATCCTGCTCACACAGCGCGTACTCCATAAAAGTCACGTCATTACCTTTACCTTTACGTCATTACCTTTACATTACCATTACCTGTAAGCTTGATGACCTCTTGACAAAGTTCCTCACAGTCTGTGAAGTCATCTGTCTCTGCCGTCTCTGCTTCTGGCAAACTGGCGGCACGTGAAAACCCAGCGTGCGCAAAGCAGTTGGCGATAGCCGCTGCGCGAACTTACTGCCAAGCGCTGCTGAGAAGGTGTACTGCTCCCAGCAGGTCAATTTCGTAGCCTTTGTCGTTTTCATAAGACAACAAAATTCTGTGGAGAAGGCTCTTTCGGTAGATTTTTCGGGCCACTTTGATGACACCTTGGTCCATCGGCTGCAGCACAGACGTCATATTTGCAGGCAGAAACTCGACTGTCACTGCCTCCAAATTCTCTATTTTGCCTTGGCCTGGGCAGTTGTCGACAATGAACAGGACTTTTCTGTTTTTCTTGGCCATCTTGTTATCTATAGCGCGGACGTACTCTTCGAAAAGAGTAGCAGTCATCCACGCTGCTCTATTCGCGCGATAGATAACGCCATTTGGCAGTCGTGCATTTCTAAAGCACCTAGGCTTAAAAGCTTTCCCAATTATGAGTAACGGCAGCTTCTCTTCACCTGTGGCATTTGCCCCGAAAGGGACAGTGACCCTGTCCTTCCGTTGTTTCACTCCCGAGCGCGCTCCACCCTTCGGTGTGAAGGTGTGGCTCGGCAACATTTTATAAAAAAGTGCTGCCTCGTCAAGGTTGAAAATGTCGCTGTCGGCGTAACTCTCCCGCAACTCGGCGAGCCGGCTGCTGCGCCAATTGTCTGCAGTGGCTGCGTCGACAGTGCCACTCTCGCCATGCACTGACTTGGACACCACACTGTTCCTTTTTTTGAAGCGGTCAAACCAGCCGCTGCTGCAACTGAAGTCCGTGTGCCCCATTTGCAAGGCCAGAGCGTCTGCCTTCTCCATCATTATTGATGTGGTGACGGGAAGGTTGGCCGCTCTGGCATTTCGCAGCCTCTGGGAACTTCGACCCTCGAACCCGCTTCTGCTGGCTGGAGAAGCTCTGCTGAAATCCATCCAGCACCTTCTGCTTGTTTTTCAGCACTGTCGAAAGCATAGACAAAGGGATGCCGAATTCCTGCGCGATGCTCGGCTTCGTTCTGCCTCCTTTCTCCACTTCCTTAATTAGGGCAACCTTTTTTTCTAGCGTTAGCGACTTGCACTGCTTTGACGCCATGCTTGCCGCACTCACGCTAAGTTGCCGCTCCTCACAGTCAGCGAAAAATCCATACCGCTCGGTTTGCGCAGATGAACGGAAATCACACCTCAGGGAAAATCACGAGCTCTGCACTCACAGTCAGCGAAAAATCCGTACCGTGTGGTTTGCGCAGATGAATGGAAATCACACCTCAGGGAAAATCATGTGCACTGCACAAAGCGAACGAGACAAACTACGCCAAGCGTGGGCAGAGGGCCGCCCTGCTCAGCGCATGTGTCACATGACGTGCCACAGGGTTGCTTGACAAAGTTGATATGTCACTGCGCTGAGACTTCGCGCACTTTGCGTTCGCGGAAAGCATTGACGTATGGCAGGCGCGGCTAAATAAGAAAAAAAATCTACGGACTTCAGGCGTGGCAGCATCGCGCGAATCTTGTGAAATGGTCCGGTGGCGGAATTTTCGTTCCACTCCCAGTCAAGATTTCGAGTTATCTGCAATCCAACCCAAAAATACTTCGAGATGAAGGGAAAAATATACATGGGACGTATAGGAAAATGTTCGGTGTCGCGGAAAATTTCGACTTAGCCGATTTTTCGAGATATGCGAGTTCGAGTTAACGAGGTATTACTGTATTGCCGTTCTTAACTTGTTCCCAAGTGTAAGCACGAAAGCTTCGTTCATGCTGCTGAAAAGCAGAGGACTGTGAGCAACTTATTCGGCAACAGCAATGAAGACAGTGTTGTACGTGCAGTGTGCCTTTGACTGCATTTCTTATCGAGCACAATTTGCCACTCAGCGTGAGTGATCACATTGGGCCACTTCTGCGCAAGATGTTTCCCAAGTGCAAAGAGGCGAAGCGCTACGGGTGCGGCAGAACGAAGGCAACTGCCATTGTCGGTGAAATGGCTACAGAGGCGCAAGGTGCAATGGTGGAAAGCCTGATGGGTCGTGTTTTCGCGCTTGCAGTTGACTGCAGCAACGACACCTCATCGCACCTTTACCCTGTTGTGGCAACCTACTACGTAGAGGAATGCGGGCGGGTTGAAAGTAAGCTGTTGTGCATGCAAGAACTTCGAGGAGAGGCTCCTGGCTGAAAAATTGGCAACCTCGTGCTGGACGCGTTGCATTCACTTGATATACCTGCGTCGAATTGCATTGCATTTGGTGCTGATAATGCAAATGTAATGCTTGGAAAGAAAAATGGCCCAAAATGGCCCGTGATACCTAGTTAAAAACGAAAGATGAATCGTGTGTAGACTGGATATCAAATGTGCGGCATTAAAAAAAATGGGCGCTGCCATATTTGCATTAGCCATGGCTGATGGCAGCCGTGACAACAAATAGAACAATCCAAAACGCCTTGGACATTACATTACATCAGCAGGTCATGTGGGTGTGTCTAGGCGTCCAGGTTTGTCATTCGCGCCTTGTCGGTTTGTCACTCCTTTGTCTATTTTGGAAGCTGGCACGCACAAATGACGGTATCAATTTCTTCAAACACACTCACGCACGCAAAAACGACAGCCAGCTGTCAACAAAACAAATTTCGGGGTATGCCTGCTGCCTCAGTATCGCAGCACTGTGGATCTCAAACCAAGTGCCGTGCAGGTACGCTGCCATCGGCACAAGCAAATGCTTCGTGGATTTATACCGTGATTCAAACAGTCACAAAATATGTGCACTGTAATACGAGCCAACGCAAAAATCTTTCTCAGCTTTGGTTGAAACACTACCATGTTGTTGAGCCTGAAACTTTCTGATAGCCATGATTGGTCAGTGGGAGGTCGGTACGAACAAAGCAGGGCACTGGATGATGTTTTGTGGAAGCCGTCATTCTTGCAAGCCGGCAAAAGTTGAAGTTGAGCACTTTTGGGTGGAAGCAAACTCTTATGCCGGAAGGCCTGGCGCAACTCCCCGGCGGATTTGAAGTGTCGAGTTAGACCACGAACGCTGGCGGAAAACATTCCAGTATAGTGATGAAAGGGCGAAACACTCTCACTATCAAATCAGATAGCCTCTACGGCATATGAAGGAAAGAGAAGAAAACACCCGCTTTGAACGCAGATAAGACAGCCGGGCATGGCCGGACGTAAGAAACACAAAAGGCGTGATTTGCAACAGTGTACAAATATATGATAAAATATTGAAGCAATCATCACACACTTATAGGTAAAGAAACCCTCCTTTTCAATCACAGATATACGCATAAGGTACTGAAGTAAAGTAATCATTAGACATTTCTAAGTATACAAGAAATAGGCAAAAGCATAAACAAAACTATTGCACGCTTGTAATGACATTTCATTGAAACCCTCGTGCTACCTGACTTTCTTGAGGCCACTCGCTTCCTTTCCGCTTTGGCATTGGATTTATTTACTAGTATGTGCATCCTTCTTCGCAAAAACAACTGTACAATCCTCTTGGGCAGTTCATTGCATGGTGGGAAAGAATTGGGTGTGAACAAAGATGCCATTACTTTCTCCCGCAATGCTGGTACACTAACTTTGTTTGTGAGAAGGTCCAGTACATTTTTTCTGACGTATGCCTCTGCAAACTCAACAACCTGCAACACTGCTGCTGAGGGAAGAGCCAGTGTCATTTTGTGTTTGGTGTAGCTTTTTAACTGCGTAAGCCAAGGAGGTTGTAAGTTCTATACAACCTCCTTGGCTGAAGCCTACAAGCATTACTGTCGTCAGGCAGTGCAGCTTGACAGTCTGGGCAGGCGAAGCCATTCTCGACACCCTGCACAACATGCCCAGCAAGATAAGTCGATGACTCCTGCTCTAGAATTGCCAGATCCAGCAAGTTGACGGGAGTTTGTACGGAGTCTGTTACGTCATGTTGGCATTCCCAGTGCTAATCCTGGCAAGCAGGCAGCCATCAGCATCAGAATAGGTAACTTCCATCCTTACTTGGTCGCAAAAACAAGGATAGAGTGGCGATCTTCAAAGCACTCTGAAATTCCAACCCCCTTGGGACAGAATTTTTTGCCCTCAGTGTTGAAAACAGGTTTTTCAAAGCGTCGGTGCTGAAGCGGCTCAACAAGGGATAGGAAAAGCCCAAGTCATTCAGAAACAGCTTCTGCACATGCAACATAGTGGTAGTTGCCACAACAAAGCCAGTTTGAATAGGCCTCCAACTTTTTTTGTTTTGGTTCCGATTTCAATTTTTTCAAAAAGGTCAATCGTGCCTTTGAGAAACGTGATGGTCTCCTCATACTGTTGTTCGTCGAAGTGGCTGAGGGAAAGCTTTGTCGTTCTTGAAGACATTAATTTAAACCACCTGAAAACCGTCTCGACAAACCATGTTGTGGTTAGGGCACCTCCATCATTGATTTGGTTGTCCTTTGCTTTTACTAGCGTGCAGCAGTGTGGCAGCTGTGTCGTTATTAAACAAACTGAAAGCAAATCCTACTTTCATCTATTCAGAATCACCTGATTGCACGCATGCTCCCTTTGAGTGGGGTGCCAGTTTATGCGCGTCACCCTCTACAACCTGCCAAGCCAATCAAGGCTTGACTAAAATGGTGCAGCCGGGAAGTTTTAGTTTTTCGGCAAGGTATTCTGGCAGCGTAGTCTCTTTTCTTTGCATTAGATGATTACACAAATTCTTATTGAGCAAGTGCGGCACATCTGGCATAAAAAAAAAGCTTTCGGCTGGGGTCACACACATGAAATTTTCGGCTTGCTGTGCTTCCCAACTACAATTCCGAACAACTTCCAAAGAGACTGGTTGCCTCCCACCATGTCTGTTACAACGTGCCAACGGATGCCTACTTTTTCGCACTCTGTGATCGCGTTCACAATGACCTGATTCATTGTCTTTGCATGAAAGGAACTGCCTGTGAGGTGGTACACTACAGCCTGTTTCCATTGGGTGCTGTATCCACCAAGCATGAACACAATTGCATGTGTTCCAAGGCATCCATCAGGCAATGTGCCGTCGGCTAGGGGTAGCGTCGGTGCTCCAAATACTGTTCCAGAGGATGCATTAAATGTCAAGCCAGGTCAGCTGAATCTCGTCTATCATCAAGGTTGCATGCCGCTCTTTTGTATCCATCTGCCCAACCTACAAAAAAGCAGGCGTTAACGAAACACAACTTGAAAGTAGTGCAAATCAAATGTTGCAACAAGCAAGATTTGGGGATTGTGAGAAATAAAGCATACCTTTAAAGCAAATGCTGGCATCAAGTCATGAAGCAAACCGGGCTTGAACTTGTAAGTTTGGAGATGGTGCTGCAATGTGCGATCTGCTGGAAGAGGCTGACCTATTTCCCATTTTCCACAGGCTAATCTAAGTTGCAGTCATTTTCTTTTTTTTCCTCATGTCTTTGTTTTTAGCCTCCATATTGAACAATGTTCAAAAACTCCTGCAGTCCAGACTCTAGATTCTTCGTTTTAGGAGCTGCCTGCTTTTTTTTCACGGTTAGCGAGTAACTGCTGCTGCTTCTTAGCTTAAAGCTGCAGCTCCAGTTCTCTTATTCGTTTCCTTGATGGTGCTTGCACTGATTGCAGAAGCAGTACTGAAGGTGTGATGGCAGGTAGCGTCAGTAGACCCACCCCCCTTGTTCTTGAACAGACATTGGGGGATGACAATGGAAGGAGGTATTAATTTATGTTCCTCACTATCCGAGTCTGTATTAAGAGAATTTGCAAAGCTCGAAAAAGTTCAAAATGGCACGTTTCTTTGTAAAGCTTTCTCATTATTATTGCGGTTGGCACTAAACTTGACCACTTGCACAGGGTAGAGTTGTTCCACAGAGATTTTTCTCAAGGTCATTTTTTGAAGCGTAAAAAAAGCAAATGTTTTGCGTGTGAGCAGAGCAGTAGTAGAACAGTTTTGTACACGTTCTCCCCTGCACCCTTGAAAATGCCTTGAGAGGGCCTTGAAAGCCATTGAATATCCTTGAATTCTTGTGTTTGAATCCTGTACTAACCCTGCTCTATGCGTAACAAAAACATAAACATTTGCAGAGAAAAAAGCTCAGGCTACCATGAAGAATCTCCAGCTTCCTTTGAAGGCAGTGCTTTTTTTTTTTTGGCATTGCAGAATCTCCTTTGTTTTCCCTGTGGAGGTAAAGGCTACAAGGAAAGCCTGTCACACTCCTGTTATAGAGGTTTTTGATGCCCCACGCTGCTTTTGCGGTTTCCCTCACGAACTTTGGGCTTCTCCAGCAGCCATTCCCACTTCTCCCTCGGTATTACGGTGCCCTGACCAAGGCCAACCTGCAAATAAAATATTCCGCCAGTAACCAGCTTGCCAGCTGCTTTCTGCCAGCTGAAAACCTAATGTGCCAGCACCAATCACGTGGGCACTGGTCATCAATAGAAATGGCGGCTGTCACATACGCATGATTTCTCAAGCTGGCTCAGTTTGTTTTAATTCTACTTGGAAAATAGGTTCACCTTTCAGTGCCGTCACTTTTTTGTGCCTTTTCTTCCCGCTTCCGCCTTTCTTTTTCATGCTACTGACAGGTACACCCTTGCACTTGCCCGTATAACTACCCATTTGCTCTACATACAGGTGCTCAGTGGCGCAGTCACAAATCTATTGGCACAATCAATGTTAGTGACTTTCTTCGAGGAGTAGCTGTCGCTTTTGAAATGAAATTTATGCAACGAGGCTGCAAATGCCGAAGCAGTCATCCATTTTTGTATATCAAACAATGTAAAAATAACATCTTTCAGATACAACTTCTTGACCGTGTGTGACAGCTTTTAGGGGACCTTGGGAACGCCATCCCATTCTAAATTTCTACTCTGCAATAGCCATGGTAAGAAGTGCTCCTCCTGCTGGCTGTCTGTGTTGTTTTCACCCAGTTCTGCATTTGTAGCAGCAGTAGGTGGCACCAACGCAGCGTCGTGGTTGTACATGCTTGCCAACAGCTCGGCAGTAGGAGATCCAGCTTCTAATGAATGAGAGCAAAGAGGAGAAAGATAAATCGCAGCCGCAGATACGCCTGTGTGCACAATCACACAGTGAGCCCCCAGCCCCTGTCCTGAAGCTGTTTGCTCTCTAATGATACATAACGCGGCCAACCAGCGGAAGGATCACATGCGGGAACAGTGATTTGATATGCTGCCAGAATACGAACATTCCAGCTTGGCCAGATGTTTGACAAGTATGGCCATGAAGAAAAACACGTGCAGAACACAAGGCAGCACCCTCGAAAGTTGAGTGTTCCCTTTGTGTAAACACATCCTACTTACAGAAAACACACTGCAGAAGTGTTGGGGCTGTGCATCTAGTTTTGCAGGTCTCTGTAGGAATGAAAAACACAAGCATACAAGGCTAAATGCACACATATCAAAACTTACCATCTCTGTTGCCATTCTGTGAAGTTACTGAGGCCGAATAAGTGCAGTTGCCTGTGGCTTTGTCGGGGTGAATCCCCGTAGTGCTTTCCTGCTGCAGGCCTGCTTGCAACTGTGTGGTTGTCAGCCATTCCTGGTGTCCCCATTATGTGCCGTGCAGCCCGTACTTTTTCGGCCTAATCTTGGCTCCTAGTGTACAGCCGGCATACTATAGAAGCTGTAGGTCAGCTAGCTGTGTCTAGGAACCATTTTTTTGCCCAGAAAGCCTTGCAAAGGCAGTTTTTCTGATTTTGTTGGCCACTATTACCCTGCTGTATACATGGATAACATGCAAGTTACTGTTAACAGATTGATGCCTGTGAGTAAGTAAGTAGGGCACATGCTAAGTAAGTAACAAAGAAAGCTGGGTGAGTTGGTAAAAATTCATGGTGAAAGGAAGCGCAAAGAAACGACGACAAGCAGGAAAAACAGTTACGACGGGGCAGAGCGCTACTATCAACTAAACTTTTATTGGAAAAACACGAAAATGTATACATTAAGAAAAGAGATAACTCAAAATGAGATACTGCATAACTTGGGCCAGACACAAGCGAACCTTCTGTTAAGTGACATCCAGGTAGTCATCATCAAGATAAGACACATTTATGGAGGGCACTCCTAGACACTTGCCACCCATTTTCGCGATATGAGCTGCCTCCACGATATTGCGCGTCGTTTGGTCACGGTGACGAAATAAAGTTGGATGTTTCATTGAACAGGGGATGGCATCCACACAACGAGCAATGCACAGACAGGTTCCTTGGTGCAGTTCCGTTCCATAGACTTTGCTGAATATGTGATGGTTGTATGTGGTTTATTGCATCTACTAAGGTTCTATAATGGCAGATAAGGTGCTTTGGGTGTGGGGACAACGTACTGTGCTGATGTGATAACATTATTAGGCTCAATTCCCGATTTTTTCGTGTGAGCTAGTCATCACTGTCAGCAGTGCTCATCAAATGATCGCTGAAGTACGTCATCACTGCCAGCTGGAAATTGTTGTATATTGCCGCATAATAGTCGATTCCAAAAATTAGTGGACCCCCTCATTTTGATGCCGGCCAACACAAGAAAATCACAAGCTATTTGTGAAGGAACAAAAAAAAAAACTGACTTTTTTTCCGCTGCGGATGCTTCGGGCCTAGGCCTGGTTGTCAGTGCCGTTGCTGAGCCAGTGAAAAAGAAAATCAAAGAGCGATTGGTGACAGAACCAAAAAGTCACTCCAGTTCCACAGCGGTAGGTCCAAGCCTAGGCCTGTTTGGTGGTGTGTCGCTGCCGTCATTGAAGGTGGCTGGCTCAAGCTGCTCCAAAATCGAGCACTTCACGAAGACGTCACGCACCATGTCACGTAGGCTGCACCAGGCATGTGCTCAAGGACAAGTGCTTCACATGGCCGGTGGGTGTTTTGGGCTTGTCCTCTTGTTTCATCCACTCATTGTAGAGTGCTCCGATGCGGTCCTTAGTTAAAAGGCTTGTTGAGGGATAAGTTGACCAGCTGCAGCATTGACGTCATCCCGGCCGGGATAACCACAAGGTCGCATTCGGCGTTGGCCGCAGCCTTTTTGACCCAGTTTGTCATGTGGCTGCAGAAGGGGTCCGACACAAGCATGCTCCAGGGCTTCAATAGAGCTCCCTGACGCCTGTACCACACCAGCTAAAACCATTTGAACATGAATGAATGGATGAATTTGTTTTCAGAATGGAAACGAAAGGCCACCAGCAGGCATAGATTGTTTCACCTAAGGGCGGACACCAGAATGCCTGCTGGTGTGTGTGTGTGGGGGGGGGAATGGGGAGTACAGGTATGCAGGAAAGCGAGGAGAGCGAGAAGGGGAGGATACATATATACATATGTAAAGGACTAATAAGGACATGTATGTACAATATATACAAGAGTAAACGCCATGAACACTAAGGAAAAAAAAAAGAAAAAGTCCACACATACACAGACACAAAACACCCTCAGTTCAGTCTAACGGGGAAGAAAGCAGAGAGTCGGGGGGAGTCCTGAGGCATCCAGCTAGGACCCCAGGGCCTCATGGGCTCCGCCCCACTCTCTGGCACTGCCTGGCAGCCACAGAAATTCTTCGAGGGGCCGAGCCCTTCCCCCGAAGGTAGCCAACAGTTCAGCCCTCCCTGCCGCAAACCGGGGGCGCTCGAGGACCAGATGCGGCAGGGTGTGGACAACCGAGCGTTGCTGTTGGGACATCCGTGTGACCCGCACAGGTGGTGGGCCTCGCCAGCGGCCAACCTCGGGCCAGGGTGCTGGGCCCGTACATGCTGCTAGATCAACAGGTGGGCATCATCTGCAGCTGCCTGGGCTGCCGTGGGCGAAGGGGGCAGCTCGTCTGCCCGCTCATTGCCCTCCAGCACAATGAGGCCTGGCACCCACTGCAGCCATATGCGAGGTCCCCGTTCAGCCAGCCGTTCCACTTTGTCCCGCACGGCCCGCACCAGGAGGGAGCGGAGTTCGCCCTCCCGGATCCGCAGTAGGGCTACTCTGGAATCGCACAGCAGGGTGCAGCAGCGCTTGGGGGTGGCTCCAGCTCCAGTAGCAGGTCCTGAGCACAGTTTCTTCATTGAAAAAACCCTTCTTTATTGAAAAAATCCTGCTTGTTCACTCGTACTATCACTTCAGGTGGGGGACTTCTACTTCGGCAGGGTTTCCCTTTCAAATACAACGAAGGATGGCAACTTGTGGCTGTCTACCGTACAGTACAACATTATCATGAAGCGGTTGTGCTAGTTACCTCTTGTCAGGAGGTGGACCTGGTGCTCTCGAGACCTTTTCGGTGATGGTTATCCTTCTCGGCATATCAAACCAGACCGGTGTATGGTCGGCGTTGCCGATCTGGTTGAGCAGGAGCCCCCACTGCTTCCTCAGGTCCTCAGCTACTCGCCGAAGAAACTGGAGCCGCTTCTCGTCATAGGTCTCCAGGAGCTTTTGCAAAACGGTCGCGCGGCACTGGAGGACGAGCCTGATCCACTTCATAAAGTCTGTGATCCATTTTTTGGATATCTTGAACTCGCTGAGTTGGGTGTTTAGGTCTTTAGCGACGTTCCACAACCTCATCTCGATGTTTTCATACGACGTGCTCAGGCTTTCCTTTCGCTGCACATGTATCCACTCGAGAACTTTGTCCTCGATGGCAGGGTACCGTCCCTGCTTTGGCCTGCGAAACGATTGGCATGTACCAACACGCGTGAGGACCCCGTCTTTTTTTGCCACCACCCCCGCACACACTTCTCCGAGAGACCTGCAGTGACATGTTATTGTCCTCTGCATACAAAACTACTTTTCACTTGAACGCCATGGTGTAATGGCGCTGAGCTTGTAAAGGCATTGTTAGGTCAGGAACCTCAATCGCACCGCCTGCAACACAAAGGAAAAACGCTTTGCAATCTCAATCATCCGAAATGGCGAGCGACTCATATGACTGGCTAGATAAGGCTTTGTAGTGGCTTTAATCGGCTACAAAAACGACTTTTGAGCTGGCGGCAAATTTGAATTGTTAGCCCTACCCATGTTATGTTTGGGCCCAGCAGACCTCGGCCATGACGACTACTCAAGACAGGGGCCGGAAAGCGAGTGCGCATTCCTTGCTAGCTTGGCGTGAGACGTGAGAGACAAGAATATTAGATGGACATGATCACCAGACAACGTGAAATGAAGGTGCCCACTTGAGCAACTCCTAGCCTAGCGTTACGCAAACTGCTCCTACACAAACTACTCCTTACCCATAAACAAAGTAGCTGAAGCTGAGCAGAAATTGTGTTCATATACATGCCAAGTGAGACAAGCTCACAAAAATTTTCTAGTTTGTATGGAATGTGAAAACCTTTGTGCGCACGTTTAAATTAAGTCAGGTTATGCAGTGTGCTCAAAAGGAGAGTTTTTAGAGAATTTGATTCATGTATTTGTGGGATTGCAGTGTGCTGACTGCTGCAAAACTAGCTCTGCTGTTGCTGAAAGTCTTCGCTCAAGCAGTGCGACGTGATCAGCTTGTGACTGCTGCTGAAGTGGCAACATTGCTTGAAGTGTGACTTTCATCTTTCGGCAGAGAACCATGGTTCCTGTGGTGGGGAAATCGGGGTACTTGTAGGTTGTGTTGCCATATTGGGTGAACTTTTATGAGCAGGAACTTTTTCTCCTCAAAACTTCTTACAGTGCTAAAAACATTGATTAACCATGTGTAGGCAGTGCGTAGATTGTTACGGTAGTCCTTTTCTCCCAACAGAAGTGGGCTTGGATCTGAGCAGGCCTATGTGTCGGGGAAAATCATGCCTTCACAGTTCGGCAGACAGATAGACCGACAAGCATCACTCTTTGACTGACCAGAGTCCAGTCAAGTGGTGTTTGTTGTGCATTGAACCGTGGACTTAGGTTTAAATGCACCGGCGAACTAACTTGCGCGTGCATGCGTGAGTGGGTGAGTGAGTGAAAATATCCATCTGTCAAGCAAGCCCGCGCTGAGGAACAACAGCTGTCTCGGTGCATTTCGTTTGGAAGATATGGCATAACTTAATTCGTTTGCTGTCTAGGGTCCGTTGTGGGAGCGTGCTTCTTTAGATATGTTCAATCACCACGGACACTTTTCTTTACAAATTAAAGAGCCTTCTTTTATGCCTAAACCAATCAACTACACAGTAGCGTGTGACTTGAGTAAAAGAAACCGTATGTTAAGCATATGAACAGTTTATTTACAACAATAAAATATATACAAGTGGGTGCTTTTTTGGCACTATCCAGAATGCAGGGCAGGAATTCTTTAGCAAGCAGGAAAAAAAGTCTCGTTCCTTGCAGGCTTGCTTCATAAGGTCTTGCTCATTTTTCTGCGCTTGGAACTTCCTTTCCTCGTTCGGTTTTCGCAGTTTATTCCCTTTACAAAGAAGTGAAGCCGTGTGGTAACGTAAAAGCTGATTACTTCCTTTGTCAGAGGAGCTGCATGCTTACGGTCGGGCACCCAGGCACGAAACAGAAGTTTCTGCGACGGCTCGGCATTTTAAACTATCAGGCACGCATGTTGGGCGAACTAGCAGAAACGGCAGTTTAACCAGGAAGGACTGAAAACCACTGCACGGGTTAAAAACGTTTTTTTTTTTGCTGCTTATTTCGCGAGTGCCTTCACGTGTGCTGAAGGAAATGATCCTATGGAAGAATTTGAAAGGAGCTGCTAAGGCAGCCAAGAGGACTGTACTGCTATTCAGGTATAGTGCTACTGTTCTTGAAGCCCTGTTGCATAATTTTGATGCATTTTCACTCCAGAAGTTTCAGTAATTACACGCAGGACTGAGGCATTGTGCTGCTGAGCCTGAGGATGCAGGCTTCATTGAGGCTGTGGTGGCAGTTTGATGCAGCTGGAAAACGAAAATGCCCATGTGGAGATCTTAGCCAATGTTAATGATTCTCAGGTGGCTCAAATTCAGTAATCCATAACTGGCTGTGGAGCTATGAAAAACATTATATATACATTAAAGCCACATGGCCAGCCTTGGGTGCTTAAAATAAAATAAATACAAGAATTGTTCAGCAATAAGTGTTCACTGGAAAGGATATAAAAAAAGGAGGGGGAAGGGGGAAAGCCACCTGCACAGTTTACACGATACCTTACTTTATGACGCTATCAACCAGAGCCTGTATAAGCTTGAGGTGAGCTTCCTGCTGAACAGCAAAGTAGCGGCGTTCCTCAGCCTGGAACACCTCGGCCCGGGCACGTTG
Organism: Haemaphysalis longicornis; assembly: GCF_048455015.1. Lineage (NCBI taxonomy): Eukaryota > Metazoa > Arthropoda > Arachnida > Ixodida > Ixodidae > Haemaphysalis > Haemaphysalis longicornis. The sequence goes on from NW_027526335.1 coordinate 216,050,657, forward strand.
GTCTTGTGCGCGCTCTTCAGTCCGGATGCGGCGTTCCTCCGCGCACTCTTCGGCCCTGATGCGCCGTTCTTCCACTTGAGCTTCAGCCCACATTCTTCGTTCCATCATGCTATCTTGCATTTCATCATCGTGCCTCCTCTCCTTGAAGGCAAGGACCCTTTCTTCATGGGCATTGCGCCTAGCCGCTTGATCCATATTCTGGCTCCCTCGCCGCTGTAAGTACTCCATCACTACCATATTTTGCCTTGGCCCAGCTGCGCAAAATATCATTAGCAAAGAATTAGGAAACTCTACAAGTGCAATTTAAGCAACAAAGGCGGACTAATGTGTCACGTAAGCCGCGAGCACAGTTTGCACGATTCCTTTACTTCTTGACGCTATCGACTAGAGCCTGTATAAGCTTGAGGTGAGCGTCCTGCTGAACAGCAAAGGAGCGACGTTCCTCAGCCTGGAACACCTCGGCCGGGGCACGTTGGTCTTCTGCGCGCTGTTCAGTCCGGATGCGGCGTTCCTCCGCGCACTCTTCGGCCCTGATGCGCTGTTCTTCCACTTGAGCTTCAGCCCACATTCTTCGTTCCATCATGCTATCTTGCATTTCATCATCGTGCCTCCTCTCCTTGAAGGCAAGGACCCTTTCTTCATGGGCATTGCGCCTAGCCGCTTGATCCATATTCTGGCTCCCTCGCCGCTGTAAGTACTCCATCACTACCATATTTTGCCTTGGCCCAGCTGCGCAAAATATCATTAGCAAAGAATTAGGAAACTCTACAAGTGCAATTTAAGCAACAAAGGCGGACTAATGTGTCACGTAAGCCGCGAGCACAGTTTGCACGATTCCTTTACTTCTTGACGCTATCGACTAGAGCCTGTATAAGCTTGAGGTGAGCGTCCTGCTGAACAGCAAAGGAGCGACGTTCCTCAGCCTGGAACACCTCGGCCGGGGCACGTTGGTCTTCTGCGCGCTGTTCAGTCCGGATGCGGCGTTCCTCCGCGCACTCTTCGGCCCTGATGCGCTGTTCTTCCACTTGAGCTTCAGCCCACATTCTTCGTTCCATCATGCTATCTTGCATTTCATCATCGTGCCTCCTCTCCTTGAAGGCAAGGACCCTTTCTTCATGGGCATTGCGCCTAGCCGCTTGATCCATATTCTGGCTCCCTCGCCGCTGTAAGTACTCCATCACTACCATATTTTGCCTTGGCCCAGCTGCGCAAAATATCATTAGCAAAGAATTAGGAAACTCTACAAGTGCAATTTAAGCAACAAAGGCGGACTAATGTGTCACGTAAGCCGCGAGCACAGTTTGCACGATTCCTTTACTTCTTGACGCTATCGACTAGAGCCTGTATAAGCTTGAGGTGAGCGTCCTGCTGAACAGCAAAGGAGCGACGTTCCTCAGCCTGGAACACCTCGGCCCGGGCACGTTGGTCTTGTGCGCGCTCTTCAGTCCGGATGCGGCGTTCCTCCGCGCACTCTTCGGCCCTGATGCGCCGTTCTTCCACTTGAGCTTCAGCCCACATTCTTCGTTCCATCATGCTATCTTGCATTTCATCATCGTGCCTCCTCTCCTTGAAGGCAAGGACCCTTTCTTCATGGGCATTGCGCCTAGCCGCTTGATCCATATTCTGGCTCCCTCGCCGCTGTAAGTACTCCATCACTACCATATTTTGCCTTGGCCCAGCTGCGCAAAATATCATTAGCAAAGAATTAGGAAGCACTACAAGTGCAATTTAAGCAACAAAGGCGGACTAATGTGTCACGTAAGCCGCGAGCACAGTTTGCACGATTCCTTTACTTCTTGACGCTATCGACTAGAGCCTGTATAAGCTTGAGGTGAGCGTCCTGCTGAACAGCAAAGGAGCGACGTTCCTCAGCCTGGAACACCTCGGCAGGGGCACGTTGGTCTTCTGCGCGCTGTTCAGTCCGGATGCGGCGTTCCTCCGCGCACTCTTCGGCCCTGATGCGCCGTTCTTCCACTTGAGCTTCAGCCCACATTCTTCGTTCCATCATGCTATCTTGCATTTCATCATCGTGCCTCCTCTCCTTGAAGGCAAGGACCCTTTCTTCATGGGCATTGCGCCTAGCCGCTTGATCCATATTCTGCTCCCTCGCCGCTGTAAGTAGTCCATCACTACCATATTTTGCCTTGGCCCAGCTGCGCAAAATATCATTAGCAAAGAATTAGGAAGCACTACAAGTGCAATTTAAGCAACAAAGGCGGACTAATGTGTCACGTAAGCCGCGAGCACAGTTTGCACGATTCCTTTACTTCTTGACGCTATCGACTAGAGCCTGTATAAGCTTGAGGTGAGCGTCCTGCTGAACAGCAAAGGAGCGACGTTCCTCAGCCTGGAACACCTCGGCCGGGGCACGTTGGTCTTCTGCGCGCTGTTCAGTCCGGATGCGGCGTTCCTCCGCACACTCTTCGGCCCTGGCATGTCATCCTCCAAGCCCATGCTCTCTGAGTCGCGGTAGGCAACAGTGTCCTTGCTGCAAGTGCGCTGACTGCAAACCGGTCGCCGTGACGCAACTTAACTCGCTTGGCTCGCAGTCTTGCGCCTGCAGAATCCGCAGTGGCTTCCTTGTTCGCTTTACGGGCTTTTTAGTTTTGTGGCCAGACTCTTTCATCAAGTCAACCACTTGCTCCACGAGGCGATCCCATTCGGAATATTCTTTCTCCATGCCCGACCTGAATTTACAATTGAGTTTTGCCCATTAAAATGCAACGTTGGGGATAAAAAATACACAGTGTCTAGAGTGCAGTCCCTTAGCCCAGCAATGCAGGCTAAGAGCCTTACTGCAGGCATGGCTAGAGCTCTGTTTGATGAAATTAGCATATTTAGTAATATGCTATCCCCCTCCTTTCCTTTTCTCCGAAACATCTGTCGATGTGGTGTGGGGGTTCCGTTTTAGCATCTTGATTCTAAGGACTGTTTTTCAAAACGGCTCCTGCCTCTTTTGTTTTGTTTTTTTTTCTCCTTGAAATTGAACTAGTTTTCATGGCTTAGGTTAGTTCCTGCTGTTTTAAATGATTGCTTTCTCTTCGTTAGGTCGTTTTATGCTAGTTTAGATTAACTTACTTTGCTTTACGTTAGTAGGAGCGTTGTAGTGCCTAATGCGGCATTTGTTTTACAAAACGCAAGTGGTCCATATGTGTCTACTATCACAGCAACCGTGAGAATTGCTGATAGTAATTTCTCATGGCAGTCGCCTATGATTGGCTTAGCACGCCACCCAGAGATTCTCTGAGACAAATACTTCGTAAAAACTCGTTCAACAGCTGCTCCCCTTGCGCTGTGGTGTCGCACTTGCTTTTTAAACCACAAGGCTCAGGTTCGACTCCAGCAAGGTGGAAGTTCTTTTTCTTTTAGCTTTCATAATTTTTGAAGTTTTTACTCGAGAATTTGTTAATGCTTTTTTCTTTTTTAATTCTGGTTATTACTATATCAAGAGATCCCCACAGAAGATGTCTGGAATGGGTTGGATTAGGTTTCATATAGATTGTGTTCAGTGTCGTTGCACTGGGTTAGGTTAGTTTTGTTGCAGTTCACCTGGATTAGAGTAGTTTGGGATACGTTTGATTAGGCTATGTTAAGTTAGGTGAGGTTATGTTGGGTTACGTTTGGAAGTAACATTTGGAGGCTACATTTGGTTACGTTTGGAGGTATTCAGCGAATTTTAGGCCATCCAGCTTTTTAAGGAAACTGCCGTTAGAATTTCTGCGAGGTCATTCTCACGGTTGCCGTGAGATTAGACGCAGCCTATGCTTATAGTACTGTCAGATGGCACTCTAGACACAGAGTGAAAAATAATGGCCAAAAATCGAGTCTACTTACTTTTGGAGAGTCTTCCGCTCCTTGGCAACAAAATGCCCAGTGATGAGGTCCACCCTCTCCCTCATGCTCCTTACTGTGTAGGACGGCTTTAGAAGGCTGTTGACCCAATTAACCAGCTCGAACCACCGGGCCGGTACAGTGAACGGATTGCAGTTGATCACTTCTAAGAGGATCGCAATGTTGTCATGAGCGGAAAATCGCGCTCAGCTGGACGCATTGTGAGGCAGTGGCTGCAGTGGCTGCGAAGGCACCAGAGTGAGTGTAGGTAAAGGCATGGCCGCGCGCGCCGTTTATGTGGAGGAATGGCCTTGGCCTTATCCCATTCAGTTCGAAATAAACCTAATAGCTACTAGGCCCGATCATCACTTATATCAAATCTTGAAATTAGGAGGTGGTGATGTCTATAGCATATGTAGTTGAGGATCCCACTTCCGCCTGGCTGTGGATCGGCTGTGTATGCCTCCGTAAAAGCCGCATAGGGGGCATGGCTTTTACGAATACGGTCAGTTACGGTTTTACGAATATGGTTACGAATACAGTTTTACGAATACGGTTACGAATATGGTCAGTTACGGTAACACGGAAGCAGAGCGCAGGGAGAAACGCCGGCCGTGCACGGAACTGGCACATGCACAGTCGGATCCTGGTACAGACGTAAACAACGTAACCAACGGAACAGACAGACTGCTAAAACTAATATAAGGCTCGTTCACAACATCAGGCTTGTCTGCAGAAGTCACTCGTGCCTTTTTTTTTCGGCAGGATATCTTGAGATTTCCTCTTTGTTTTGTTTCTTTTAGAAGGCAAGCATTTGTTTGAATATGGAGCAACGTTCGGTAGAATCGTTGGAACAGCGTCTGCTGCGAGCGTCGGGGTCCCGCGCTTAGTGCGCTCATCCGTGCCTATAATATCATGAACATAGTCCTTAACGATGAAACGTTTCTCATAGTGTAACGCACAAACAGGGCAATACGGTGTGAGGCTCCTGTCCCTTCTACAAAGGTAGCGTTCCCATACGCTTCTCTCTGGGTCAGGGGGTGCTTTAAACAGTGATAGTTTCTGCGCTTGTTTGGTTCGGGAGTACCCTGTGTTGCACCCAGGCGCGAGGCAATGATTTAGGCGCTGCTTCTGTGCCATTTGTGAGCTGTAGTAGGTAACATTCACAAGCAAGGCTGCGAAATGCCGCTGCACGAGCACAATGGACTGGCTGGGGGTAAGATGAGATAAGCTGGCCATTCCACGGAAGATTGGGCAACTGCAGTGCCACCACTCCGTTCACCACCATCGGGGTCAGGCGAATGTGTGCGGCGCCGCCTCCACTCGCTGCACTGCCCCTTCTAGTATACACTGTACCTCAGGATAGTTACTGGCTTGTGGGGCCCTTCAGGTATGTGCACGCGCTTACCGTTTTGAGCGGCGCTCTTGCAGGTTGTGTTGGTTGAATGGGCAGGCGCGCGGCCTTGCTTGTTGGCTTTGGGGGCGCTTTTCTTTTTTTGTGTGATCTTGCGCCCGCACAGCGTCGATGGAACATGGCTTGCTCAGACACCTTTGCGGAGCCTCGCAAGCGGGCCCCCGTTGGCATAAAGCCGGCGGCATGGACGTCGCCGGGCAGGAGCGTGCGTTTCGTTCACTTGTTGATGTTGACGCCAGGCCTCGCGGGTGAAGAGGATGTGGAGAAGTGCACTGTCAGCGCTGTGACCACATTTTGCTATCCTCCACTGATCGAAAGCGGTGCGACGTGGTCGTTGTGCGCTGACGGGAGGGGGGAGGGACTCACCCGACCTGCTCCTAACGGCGTTGGGGCGTAATCTTCGGTCGCCTCAGTGTAATTGCTGGAAACGCTAGCACTATCCTCCTCCACATCTTCGGAGTGGAGGGGGGAGGTGGTCTAAACCGTGCGCCAGCACCACGAGATAAGCAGGCGAGCTGATCCGTCGTAGGCTGGTTGCACCTACGAGGGGCAGGCTGGCAGGCATAGCGGTAAAGGCAAAAGAAAAGGGGAAAAGAAAATCGCTAGTGGAAGACCTTTAACCACCAATTCAACTTCCAAAAAATGTACCGAAATCGCCAATTTTTTTTAAGCAGTCATGCAATTTTAAACCCCATGCAATTCTGGTTCTGAAAATATATTGCATGAATAATTTCTGTTTAGAATCAGCACAGAAATTACAAAAGAAAAAAACCTGCTGCTGGGGCGGCTTTGCCTCAATGCATGCCGTGGTAATAAGTAAAAAAACGTACTGAAAGTCAAAGTATTTATTTGGCACAATCACGGTAACACACAGAAAATTGCACAGACGTTCCTTCGTCGTAACAAAAGCTTTCATGACTAATAGTCGCTCTTTGTGTGGTAGATTTCGAAGCATGGTGTCACACAAAGCCCGACTTGGCAGTCCTCGCACCAGAATCGCGTTTCTTTGCGTGACTTCTTTCTTGTATCCTTAGAATGGGCACGTGTGCAGACAACACATCTCCGCGTTGGCTCCTGCTTTTTTGGCGTTGGTGGAATTTTTCTTGAGAAATGTCGGCATTTGAGCCTTGTCAGTGGTGAGTTGGATCTGCGACCTGCCCCAGCCAGAGTGTGGAGGCTCTCCTCAAGTACTACCTCCACAAGTCGTACGCGGAAATCCAAAGGACTCAGTCGTCCTTCTGACTTCTTGTACAGAGTAAATGCATTGAAGATAGCTATCTCAAGGAAGTGGCGAAATAGGTTCTTGTAGTAGACCTTCTGCCCCTTGCACAACGATGGATAGTATGACAGGTTTTGGTCCGACCGGTCGACGCCACCCATTGTGTTGTTGTAGTCGAGAGCAATGGTGGGCTTAGAAACTTGCACGTTCCTGCAGGTGACATCTTGCATGGTAGGTGAATGAATGGTGCTTATGAAGGTCACTAGCTTCTTGTCTCTCCATTGGAGGGCGAGGCATTTTCCACATCGAAAGACGCAAATTTCACCTTTTTTCAAACTCTTGTTTTTGAATGGAGGCATGCCCTTTCTTCCGGGACGAGCTGTTCCATAGACATCGGTTTTCCCGCTTGAGAAGAATGTCAGCTAGTTCCAGTGAATTGTAGTATTTGTCAACCGTTAAGGTGTATCCCTTGTCGAGAACGGGCTTCATAAGGTCCATCACTACCTTGGTGCCCATGGCTTCATCTCCGGTCACGTCTACTGTCCCCTTGCCAGTGTATACTATCAAATTGCAGATGTAGCCACTTGAAGATTCACACAATAGAAATAATTTCAGGCCAAATCTGGCACGTTTCAGCGGAAGATACTGCTTCCATGCTAGTCTTCCCTTGAAAAGCAGGAGGCTCTCATCAACAGACACATCCTGTTCTGGCACACAGGCATCAAGGAATGCCTCGTTCAGCCTTGTGATAATGGGCCACAGCTTCCATAGCGGGGGATGTGGATGAGTAGCTTCATCCATGGTTTTCAAGTTGGTGAAATGAAGGCAGCGCATCAACGCGTTGAAGCGGTTCCTGCTCATGGCTTTGCTGGACACTGGTGTCTCCAAACCTTGCTTTGTTGACCAGTACATCTCAACTTGAGGTTTGCCGACAATACCCTGCAATATTATCAGTGCAAGGATGACCATAATCTCATCGCGGTCTACCGGTTTCCATGCAGAACCGCGGGCAGCAAATTACGCTACCGCAAATTGGTTTGTTTTCATGACGGTTAGGTCAATGATGTCCCAGTCAAAAAATACATGAAACCAGCCGAGAATGTCATTTTCGTCAGTGGGCTTCCGCAAGATTCCGGGCACTGAAGAGAAGGGAAACCGTGGAGGTGCAGGTGGCGGGTTATCGGTGTCCACGTGCTGCCACACACGTGCACTGGTTCGTGCGTCACTCTCGTCGTCATCATCGCCTGCAGTGCATGACAGCATGACGGTGAAGCGTGAGTGCTCGTTGCCCGTGGACAAAAGCTTCACATCGTTGGCACCGTGTTCGGTGATTGTGGTTGATGCCAGCATATCAAACCACACGGGGGTATGATCAGCATTTCCAATTTGCCCTATCATGGAGTTCGCAACCCGAAGCCGGATGACGAAGTGCTGGAAGTTCACCATCTTGTCCTCGAACTCCACCGGCAGCTTCTGGCAGATGGATGTGCGGCGGCGGAGTGAAAACCCTTTCTGCCTCATCAAGCGACGCACCCATGAGGCCGGAGCACGGAACTCCTCTCTCGGCAGTCCAGCCTCTCGTGCCACGGCTTTGCATCGAATGGTACCCCGCACGGGGCACCTTGAGCAATCTTGGCGACGGTACTGGCGATACCGCGGACCCCGAGCCCCCAAACATAAGCTGGATCCAACCGTGGCGATGTGTTTATAGGTGGAGGGTTAGAAACCACGAACGGTGGCCGTCGGAGCCCAGGTCAAGCTCCGGCGGATGGGCTCCCTGTCTGTTCACCAGGCAGGGAGCTCCGGGACCTCTTTGGCTACCAGGGTAAGGTCAAAGGAGAAAGTACCCCCGTCTCCCTGCTTTTATACTATGCTTTATGGTATTGTCTAAAACCCCCCCCAACCGTGATCGGCCCCCTAAAAGGGGCCGCACCGAAGTATCGTTTCCCCCATTGCCATCTTTGACATTTCCTGAACCAGATCATTACTCTAGATTTCTTGTCATGGAGTCCCTGAATCCAACCCACCCTCTTGCATCTCAGTCAGTCTTCTTGATCGCCAAGTATCTTGAAGCCATAATAGGAAAATCATATCAGGCCAAAAAACAAAGAACTGGTGAACTCCTCATCGAGGTACATGACAAGCAGCAGTCCACAAAGCTTCTAGCTCAGACTAGACTGGCTGATCTAGACATCCGGGTCACACCCCATCGGAGCCTCAACAGCTCGCAGGGTGTGATATCCGAGACAGACCTCCTGAACGAAACGGATGCGGATCTCCTTGCCGGCTTGAAGGATCAGGGCGTCACTGCCGTGAGACGCATCACAATCCGCAGAGACGACAAGGAGATTCCCACCAAGCACATTATCTTGACCTTTGACCGCGCAGTTCTCCCACAACACATAAATGCAGGTTTCATCCGGTGCTCAATACGTCCCTACATCCCGAACCCGCGGCGCTGTTTTAAGTGTCAGCGGTTCGGGCACGGTACGAACTCATGCCGTGGCCGAACGACGTGTGCGAAATGCGCGGCGAATGATCATCCAAGCGATAATTGTCCATCCAATACCCTGTCTTGTGTGAACTGCGGCGGGCCGCATGCAGCGTACTCCCGCAAGTGTGAAAAGTTCCAACTCGAAAAAAAGATCATAAACATTAAGGTAACCGAGAACATCACCTTTCCAGAGGCGAGAAAGAGGTTCGCCTCTTTCCCTCTGGGGAGGTATGCCGACGCAGCTCGCCGGGGGGCGGAGCGGCGTCTGGTGTCCACAGGGACCCAGTTCAGCGAGTCTGACCTGGTCCCGCCCCCGCCCCCCGCTGGGTTGCTTCACGCAGCCCAACCCGGCACCACGCCGCTTGCTGAGGCAGCAGCGGTTGTGGTGCAAACCACTCCTGTCGGGACCGGTGCCGCTCCCGCCTCTGTCTCCCCGTCCTCCAGTGCGTTGGAGGGTACCGAGGTGATGGACACCACGGGCCCCGCACCGGCTCCCACCGCCACCGCACCGCCTGTGCCACCTCTGGCACCCCCGACGGTGGCGGCTCAAACGAAGGGCTCCCGAAGGGGGGCCAAGTCCGGGGGGCCCGGTCCGTCGGGCACCCCTCGGACATCCGACGACGATATGGATGTTGGGCCGTTCCTGCCTGCAACGCAGCGCAAGGAGCGGCCACCGACTTCCAAGCCTACAGAAAGGCCCAAAAAGCCGAATCCAAGAGTAACAGCCCCGAAAGACGACACATGAACACACGAACACACACATTCCAGTCATTCTTAAATTTAAATAATGGGAACAGAAAATATCATCCAATGGAACTGCAGAGGCCTCCTTAAAAATCTTGACGATGTGTATGAGATTCTGCATGCCAGTCAGCCAAGTATTATGTGTCTCCAGGAAACCCACCTCAATTCTAAACAAACAAATTTCTTAAATAGGTACATGGTTTTCAGAAAGGACAGGGTTGGCTGCACACACTCTTCAGGAGGTGTGGCAATTGTCGCCCGGAAATCCTTAGCCTGCCACCCTGTCACTCTGAACACTGTCCTTGAGGCTGTAGCAATCCGTACGATAATATTTAATAGGTTAATAACGGTATGCTCCATTTACATTCGTCCTGATTTTGCACTTCTGAGCTCTGATTTCGAGGCGCTGGTTGACCAGCTGCCCGAACCATACATACTAACAGGCGACCTTAATGCGCACAACTCTCTTTGGGGCTCCTCCAGAACGGATGCCCGAGGTCGCCTGATAGAGAAGTTTCTTACATCCTCCGGAGCATGCCTTTTCAACAAAAAACAGCCCACATACCATAACTTAGGACACAATACATACTCTCATCTTGACTTGGCTATTGGTTCCGCAGTTCTCTTTCCATGTCTTGAGTGGGGTGTGGGCACGTACCCATATGGTAGTGACCATTTCCCCACTTCATTAACGTATATAGGTATAGGCCCGAGCAGTCCATCTTCCCATAACAGGTTTAATGAATCCAAAGCAAACTGGAGTACATTCACAGAAACATCTAAACTACACCACACAACCATAAAACACCTACACGTGGAGGAAGCCGCCCAACTCGTCACGGCACACATCCTCGACGCCGCCGAAAAGTCCATTCCCCAGGCCTCCAGTGGGTCCCGCAGCCCAAGGAGGCCCTGGTGGAACGAGGACTGCAGGCGGGCGCGAGAGGCCCAGAACAAGGCGTGGGGTGTCCTTCGCCGGTACATCCACGTCAGATAACCTCATTTCTTTTAAACGGGCAAAGGCTTGAGGGAAGCGAGTGCGTCGTGATGCGAAAAGGGAGAGTTGGCGCACCTTCCTCACCTCCATCAACTCATACACTGATACACACATAGTCTGGACACGAATACGCAAGCTGAAAGGACAACAAAAAAACAGCCTGCCCCTGGTTAGCACAACAGGGGACACACTCGAAGACCAGGCCAACACACTTGCACAACACTTCGAACACGTGTCCAGCTCATCACACTACACAAACACTTTCATGAAGCACAAAACGTCTGCGGAAAAGAAGTCCCTGCGTGATAGCAAGAAGTCGCACACTTCTTACAATTCTCCTTTTTCAATTCATGAGCTGAAGGTTGCTCTGAGCACATGTAAGCCTTCAGCTCCAGGTGCAGACAAAATCACATACACCATGATACAACACCTACACCCAAACACTCTTGAAACACTCCTACATCTATACAACAACATATGGCTTTCGGGGCACATTCCTCGCTCTTGGAGGGAGGCCATAGTAGTGGCTTTCCTGAAGGAAGGAAAGGACCCTTCCTCTCCTGCTAGCTATCGGCCCATCGCCCTTACAAGCTGCCTTTGCAAACTCTTCGAGAAGATGATAAACAGGAGACTTGTGTACTTCCTTGAGTACAACGGTCTTCTCGAGGGCTGCCAGGCAGGCTTCAGGGCGGGGCGATCTACAAATGACCAACTTGTCGCCCTTGAATCATACATAAAGGACGCTTTCATCCACAAACAGTTTTGCACAAGGGTATTTTTTGACCTTGAGAAGGCCTATGACACCGCTTAGCGTTACGGGATCCTAAGTGACCTAAAGTCTTTCGGTGTTTCGGGCCATATGCTCAACACCCTTGCTAGTTATTTGTCCGAAAGAACGTTTCGCGTGAGAGTAGGTAGCGCACTCTCAAGAGTTCATGTGCAAGAAAACGGCGTTCCGCAAGGTGGAGTGCTAAGCTGCACTCTGTTCATAGTTAAAATGAACTCCCTTGGGAAGGCATTGCCACCTACAATTTCTTATTCAATGTATGTAGACGACATCCAGCTATCTTTTAAATCATGTAATATGTCCATCTGTGAGCGTCAAGTCCAGCTCGGTGTCAAAAAACTTGCCAGCTGGGCAGACAAGAACGGTTTTAAAGTTAACCCAGAAAAAAGCACCTGTGTTGTCTTTTCCAGGAGGCGTGGGATCCATCTGGACCCAGACATTATCCTTAATGGCGTATCGATTCCTGTGAGGAAGGAACACAAGTTTTTAGGTGTGGTGCTGGATGAAAGGCTTACGTTCATCCCTCACATTAAACAATTGAAACATAAATGTCTAAAGGCTCTCAACATTCTTAAAATCTTGTCCCACCAGTCGTATGGAACGGATAAGCAACTCTTGTTACGTATTTTCACAAGTCTAGTGGGGTCTAGATTGAACTATGGGAGTGTTGTGTATGGGTCAGCCACTAAAACAGCACTTAAAATGCTCGACCCAGTGCTTCACTTGGGGCTTCGCCTCTCTTGTGGCGCATTCCGTACGAGCCCTGTACAGAGTCTTTACGCAGAGTGTGACAAATGGTGCTTATCACACCAGCGAACCTATGTTGACTTGTTATATGCCTGTAAAATTTCATCAATGGACAACCATCCTTTTAAACCGGTTTTTAATGATACATCCACATCAAAACTCTTTTTAAATCGCCCGTCCATTCCTGTTCCCTTCTCGCTCAGAGTAAGGGACGAGGTCACTATTCATGAGGTCTCCTTTGTAGACACATTCAAGTCATCTATCACTGATCTTGTAGCACCATGGCATCTTCGTCCTGTTGCATGTGACTTGTCTTTCTTAAAATACAATAAGAACAGGACACCGAAAAGTGGGATTCTGCAGCATTTCATGTATGTGCAGGATAAATACAAGGCTGCAGAGTTTTTCAGCGATGCATCGAAAACGTTCACTGCAGTGTCTTGTGCGGCGCATGGGCCGAATTTTGAAGCATATAGAACCATGAATGTAAAGACAAGTATTTTTACGGCAGAAGCATATGGCATTTTTCTTGTTGTAAGTCACATAGTTGAACATCATATTCCTAAATCCATCATCTATACAGATTCACTGAGTGTCGTCCGTACATTGTCATCCGGAGAGTCCTCGAAAAACCATGTAGTTAACCTTGTCTTGAAATCAATTGTGCTGGCATATTCTTCAAACCTTGAGGTGACTGTGTGTTGGGTGCCAGGCCACTCTGGCATCGGCGGAAATGAACTGGCGGATGGAATGGCCGCCAATGCTGCACTCCGAAACACAGTAGACATAATAACACTACCTTACACAGACCTCAAGCCACACATAAGACAACACTTGCGCAGAACATGGCAAACACACTGGAATGAACAGACAGACAACAAACTACATGTAATAAAGCCACACTTGGGACGGTACACATCTGACTCGCACAACAGACACACGGAAGTCGCCTTGGGTAGGCTGCGGATAGGGCACACCCATGCAACCCACTCGTATCTGCTGACGGGATCTCCTAGACCCCAGTGCGGCAGGTGCGGAGAGGCCCTATCCGTAGTGCACATACTAATCACATGCAAGGCACTTCACACAACACGACACAAACACTTCAGAGAACTCTACAGACAACATATTCCCCTACATCCATCTTTTTTCCTAGGTGACGATGCCATTGTTTCCGTCAAACGTGTGTTTGAGTATCTGTCAGAAGTCAAGTTTTTAAACCTCATTTCCTATCACGCATCATGAAATCTGGCCCTTTACACCAGCCATCCTCACTCTCTTTTATTGATTTTACTTTTGTTCTTGCTTATTGATTTCAGTGTCTAAGTTCTCACCTCTCATATTTAACCACTGTTTTGGCGCTCTTTGCCCTAGTTGGCCTTGCGCCATTAACATCCAACCATCATCATCTGCATCGAATGGTATACGTGGTCACCGGTAGCAAACGCGCACGCTGTTCCCGCACAAAGTCCACGAGGGTGTCCTCGAGTGGCGGAAAAACTGCACTACGCCCATGAAAGGACGTTTTGCACGGGATCAACTTTCCTTTCTCTGCTCTCCTGTATCGCATGCATTTTTCGGAAATTGCAAACTGGTGCTGAGCAGCCGTGTTGCCGTTCGCTTCAGGGAAGTCGATAACTTTTAGCTTAAATGCAGCTGAAAACTGCCTTCGCGTGCTGCCACTCATTCTTGAACAAGAAATGTCGGGACGGGTAGGATGCACACAAAGGATATTGCAGCAACAACAAAAAAATGCCTGGTATTGACTATGGATACCGCCGTATGCGGCTTTGACGAACATATACACTATACACCACAGTTTGCCAGATGACGACTCACATTCGACTAAAGACCGCTATATAAGACGAGGGGTGACTTTAGCTCGATTTTTGAATGAAAAAATCTCAACTTATATTCCGGCTTATACGGTACTCGCGTAATGAACGCACTCACATAATAAACACACCCCCAAATTTAGTTGTCAAAATGAGGTTACTTTTTTTCCCGCAAAATAAACGCACCCCAACTTTTTAACCTAGCACTCCCACGAATGGCCATACTGTAGCTTTCCCACTTTGCTCGCTCCTGCTGATCGGGATTCATTGTCGACCTGTAGCGTATAGATGAACTGTAGAAAAATGCTGGGACAACTAGCTGACGGATGCAATGCACTTTCTGAAATGGCTTTAGCGACACCTGTTCAATCAGTTGGACCACTTTAATTGCTTTAGTGGGGGTTACATGTGGCATTTTATTGATGAAAAATTCCAATCCAAGGTACTTGATCGGGCAGTTCAGAGACAGCGAGGACAAGGTTGACTCCTCAAACTGCAGTTCGGGCAGGTCGTATACAAACCCATGAGTATAATGGTTTACTCTCCATCCAATGTATTTGGACTTTGAAGTAATATTTAAATTAACAGTCCTAAACTAGTCCTACGCTCTCCGTAGCAATCCATGCTGACCTTGATAGGAGAAGAATCATCTGCAAAAGCAACGGCTGACATGCAGGATCCCCAGATGAACGCCAAGCTCAGTGGAATTGAGATGCTCAAGAAGTGGATCAAGGACGCAATTAAAAAGAAAGGGAGACATTGGATCACGCTGTTTGATACCCCTATTGAAGTGAACACGAACTCCGTCACTCACCCCACCAGACCAGTATACCATGGACGTGCTACTGTAGATATCCCTAATTAACGCCTGCGGGCTATCAGGGACATTGCGGGATTGTAAAGTGGTGAAGATAGCTTCATGCGAAACCGTATCAAATGCCTGTCTAATGTCAAGACTTATGCCATAGGAAGGTTTGCACGATTTCTTAGTGTTTTTACTGTGAATCTATCAATCCTCCCCTGCCAGGTGACCGACCTCTTAAGCTGCAGGGGACCTTCCCTCCATTGTGGCGCCACCTGTAGCATGAAATAATTCACTAGTCTATTCTGAAATTGCGAGGTAAATCACTTGTATAACATGCCTGTTTCCTCTAGTGGGTACACCTGAAGGCAGTAAATAACATTTGTGCATGTATTTGACATGTGGGAGGCAGTCTTGGATATAACGAGCTCCTCCCAAATCAACACTACCCTTCGCATTTCCAGAAAGATAGAGCATATTGGGTAACGAGGCAGTGCTTATCATTGTTTACTTTGACTCAAAACCTCGCATACACGGTTGTGTGAATATTATTTCTATTCAAAGAAGTGTGGGAGTAGAACGTAAGGCTTGGAAGCAGCCCATACTTAGCAATGAGAAGTTGTTCCACCAGACCGTCAACACGCATTGACAACGGAGTGCCAAGGACTAGCACTTTGTCAGCATTGAAGTTACGGGAAGGAGGAGGAAGTGATTGTTGGGGGGGGGGGGAGGGGGGAAAGAGGCCGGTAACTGTCTGGCGTTACGCCGACACCTCAACCGGCCGAACGGAAGCGAGGAGGGTGGGAGAGACGAAAGAGTAGGTAAAGTGGGGGGGGAAGGGTGTAGGGAAAAGGTGAATGGGCAGGTAGCAGGAGACGCACACACGCAAATGTCGCAGTACAGCGGGGCAGGCGGGGATGACAGGGTGTCACAACAAAGTTAGCGGTTGACATCGAATACAAAATAAGAAAACGGGGTCACACCAGAATTAGCAGGTGACATAGGAAACGGAGTAGAATAACTGGGGGGCACAACAGAATTGGCAGAAGACATCGGAAACAGAAAATGATAACAGGGGGATACATCATAATTAGCGGGTGACATCGGATTCGGAATAGAATAACATGGGGGGACTCAGCAGAAAATAATAAAAAAAAATAATAGTAATGATAATAATAATAATAATGATAAAAAAAATAGTGTAAGACATCGGATACTGAGTGGGTTAACGGGGGGTCACATCAGAATTAGCGGATGGCATCAGTAACATATGCAGGAAACGCGAACAACAACTGGGGGGGGAGACGTAACAGCAGCAGCTGTACGGACGGCAGATAATGGCGACAGCTGTGCAAGGTACGACCGACACTGCAGGGGAAGAAAACAATAACAACAAATGGTATAAGAATAAAAAAAAAAAAGAACCTCGTATAGCGGGTTACAGGGGTACATGATAATGGCAGCAGGATATAGGTGGGGCGGATATATGTGGGGATAGCTGGTAAGCGAGTTACAGGGGGCGTAATAAGGGGCTTGCGGGGGTAAATACTAGGTTTGAAGTAAAAGGGATATGTGGTTAATATGGACAAGGTACAGCATGCGAGCGGGTTGACATAGACACTGGTGATATTGTGTAATAGGTTGAAGATGCGCGCGCCGCAAGCAGAGTGTTCGTAGAGTTCAGGATGGAGTGTCCTGGCGGTGTGTGCGGATGTCTGCGGCACTGGATAGTTTTGAGGCAGGCTGGGTGTGCTGGGAGGCGCGTGGGCACAGTCCTGCCTGACCGCACTATGTCACGCACACACACACACACTCACACGCGTTCCGATGCGGGCACTGGGCCTGGAGAGTTTTGGGGGGAATGTTCTTGGCCGACGGTTGGGGCCCCGCACGCCGCAGGGGGCTCAGAGTTCGTGCTTCCGTGCAGCGGCCCGAGGGGCCGCGCACCAGGGTTGCCAGATCCTCGAAGAAAAAAGCAGCCAGAAAATTGACCAAAGTAGCCACAAAAGGAGCCAACTGGCCGCGGTCGAATTATTTCGGAGCCAGAAAAGTAGCCATGTGTAATTTAAGCTTGTTTGCGCATCGCCACAGAAAAAAAAACAATTAAACACATCAGCTTCCCTTTCGTCACATCAAAAAAACACTAAAACACATAATCTCCACTTTTGCCAAATCACATTAGACTAAAGAGAGTCGACTAGACCAGAAAACTCAGGTGTACATACTCGAGTTGACTTTCTCCAGCATTTCCCGCGGCACCGAAAATCTAGAGCTTATGGCTCATTTCAGCTGCAGTCTAAACTTGATTCTGAGGATCGCGAGGAGTAGGTCATGGGGCATTCTATTCCGCAAGTTACTTTATGTGAGATCGATGGCTGAAAATACCCTTTCTGCTTCTGCGTTCAATATAGGTAGAACTAGGAGCTTCATTGCGCTGTCTGCAATGTCTGCTGCCGAAACATCCTCCGTGCAGTGGCATCTTCCACTGCGCCGTGCAGTGGCAGTGGAAGGGTATACCTTCCAGCTGCACGTGAATGGCGCAACCGGCAACACAAAACGAGGTCAGAAAGAAACTGCACAAGCTGTGTTACAATGTTGCCGAACGTTGCTGTCATGCCGCTCATGTTGTGTTTCCGGTGCAGGCAAATGCTTTCGGAATCAAGAGAGCACAGTCATCAGTACCCCGATGAAGCCGTTGCTTGCAGAATAAATAGCGGCACTTATTTTGTGAATGTTTTCACGTATTTTAGCGTACACGGAAGTGTTGACACTAGCGCCAGAACAATAGCCATAAACTAGCCAAGTAGCCAGGGCTTTTTTTTTGTCGCCGCGGCCTGCTAAAACTAGCCAGTTTGGCGTAAAGTAGCCACATCTGGCAACCCTGCCGCGCACGGAAGCGCCGGATCGTGCGGCGGCGGCCACGGGGAGCTGCGCACAGGAGCGCCGGAACGGGGGCTGGGGGGAGGGGGAGGAAAGAGAAGGGGGAAGGAGAGCGACGGCGGCGGGGCCGTTGGCCTTTAGAGCAGCTGGGCCAAGCCGGTAGCGTGCAGATACTGCAGCAGTGCGGTGAGTGCCGCGCCCCGTCCGCGGGAGGCCGAGGGGAATAGAAGCTCCTCCCGCGTGCTGCACGCAACTCCGAGGGCAGCGTAGCGTTGCAGCATCTTTGCCCGCTCGGCGTGGTGGTGGCTGCAGCGAAGTAGGGCGTGCTCTGTGTTATCCAGTTCGCCGCAGTGCTGGCAGTTGGGGGAGGCGGCCCGTACGAAGAAGAAGCGGCGGGCCGTGGAGAAAGCGCTGCGCGTGCGGAGGCGAAGCAGCAGGCTGCAGTCCGCGCGGCCGAAGGTGCGGCTCGGAATGCGCCCCGGGGAACTTCCGTTGGCCAGTCGCGGGTGCGGGTGTTGTTTTTCTGCGTGCTTCGCTATCCAGTAGCGCGCCTCGTCCCCTTTGGTGGCTGCTTCGTAGACGGCCGTGTCCGCCGAGTGGGCCGCCTTGGCGAGCGAGTCGGCCAGTTCGTTGCCCGCCAAACCCACGTGAGCCGGCACCCAGTGAAGCGAGACGCGTCTCCCCTCTGAATGGAGGTCACGCAGTTTCTTGGCGAGCTGCCGCACGAGCGGCCCATGTTTGTATGGGTTTTGCAGGCGCAGGAGTGCCGCCCGACTGTCGCAAAGAATGACAGCCTGGATGATGTCGCGGCGTTCCGTCAGGGCGTCCGCCGCCAGGTGCAGGCCTACCAGCTCGGCTGTAAGGTCCCTAAAATTACTAAGGTAGCGCCATCTTTAGATCTCGCCGCCTTTCGCCCTCGCCCGCGCTCCTCTCTTACTTCGTTTTTTGCCATTTTCTTTTTCGCCGGCGAACGCCGCGCGCCATTGGCCAAGGGAAAAGTCACGTGGTTTTGTTTTTTTTGCTCCGCCGCCGGGTCGCCTCGCCCATGCCTCGCCGGCTGGGACATTGCGCAACGCCGCCGCTGCGACGCCATTGCTGGCTTCCGAGCCACCGTCGCCACCCTGCTTCAGTACCGGCTTTATCGTAGGCGCCAGCTAATAGCAAAGTAAGAATTAGCTGCTCGCTTCGAAAAAATGTCGCACCGGTGTCGTTTTAGGTTGCTTCTCGGTGTCGATGTGTTGTGCCTTAGGCAGCGCGAATATCGTCAGGCAGGGCACAAGACTTCGTTATTCCGTCCGGGAAACGCGACGCAGAAAGGAGAAAAGTTTGGTTGCATAGATTTGAACGGGCATACTTCTGGCCGACGCTACCATCACTCTTTTGCGAGGTAAGTTTCTGAATGCTTGTTCTTGCTCTGTTAAATTCTGCGCGAGCTTGAGCGGTCACTTACGAAGAAATGCGTATTCCCTTCGCGACCGTCGTCCACGCTTTGTTCTGAGTAGGCATTGCGCGCAGCGCCGAGTTCGTCCCGTCGTAAGCTTTGGTTTGGATAAGAGGCCGTGTATTTGTCATGTGCGCGCTTAACTTCCAGCATCAATATCAGCGGCGTAGCATGTTCAGTCAGTTGTCGTAAGGGTTTCGTGACGCGAGAATTGTTCACCTGAATTCATGCTTGTTTTGGCCGACGGCAGCTTGCGTCTGACCATGTATCGTGTGCATTCCGAGTGCGTGTACGCTGTTTTTGGCGTGAAGTCATGTTTTGTGTGTTAGCTACCCGGGTGGTATTATAATCCCGTTGTTATGACATCGGAGTGATTTGCTGCGTAATATGGGCTTGGTCGGTGCGGCGCAAATTGAGGCTGTTGCGAGAAAAAAAAAATTGCGGCTAGGTAAAACAATTTAAGGTCAGCTAATATAGTGACCGCGCCGTTGACGTACGTTTGATGCGCAATTTCTGTTATCGCTTTATTAAATTCGCGCACGTTTGAATGAGCACTTCAAATGCATATTCGCACCGTAACGGCTGTACACCCTTTCTTCCGTGTATGCACAGAGGAACGTTAATTACGACTTACGTTTGCATTACACGTGATGCCGTACATTTGCAGTGTGCGCGCTTACTTCATCTTAGTAGTCAATGGCGCAGCGTATCCAGTCATTGCGATTTGAACCAAAACACACTGGGCGACTATATTATTTTCAGCAGACGTATTTTTGTCCAGCAAAGCGCTTGCTAAACGGGTTTAGTGTAGCGAGTTGAGCGGACGCGGCACTGAGCAGATGCGCGAACACGAATTTGACCATGCTACGGTAGAACAGTCACTAACTCCCTTCTGCAATGCATTATTGCCTATATTTGCGGAGTGTTTGTGTGGCGCATCTCAAACTCGGTGGCGACATTTTTTTCCCTTCTCAATAGGATTATTTCACGGATCAATTTGAGCAACGGATATTGGAGAAGCTTGGCGTTAAAAAAACTAAACCCGAATGCCATTCCCAACATTTTTTTCTCACGGGAAGCCACGTCAGCAGCACAAGCCACCTGCACGACGTCATTACGGACGTTTGTTCCAATAAAATATCTATTTGCTGGCACCAATTCATTTTTGGATTTATTGTTTTCTCTTGATAATCATCGTGACATTGGTCCTCTTTCGAATTTCTTTCGGGTGTATCCCTGTGTTAGTGCAATGCACAAATCTGCCAGAATATATCCCAGCACAAAACAATTCTGTCCAGGCGCTTCCATTAATAACGGCTGTAAACGACCGCGCCCGGTGAAAAAACGTGTTGCATGATTAATTAACTGCTGTAACTAGTTACATAATTTGTACCTAGAGGGACTCGATCTCTGGTTCGTATGAGAAATAAGAGGCCACAAATCTGTAATTTCAGTTTACCCGATCGATTCATCGCAGTCTTCTCTGGCGCGTATTCCCAGAATTACAAGTCTGCGTTTTTCACTAGGTTCGCACAGGAACGTACGGCCGCGAGTGTAGTTTAGTGTATCCGGCTGCGAAGTCGGGGAAGCAGGGGCTTTTCACGTCGCTGTACGTGCACACACGCACAACAGCATGTGTATGTTTTTAGTCTACTTACAGCAGCCTATAACGACATGAAGGTGAAGGAAACATTTCTACAAAAACGGCAAAGCACTCTAAACTGCGCGGAATTAAGGTAGGCTGTAGGTCTTTAGTAAAAGCAGGCGCAGAGTGAACGCCGCAGAGGATACACCATTATCGCAAGAAAGGCGAGTGCAAGGACGCCAGCGCAGCGCTCGAACTACGGCATTTGCGAATGAAGCGCACTGTATACTGCCGCGAACCGTGCGCAAGACCTCTGTGCAGTGATTGCACGACCACAGTCACGCGAATGCAAGAACGGAACTACCGTAACAGAGCAGTTTGAAATGTCCACGCTCGATCCTTTCGCATTCACGAGCTATCCTGAGGTGTTACAGAATGCCGCACACGTAAACAAAAACCGCGCTGTGCGTATGCGCCAGCGGCATCCGCCCCGCAAATATCCCCTTGTAGACAAAAATATAAAACAAAACACTATCACTCAGTGCCTGTTGGTAAAACGGGGCTCTAGAAATCCTATAAATGCTACCAAAGAGCGATTTCGGCGCGAAAACAAGAGCAAACTGCAGCGAGCGCCCTGAAGCGTAGCGAGGGCGTCTGCTCTCAAGTGGCCAACAAATATGGCGGCCCCGCCGCGGAGTTATAGGGGCGGCGGCGCCGCGGGTGAGGGGAGAGAAAAAAGAGGAGGGCAGCGGAGAAGGAGGGAGCAGTTGGCGCTACCTTAGTTCTTTCAGGGACCTTACTCGGCTGTTGTTGAGCTGGAGGCAAAGCTGAGACGGCGCTGCACCGTTAGATGTAGCTCGGGGGCCGCGCAAGCGGCGGCGGCGGAGCCTGGGGGGCCGGGCAGCACGGAGCCGTCGGTGTACATTTTAACTGCGCCTGCGTAGCGCTCATGCAGCAGACACGCGACCTCCTGTTGTAAAGCGCAGGTGGGGGTGGCGCGCTTGCTTCTGACGCCGGGGATCGTGGTGTCGATGTGCACACCCGCGTCGCGCTGCGGTGGGGGGGGGGGCGGGTCTGGACCCACGAGCTCTTCATAGTTGGTAAGGAGCTGGTAGGCTTGCGAGTGGGGTCGCTGGCGAAACCGCTCGAGGAGGGTGTGGCCGTCTGGGGCAAGCTTCAGGCGCGCTATAAAGTTGAGCCCGTAGCGCGTAGCGAGGGACTGCAGGGGCCACGATCCGGCCTCGGCGAGGGTTTCGATGATGCGTGAGTGGTTGGGGAGGCCGAGGCAGAGGCGCAGGGCGGCGCGGTACTGAAGCTCGAGCTTCCTCCAGGTCGCAGGGGTTAGCTTGGCCTGCGGGAGCGCGTACAGCACACGGCTGACGCCAGTGGCCGTGTATATACGCGCGGCCAGCTCCGGGGTGCAGCCACTCCCACCTGCCACGATCTTCTTAATGGCTTGTATTGCTGTGGCGGCCATGGCTCGGGCAGCTTTCAGGTGGGGCCGCCAGCAGAGCCTGTTGTCTAGTGTGGCCCCCAAATACACCACTTTCTTTTTCCACGGCAGGGTTACACCATTCAGTTGGAGCTCTTGGGTGCGCTTCTCCATTCCTGCCGTGGGGTGGTATGTGAGGGCCACAGTTTTGGTGGGCGATACCCGCAGGCCAAGGTCTTCTAGCTGTCTGCCGACGATGTTGAGGGCCACCTGGATGGCTTCGCGGGCAGCCTCCCGCCTGCCCGTGTGGGCGGTGTTCCAGATGGCTATATCGTCGGCATAAAGCATCATGTGGGTCGGGATGGGGTCGGAGGAGGGGAATGCAGTAGGGAAGGTTGATAGGGCCAGATTGAACATGAAGGGGGACAACACGCTGCCCTGGGGTACGCCTGCTGTGACGGGGCGGGCCGAGCTTAGGGTTTTTCCCACGCGCACCTGAAGGTGGCGGTTGCCTAGGAAGGCATCCAGGTATGCGCGCATCGCCCCGTCACTTGGCAGCGGTCAAGCGCGGCATGGATAGTCTTGTGGGGGAGGGCGTCGAAAGCTTTCTCCACGTCGAGCAGGACCAAAAACATGGTGTGCTTGCTTCCCTTGGCCTGCTCGAACGTGGAGACGACGTCCGCGATACAGTCCGCCGTGCTGCGCCCCCTTTTAAAGCCGACTTGCTGCTCGGGGCTCCATTTGTACTCCCCCGCGAGCCACTCCAGCCTTGCCAGCACCATCATCTCTAGCAGTTTTCCTACTGCAGAGGTCAGAGAGATGGGCCGGTAGGAGCCGAGCTCGGATGGTGGCTTGCCGCGCTTTAGGATGGGGCAGACGTACGCCAGGGTGAGCGAATTGGGCAGCGTGCCCCGTTCCCACAGCGTGTTATAATAGGCCAGAGGAGCCTTGTGCGCTGTTCTTCGTTGAGGTTTCTGAGCGCCTGGAAGGTTATTCCGTCGGGGCCCGGGGCGCTCTTTCGCTTCGCCCTCGACAGCGCACGCTCCAGCTCCTGCGCCGTGAAGGGTTCATTCATGGCCTCGGCCGCGCGCGCGTCGGGGGCCGAGAGGGATGGTTTGTTTACGTTCGGCGGCGCGCGGCCGACGGAGGCCGGGGGGGAGGAGGAGGTGACGTGCGCGGCGAAGGCCTCGGCCACCTCGGCGAGGGGCTTCTTTTGGGCGATGGCCAGCGAGAGGAGGGGGAGCTTGCCGGGCGAGGGGGGCTCGATGAGGGCACGTAGGAGCCGCCACGCTCTCGCCGTGCCCGCGGCGCATTCGAGAGAGGCGCAGATGGAAACCCAGCTCTCGCGCCGCAGCTTCTTCGCGTGGCGGCGTATACTCGGATACAAGTCAAGAAAAAAGGGGCGTCGCCTAATCCCCCACCTCCACCACCCCCACTAGCCAATAGTGTCGCTCTATCAAGGTGACGTCGTGGCCGACCGCATTGCACCTGCAGGCAGCGCTCGGAGCCACGCTTTCCTTAATGCGTCCGTGCCGAAAAGTAGTTCGTAAGGGCGCCTGCACTTTGAGCGGAGATAAAAACCTTAGCTAAAATTCTTTATGTGCCCGTTTTAATGCAATGCGTGAAAGAATTTATCGTCAGCTGCAGTAGCGAGTTTCAATTATATTCCTGATGGTGAATTTCTGCTCTTCCGGGTTTTCCCTCAGCCGCTTGCTTCTGGCAGCTTCTGGTTTTATGCATTGCCGGCCCCATTTCCCGCCATGGATCCCGAAGAAGTCGCATCTGAATGTGCTTCATCGTTTTCGACTGAGAATTGTGGTGCGTTGCCATCTACGCCACGCCGATGGTACAAGAAAAACAAAAGCGGCCGTGTCATCTGCAGCTGCGGACGGGAGATGATCCGGAACGCGTACGTTCGTTTGCGGCATCTTCACCCAGAGCGCAGCGTTGAAGAAACGGCCGCGACCGTGAGCGATCTTCTTGGAGCCAGCGTGAGCTTGGTGATGGACGTGAAGAAGGAGATGAAAAATAACGACGGAAATGTTGCGACGCCCTCCCGAAAGCGCCCGCGAAGCGCCGGAAAGAGACGACGCACAGAAGTGTACGACGACTTCACGAAGTGCGCATTGCGGTCGTCCGTGCATCGTTTTTTTCGCAGCAATGAGATTCCGACAGTGAAGGCAATTGCTGCGGATTTCAACGCTAGCGGCGATGTCACTCCTCTCAAGCCATGGACTGTGCGCCGCCTGCTGAATGACATCGGGTTCAGGTATGAGAAGAGGGGCCAGAACTCGCTGCTGATCGAGCGGGACGACATTGTCGCGTGGCAGCAGAAGTACCTCTACGACGTCGCCAGGTACAGGATGGAAGGTCGAAAAATCTTCTACCTTGATGAAACCTGGGTGAATGCGGGACACACGCTATCGACTGTTTGGACGAACACGACGGTTGCTTCCCACCACGACGCCTTCATGCGTGGTCTGACGACAGGTTTGAAGCAGCCGTCAAGGAAAGGACAGCGCCTGATTGTAACGCACATTGGCAGCGAGGACGGCTTCGTCAGTGGTTGCCTGGATATCTTTCGGGGTACGAAGACCGGCGACTACCACGAGGAGATGGACGGCACCCGCTTTGAAAGGTGGTTTGGCGCCGTTTTGCCGCAACTGCCACAAGGTAGTGTAATTGTCATGGACAATGCCTCGTACCACTCGCGGCTGGAAGAAGCAGTGCCTACGACGTCTTCGCGCAAACAGGTCGTTCAGGACTGGCTGACGTCCAAAGGACTTGCTTGGGATAAAAAAAATGCTTAAAAAGGAGATCCTCAGCCTTGTGGCCTCTGTAAAGACACGGTACATCAAATATCGTATTGACGGTGCAGCTGAAAGGGCTGGATGTATTGTGCTTAGGCTCCCACCCTACCATTGTGAGCTCAATCCCATTGAGCTCATATGGGCGCAGATGAAACGAGGTGTCGCAGCCAGAAATGCCACATTTAAGCTGGCAGATGTAGAGGTGCTCCTGAGGGAAGAAGCTGCCAAGGTAACAGCTCAACACTGGGCAAACGCAGTTCAGCATGTGATCAGCATTGAAACAAAGTTCAGGGGAGACGGTGGAGCAAGTGCGCATGTTCAACCTATTATAATCCATCTCGATGAAGATGACATGGACTCCGACAGTGACCTATCTGGTATCGAGTCCTTTGAAGATGTGTAAGGCAACCAGCTATTCGCCAGTGCCGCCTTTGCCCCTTTCAGTTAGTGTGGAGTGCGCAATTTAGCTTAAGTAGGTGTGTTTCCATAGCTGCAGGAGCAAGAAACTCCATCAGACAGCAGAGAAGACCAGACATGCTGTTTGTGTGCGTTATTAAGACTTATTTCTGGAGTTAACTGAGCAGCCTGTGTGTGCAGCGTAACTTGTTCATGGTTGATTGCTTTGATATGTAGCTATGAGAATCAGAAGATGCAATTGCAGTGTTTGGTTTTTATTTCATTTGCCATTACTGAATGTTGTATGCTGTGTTGTAGAGTCGACAGGGATTTTCCAGTATAACAGTGAGGATGACAAGTTATTTCAACAATCGATGCATGATATCATTTGCTGTAGTGAACCGAGCGGTGTATTGTGTAGTGCTGGCTCAGGACTGGTTGCCTTGATATGTAGCTGTGAGAATCAGAAAAGGCTGTTGCAGTGCTTGGTTTCTGATTTCATTTGTTGCCAGTGTGGTGCAGGAATTAGGCCGAATGAATGCAGTCCTGACAAGACACTGCGTGGCAGACGTATCCATAAAAGAAAATTCTACATCTCGAGCTAGAGGAAACCCACACTGTTCCAAACTATTTTCTGGAAGCAGGGCCACGCTTGCACTATGCGATAGTTTTCGCTGCACAGGGAGGATGGCTATTCGCATGTGTAGCATGAGGTGTGTGCAAGCAGAGTCAAGCGAGTTCGGAAATTCACTTCAAGCAGAATCATCTGCAGTGTGTGGCTCTACGGCTCCTTGTGCGACACTATATAAATGGCTATAAAGGCAAGTTTCACCTACAGGAAAAGACGCTAGCTCGAGTTTTCACCCCACGTTTTTTACATTGTTTGGACACTTATGCGTGTATTGGATGCAGAAGCAAAGTTGCAAATTAAATGCCTACGTGAAAGCTTGTAACTGAACATTGTGTGTCCGTGTGGCTGGCTGAGCCAAGTTGTCTTCTTGTAGAACATTGAGAACAAATAAATCTGTTTAAGTGTCTTATTGCTCGTTTCATTTGCTATGCATAATTCAGCAGTGCGTCTGTTTAGCTGTCTGAGCCAAATCTGACAGGATACAGCAGTGAGGACAAGAAAAGTTGCTTCGGTGTTTTATTTCTAATTTGATTCTATTTAGCTATCTGCTGTCTTACGCAGGACTTAGGATAAATAGGTTTTATCTGTTGCCTACTCCACTGGATAAAATGCAATGTTAAAAACAATCCCCAAAGCTTTGGGAAGGGGAAACAAGGTTGGTTTCAATCGATCCTCCGATGTATGGCAATAATTTCATGTAGTGCATATTTGGCGAGATTATAAATTTCCTCCTGAACATATGATCCGATTTTGCCTTTGCGTAGCAAGAAAAGTATGATATGCATTGACCAGTTTCAGTGCAGCGATGTGTACCATATGTGTTGTTCCATGCATCAACTCAACCGACATGTCATCAATCAGTGCAGATCACTACGTAACCCTTCAAACAGACTTCATTGCCTGTGTTATGAAGTGGGCATCAATTCATGTTCTGTCATTGTGATTTACACTCCTAATATATGTGTAGACATTGCACGAGTTGAGTTGCGAACAGTGCTGTGGCAAGCAGCAGCTTGCTATTTGACTTGGAGCAGCGAGCTTCTCGCTCCAGCGGCCACTTGTGACGCAACAGTGAGAATGGATGAAATGCTGAGCTGTTTTCCACCCTGAATGCTCTAGTTTGAATTTAGAGCACGTGCATGCAGATGACCATTGCAGCAGCAGCTCCTTACTTAAGAGACAAACACAAGGCGAGCAGTGTCTATTTAGCTTCAATAATGCACATCTCGTGCAAGAATTTGATTTGGTGAACAATATGCATGCGCATGTGTAGAAAAAGCTGAAAGGTGGTTCATTTGATTTCAGTGCTGCGTTTCATGTCTTCACATGCATTGTTGCAGCTGGTCATACCGGTGAAATCTAGCTAATGCAATGTCACTATCGCGAACCACAGCTCATTCACAAAGCATAAACGGGACAATGAAATTGAACTTACAGTGGTAACACTCCTTTGGAATCTTTATCATCATAGACAATGCAAACTCAAAGCAGATGCCTATTCGTATTTAATTCACAAAGGTTTTTGTCCGAAACAACTTAAGGCACTCCAACAAAAAACAGGCGACAAAAACATACTTGTTGCAATTAACACATTTAACAATGGTATCTCAGCGTAACCGAGAAACAAAATAGAAAAGGTTGCATATTAAATCCCATCACGTAGCTAAGCTACAGCTCGTACGCATTCACGGTCAAAAAGTGCGAAAATTCTGCTTCTTGTATTTGGCAACTTGATCACAATTTGGGCGAATACGCTTGCGCCCGACATGGACTTGGGACACACGGCTCGACATATATGCTTTCAAGAAATGCAGCGCGCGCCGTCGCGTGACTTGCGTTTCGCCCCGTGCATACTGTCCATGGCGTTATTAACTGCTGGCGTAATCTACGAGAAATAAACAAGGAGTTATCGCCCCCTGTCGCAGACACTGGTGCGATAACGTGGGTAGCAGACACAGGAGGGACTAAACGGTAGAACGGTACTTCACGCTCAAGGCCAAACGCCCGCACAGGATGACGACGACAGCTTCGTATCACACAGCGTACTGCAGTAACTGCAGCGGCGGCTGCTTACCGGCAACGCGAGCGCTCACAAAGCAGAAGAAAAAACACCGTAGCGATTGTCATTACCGAGCATGTTAAGAACACTGCACACAACACGCAAACAAGGAATACGACTGAACGGCACTAAAAATCATCGTCAGAGAGCCCGACGACGCCGACGGTTTGACGCGAACAGCGGAGGCGGCCATTTTGGTAGAAGTCCGGAAGCGCGGAAGAACATGTTTTGTGATTTCTTCCGTAAGCGCGGCGTGGAGGCGGTCTACCGCAACGTCACGTTGATACGGCGACACCATTGGCTGGAAGGGGGTCCTTTAATGAGGAAAAGCCGCACTTTTCTTGAGTTGTATCCGAGTATAGTACGGCGTCGATCCGGTTGTAGAGGGTCCATTCATTCCGCGCGCCGGAGCGGAGGGCCTGGCGTTGCGCTCGCTGTCTCGCGGCGCGCAGGCTGAGGAGCTTCAGATCCGGGGCCGGCTGGAAGGGGGCCGCGTGGGCCGTTGTTGTGGCCGCTTTGAGGGAGAGCAGTTCTCGGAAGCCCCCGCACGGGGCACCTTGAGCAATCTTGGTGACGGTACTGGCGATACCGCGGACCCCGAGCCCCCAAACATAAGCTGGATCCAACCGTGGTGATGTGTTTTTAAGGTGAAGGGTAGAAACCTCTAACGGTGGCCGTCGGAGCCCTGGTCAAGCTCCGGCGGATGGGCTCCCTGTCTGTCTACCAGGCAGGGAGCTCCGGGACCTCTTTGGCTACCAGGGTAAGGTCAAAGAAGAAAGTACCCCCGTCTCCCTGCTTTTATACTATGCTTTATGGCATTTTCTAAACCCCCCCCCAAACGTGATCGGCCCCCGAAAAGGGGCCGCACCGAAGTTTCTTTTCCACCACTTCCTAACTTGAGTCCTCCGAAACCGAACAACTATCCTCGCTTCATCGTGATGGAATCTGTAGACCAATCAAAACCTCTTGCTTCACAGTCTGTATTTCTCATTTCCAAGTTTCTTGCGGTATTGTTGGAGGGTCGTATAAGGCCAAAAAACATCGAACCGGTGAAATTCTAGTCGAGGTCAGTAGCCAGGATCAGGCCAATAAACTTCTTGCTCAAACCAGCATCGCCGATCTGCCAATCCGAGTCACGCCCCACCGCAGCTTAAACAGCTCCCAGGGCGTGATTTCCGAGTATGACCTGCTAAATGAATCTGAAGCTGACCTGCTGGAGGGCCTTCGTAGTCAGGGCGTAACAGCAGTCAGGCGGATAACCATCCGCAGAGACGATAAACAAATACCGACAAAGCACCTCATCCTAACCTTTGACAAGTCCATCCTTCCAGAATTCATCAACGCAGGTTACATCCGATGTTTAGTCCGGCCGTACATCCCGAACCCGCGGCGCTGTTTCAAGTGCCAATGGTTCGGGCACGGCACAAACTCCTGTCGCGGCCGACTTACCTGCGCAAAATGCGCCCAGCACGACCACCCGTCTGACAACTGTAACGTTCAACAACTTCTTTGCGTAAACTGCCAGGGCCCACATGCGGCCTACTCCAGAAAATGTGAAAAGTTCCAATTAGAAAAGAAAATCATTAACATCAAGGTCACTGAAAACATCACCTTCCCAGAGGCGCGGAAGAGGTTCGCCTCTTTCCCTCTGGGGAGGTACGCCGACGCAGCTCGCCGGGGGGCGGAGCGGCGTCTGGTTTCGGCGGGGACCCAGTACCGCGAGTCGGACTTGGTCCCGCCCCCGCCCCCCCCTGGGTTGCCTCTGGCAGCCCAACCCGCCTCCGCACCGCTGGCTGAGCCAGCAGCGGCTGTGGTGGCATCCACGTCCGGTGGGGATGCTGCTGCACCCACCGTTTCCCCCTCTCCACCGGCCCGAAGCACACGCGAGGGCCCGGACGAGATGGAGACGGAGGCAGTCGCAGCGACCCCCTCTCTCTCCTCACTGCCTGTGCCATCTGGGGTGCTCCCCACGCCTTCGGCACTGGCAGTGCAGGCAAAGAACACCCGAAAGGGTACCATGTCAAGGGGGCCCAGTCCGCTGGGCACCCCCTTGCCTTCAGATGACGACATGGACGTCGAGCCCTTCCGGCTTTCATCGCAGCGGAAGGAACGTGCTGCGACGTCCAGGTCAGTAGAGAAGGTCAGAAAACCCCTTCCAAGAGTGCAAGCCCCGAAAGACCCTACATAAATAGTCACACTCCAGTAGCTCTGAACACATAATAATGGGAAGAGAAAATATTGTTCAATGGAACTGCAGAGGCCTTCTGAATAATCTTGACGACGTTTATGAGATTCTGCATGCCAATCAGCCAAGTATAATGTGTGTCCAGGAAACACATCTGAATTTCAAACACACAAATTTCTTGAATAGTTACATGGTATACAGAAAAGACAGGGATGGCTGCACACACTCTTCTGGCGGTGTTGCCATAATCACCCGCAAATCCTTAGCATGCCACCCTGTCACCTTGAACACCGTCCTTGAGGCTGTAGCCGTCCGCACAATAATATTTAATAGATTGATAACGGTATGCTCCATATACATTCCTCCTGATGTTTCACTTTTAAGCTCTGACTTCGAGGCGCTGGTTGACCAGCTGCCCGAACCATACATCCTGACAGGCGACCTTAATGCTCACAACGCTCTTTGGGGCTCTTCTCGCACGGATGCCCGCGGTCGCCTGATAGAAAAATTTCTTACATCTTCAGGAGCATGCCTTTTCAATACTAAACAGCCTACATACCATAATATAGGACACAACACATACTCATGTCTTGACTTGGCGATTGGCTCCGCAGTTCTCTTTCCATGTCTTGAGTGGGGTGTGGGCACTGACCCATATGGCAGTGACCACTTCCCCACCTCACTTACATATATAGGTAAAGGCCCAAGCAGTTCATCTTCCCATAATAGGTTCAATGAAGCACGAGCTAACTGGAACACATTTACAGAGACATCCAAGCTACACCACACATCCATAGGACACCTACACGTTGAAGAAGCCACCCAACTGCTCACGGCGCACATCCTCGACGCCGCCGAAAAGTCCATTCCCCACGCCTCTGGTGCCCCGCGCAACCAGCGGAGGCCGTGGTGGAATGAGGACTGCAGGCGGGCGCGAGAGGCCCAGAACAAGGCGTGGGGTGTCCTTCGTCGGTACCCCACATCGGGTAACCTCATTTTGTTCAAACGGGCCAAGGCGTAAGGTAAACGTGTGCGCCGTGAGGCAAAACGAGAGAGTTGGCGCTCATTCATAACATCTATAAACTCATACACAGACACACGCAAGGTATGGACACGTATACGCAAACTCAAAGGACAACATACACACAGCCTGCCCCTGGTCAGTACAACAGGGGACACACTGGAAGACCAGGCTGACACACTC
Source organism: Haemaphysalis longicornis (assembly GCF_048455015.1). NCBI lineage: Eukaryota > Metazoa > Arthropoda > Arachnida > Ixodida > Ixodidae > Haemaphysalis > Haemaphysalis longicornis. Next base: position 216,082,150 of record NW_027526335.1, read on the forward strand.
GCACAACACTTCCAAGACGTGTCCAGTTCAGCACACTACACGAACACTTTCCTGAAGTATAAAGCCTCTTGTGAAAAGAAGTCCCAACACGACAATAACAAATCACAGACTTCTTACAACTCCCTGTTTTCACTACATGAGCTGAGGGCTGCTCTGAACACGTGTAAACCCTCAGCTCCAGGCCCAGACAACATTACATACACAATGATACAACACCTACACGCAGACACACTTGAAGCACTTCTACATCTATATAATAAAATATGGCTTTCGGGGCACATTCCACACTCTTGGAGGGAGGCCATTGTGGTGGCTTTCTTGAAGGAGGGAAAGGACCCGTCGTCCCCCTCAAGTTACCGTCCAATAGCCCTGACGAGCTGCCTGTGCAAGCTCTTCGAGAAGATGATCAATCGCAGGCTTGTGTACTTCCTCGAGTACAATGGTCTTCTCGAGAGCTGCCAGGCAGGCTTTAGGGTGGGGCGATCGACGAACGATCAACTGGTTGCACTTGACTCATACATCAAGGATGCCTTCGTGCATAAGCAGTACTGCTTAACTGTATTTTTCGACCTCGAGAAGGCCTACGACACCGCTTGGCGTTATGGGATCCTTAGTGACCTCAGGTCATTCGGTGTTTCGGGTAATATGTTGAACACCCTTGTTAGTTATTTGTCGGAGAGAGCGTTCAGAGTAAGAGTTGGTTGTGCACTTTCAAAGGTTCACGTCCAAGAAAATGGCGTGCCGCAAGGTGGCGTCTTGAGTTGCACTCTCTTCATAGTAAAGATGAACTCTCTTGGAAAGGCACTGCCACCAACAATCTCTTATTCTATGTATGTAGACGACGTGCAAATATCTTTTAAATCATGTAATATGTCAATATGCGAACGTCAAGTCCAGCTTGGTGTCAAGAAGCTTGCCGGCTGGGCAGACAAGAATGGGTTTAAATTGAATCCTGCAAAAAGCTCCTGCGTTGTGTTCTCCAGAAAGCGCGGGGTCCATCCGGACCCAGACATTACTCTGAATGGCGTGTCGCTTCCTGTGAACAAGGAGCACAAGTTCTTAGGTGTTGTGTTTGACCAGAAACTCACATTCATTCCACACATCAAGAAACTTAAACATAAATGTCTGAAAACAATGAATATACTTAAGGTTCTCTCCCATCAATCGTATGGTTACGACAAAGAACTCCTACTACGGCTCTATACTGCTTTGGTTGGGTCTCGTTTAGACTATGGCAGTGTGTTATATGGGTCGGCGACTAAAACAGCGTTGCGAATGCTTGACCCAGTGCTACACTTGGGGCTACGGCTTGCGTCGGGTGCTTTTCGCACTAGCCCTGTCGAGAGCCTGTATGCCGAGTGTAATAAGTGGAGCCTTGAGAACCAACGGACGTATATGGACTTACTTTATGCTTTTAAAATTTCATCTCTGAATAACCATCCTTTTTATCCTGTCTTTAACGACACATCAACATCACTGCTTTTTGTAAATCGCCCATCCGTTCCTCTGCCCTTTTCACTTAGAGTGAGAGAGCGAGCCTCGGATCTGAGCGCTTTGTTTTTAGACGTGTACAGATCATCCTTTTCAGACATTTTACCTCCTTGGAAAGTTCGTCCTGTGTCCTCCGACCTTTCTTTTATGAAACTTGACAAAAATCGGGTACCGCGAGCTGCAATACTGCAGCACTTTCTGTCTCTGCAGTTTAAATACCCACTTGCAGAATTTTACAGTGACGCGTCTAAAACCTCCACTATGGTCTCCTGCGCTGCTCATGGTCCGAATTTCAGTGCAGCCAGAACCATGAGCGTCCACACGACAATTTTTTCAGCAGAAGCGTACGGGATTTTGCTGGTTGTACGACACATACTTGAAAATCAAATTCCGAAGTCTATCATCTACACAGATTCCTTGAGTGTTGTTCGCGCACTGTCATCGCATACACCCCCCAAAAACCACATAGTTAATCTTGTATTTAACACTATCATGTCTGTGTATGCGCAGAAGCATCAGCTGCTCCTCTGCTGGGTTCCAGGACACGCTGGGATCGCTGGAAACGAGTTGGCAGACGAGAGGGCTGCTGCTGCTGCACTCAGGAACACTGTAGACATAACAACCGTACCCTACACAGACCTCAAACCACACATAAGACAACACCTGCGCAGAACATGGCAAACACACTGGGACGAACAGACAGACAACAAACTACATGTAATAAAGCCACACTTGGGACGGTACACAGCTGACTCACGCAACAGACACACGGAAGTCGCCTTGGGTAGGCTGCGGATAGGGCACACCCATGCGACGCACTCGTATCTGCTGACGGGATCTTCTAGACCCCAGTGCAGCAGGTGCGGAGAGGCCCTATCCGTAGTGCACATACTAATCACATGCAAGGCACTTCACACAACACGACACAAACACTTCAGAGAACTCTACAGACAACATATTCCCCTACATCCATCGTTTTTCCTAGGTGATGATGCCATTGTTTCTGTGAAACGTGTGTTTGAGTATTTGTCCGATGTGAAGTTTTTAAACCTCATTTCCTATCACGCATCATGAAATCTGGCCCTATACACCAGCCATGCTCATTGTCGTGTTGTGATTTTACTTTTGTTTTTGCTGATTTTAGTTTGTGTTTAAGGTTTCACCCCTATCATCGACTATTGTTTTGGCGCTCTTTGCCCCAGTTGGCCTTGCGCCATAAACATCCAACGATCATCATCATCATCAGTTCTCGGAAGCGGTCCCAGTGTGTCACGGAGAAAACGCGGCCTCGTGCGGCGCCACCGCTCTCGGGCTCAATTGCAATTGGCTTGTGGTCCGAGCCCCACGTGCTGGCCTGCGGCCTCCAGGAGTACTTGAGGTGTTCAGATGTAAAGGCGACATCGATGCACGACTGCCGGTTGTTGCGCTTTGCGAATGTTGTTTCCCCGGTGTTGATGGGGGCGAGCCCGCAGGTGGTAATAGCGTCAACAAGCTGAGTGCCGCGCTTGTTGGCACGCCTGCTCCCCCAGCTGGCGTGGTGTGCATTGAAGTCGCCGCACACGATCTTATCACGCGTGCAGAGAGCAGTCAGGGAGCACAGCTCGGCAGGGTCCCAGTCCCGGTTGGGTGGCACGTAGGCACTCACCACCGTCGTCTCGGCTTTCCCCATGCGCGTCGTAACGGCCACGCATTCGAGGTGATCGCTCCGGGGGCCACCAAGGTCGACCCGAGCGTGCGGGATGGACTTTTTGATGTATATGGCTGCTCTCGTGCGCCCCGCACGGGGCACCTTGAGCAATCTTGGTGACGGTACTGGCGATACCGCGGACCCCGAGCCCCCAAACATAAGCTGGATCCAACCGTGGTGATGTGTTTTTAAGGTGAAGGGTAGAAACCTCTAACGGTGGCCGTCGGAGCCCAGGTCAAGCTCCGGCGGATGGGCTCCCTGTCTGTCTACCAGGCAGGGAGCTCCGGGACCTCTTTGGCTACCAGGGTAAGGTCAAAGAAGAAAGTACCCCAGTCTCCCTGCTTTTATACTATGCTCTATGGCATTTTCAAAACCCCCCCCCCAAACGTGATCGGTCCCTGAAAAGGGGCCGCACCGAAGTATCTTTTCCCCAATTGCCATCTTTAACATTTCCTGAACCGGATAATTTCTCTCGATTTCTTGTGATGGAATCGCTCAATTCAACCCACCCTCTAGCATCTCAGTCAGTCTTCTTGATCGCCAAGTATCTTGAAGCCATAGTAGGAAAATCATATAAGTGCAAAAAACAAAGGTCTGGTGAACTCCTCATCGAAACAAATGACAAGCAGCAGTCCACGAAGCTTCTAGCTCAGACTAGACTGGCTGATCTAGACATCAGGGTCACACCCCATCGGAGCCTCAACAGCTCCCAGGGTGTGATATCCGAAACAGATCTCCTGAACGAAACGGATGCGGATCTCCTTGCCGGCTTGAAGGATCAGGGCGTCACTGCCGTGAGACGCATCACTATCCGCAGAGACGACAAGGAGATTCCCACCAAGCACATTATCTTGACATTCGACCGCGCAGTTCTTCCACAACACATCAATGCAGGTTTCATCCGTTGCTCCATCCGTCCGTACATCCCGAATCCGCGGCGCTGTTTTAAGTGCCAGCGGTTCGGGCACGGTACAACCTCTTGCCGTGGCCGAACGACGTGTGCGAAATGCGCGGCGCACGATCATCCGACTGACAACTGTCCATCCGAAACCCTCACTTGTGTGAACTGCGGCGGTCCGCATGCAGCGTACTCCCGCAAGTGTGAAAAATTCCAAATGGAAAAAAACATAATTAACATCAAGGTCACGGAGAACATCACCTTCCCAGAGGCGCGAAAGAGGTTCGCCTCTTTTCCTCTGGGGAGGTACGCAGACGCGGCTCGCCGGGGGGCGGAGCGGCGTCTGGTTTCCACAGGGACCCAGTTCAGCGAGTCTGACCTGGTCCCGCCCCCGCCCCCCGCTGGGTTGCCTCACGCAGCCCAACCCGGCACCACGCCGCTTGCTGAGGCAGCAGCGGTTGTGGTGCAAACCACTTCTGTCGGGACCGGTGCCGCTCCCGCCTCTGTCTCCCCGTCCTCCAGTCCGTTGGAGGGTACCGAGGTGATGGACACCACGGGCCCCGCACCGGCTCCCACCGTCACCGCACCGCCCGTGCCACCTCTGGTGCCCCGGACGCCCTCGGCGGTGGCGGCTCAAACGAAGGGCTCCCGAGGGGGGGCCAAGTCCGGGGGGCCCGGTCCGTCGGGCACCCCTCGGACATCCGACGACGAGATGGATGTCGGGCCGTTCCTGCCTGCAACGCAGCGCAAGGAGCGGCCACCGACTTCCAAGCCTACAGACAGGCCTAAAAAGCCTAACCCCAGAGTAACAGCCCCGAAAGACGACACATGAACACATACACACACTCCATTCATTCTTAAACCTAAATAATGGGAACAGAAAACATCATTCAATGGAACTGCAGAGGCCTCCTTAAAAATCTTGATGATGTGTATGATATCCTGCATGCCAATCAGCCAAGTCTCATGTGTCTCCAAGAGACTCACCTCAATTCCAAACAGACAAATTTCTTAAATAGATACATGGTATTCAGAAAGGACAGGGTTGGCTGCACACACTCTTCAGGAGGTGTGGCAATTGTCGCCCGGAAATCCTTAGCCTGCCACCCTGTCACTCTGAACACTGTCCTCGAGGCTGTAGCAATTCGAACAATAATATTTAATAGGTTGGTAACGGTGTGCTCCATTTACATTCCTCCTGATCATGCACTTTCGAGCTCTGATTTCGAGGCGCTGGTCGACCAGCTGCCCGAACCATACATACTAACAGGCGACCTTAATGCGCACAACTCTCTTTGGGGCTCCTCCAGAACGGATGCCCGAGGTCGCCTGATAGAGAAATTTCTTACATCTTCAGGAGCATGCCTTTTCAACAAAAAACAGCCTACCTACCATAACTTAGGACATAATACGTACTCACATCTCGACTTGGCTATTGGTTCTGCAATTCTCTTTCCATGTCTTGAGTGGGGCGTGGGCACGGACCCATATGGTAGTGACCACTTCCCCACATCCCTAACATACAGAGGTAAAGGCCCATGCAGTCCATCTGCCCATAAAAGGTTTAATGAATCAAAAGCAAACTGGAGTACATTCACAGAAACATCTAAACTACACCACACAACCATAAAACACCTACACGTGGAGGAAGCAGCCCAACTCGTCACGGCGCACATAGTCGACGCCGCCGAAAAGTCCATGCCCCAGGCCTCCAGTGCGTCCCGCAACCCAAGGAGGCCCTGGTGGAACGAGGACTGCAGGCGGGCGCGAGAGGCCCAGAACAAGGCGTGGGGTGTCCTTCGCCGGTACCCCACGTCAGATAACCTCATTTCGTTTAAACGGGCAAAGGCTTTGGGGAAGCGAGTGCGTCGTGAGGCAAAAAGGGAGAGTTGGCGCGCCTTCCTCACTTCCATAAACTCATACACCGACACTCACAAAGTCTGGACACGAATACGAAAACTAAAAGGACAACAGACACACAGCCTGCCCCTGGTTAGTACAACAGGGGACACACTGGAAGACCAGGCTAACACACTCGCACAACACTTCCAACACGTGTCCAGCTCAGCACACTACACTAATACTTTCATGCAACACAAAACTAATGCAGAAAAGAAGCCCTTACGAGACAAGAACAAGTCGAATTCTGCTTACAACTCTGCATTCACACTTCATGAGCTGAAGGTTGCTCTTTCCACCTGTAAGCCCTCAGCTCCAGGGGCAGACAGCATTACATACACCATGATACAACACCTACACACAGACACTCTTGAGACACTCCTACACCTCTACAACAGAATATGGCTTTCGGGGCAGCTTCCAAGGTCTTGGAAGGAGGCTATAGTTGTGGCCTTTCTGAAGGAGGGGAAGGACCCTTCCTCTCCCGCAAGTTATCGTCCCATCGCCCTCACAAGCTGCCTGTGTAAGCTCCTCGAGAAGATGATAAACCGTAGGCTAGTGTACTTTCTGGAGTACAATGGTCTTCTCGAGGGCTGCCAGGCAGGCTTCAGGGTGGGGCGATCTACCAATGATCAACTTCTTGCACTGGAATCCTACATAAAAGATGCATTTGTCCATAACCAGTTCTGCCTTACTGTATTTTTCGATATTGAAAAAGCTTATGATACAGCCTGGCGCTACGGCATCCTCAGGGACCTTAAGTCATTTGGTGTCTCTGGCAACATGATGAACACTCTTTGTAGTTATTTGGCCGAACGAACCTTTCGAGTGAGGGTTGGTGGTGCACTCTCCACTGTGTATTTGCAGGAAAATGGTGTGCCGCAAGGTGGAGTTCTAAGCTGCACCTTGTTTATAGTTAAGATGAACTCCCTCCGAAAGTCATTGCCGCCGACCATTTCCTGTTCCATCTATGTAGACGATGTGCAAATATCTTTTAAATCCTGTAACCTGTCAATATGCGAACGTCAAGTACAACTCGGTGTTAAGAAACTAGCTGGCTGGGCGGACCTTAACGGGTTTAAACTGAACCCGGCCAAGAGTACTTGTGTTGTATTTTCCCGCAAGCGCGGGATTAACGCCGACCCTGAGATTACGCTTAACCGTGCACCTATTCCTGTTAAACGGGAGCACAAGTTTTTAGGTGTCATATTTGATAACAAGCTCACGTTCATACCTCACGTCAAAGCACTAAAACATAAATGCCTAAAAACACTAAACATTCTCAAGGTCCTCTCCCACCAATCCTATGGTGCAGACAAAGAACTGCTTCTCCGGGTCTTCACCGCGTTAGTCGGGTCTCGATTAGACTACGGCAGTGTCGTGTATGGGTCGGCATCGAAAACAACGCTAAAAAGTCTTGATCCAGTACTGCACTTGGGTCTGCGCCTTGCGTCGGGTGCGTTCCGCACTAGCCCGGCCCAGAGTCTATATGTTGAATGTAATAAGTGGTGCCTTGAGTACCAACGGACGTATGTGGACTTTCTCTACGCTTTTAAAATTTCGTCTTTGAAAGACCATCCTTTTAAACGTGTTTTTAATGATACATCCACATCGCCACTGTTTGTAAATCGCCCGTCTGTTCCTTTGCCGTTCTCACTTAGAGTGAGACAGGAAGCTTCAAATTTCGACATCTCCTTTTTAGACATTCACACATCTTCTTTTACTGACGTCTTACCACCCTGGGAGCTTCAACCTGTGTGTTGTGACTTGTCCTTCGTGAAAATTGATAAAACCAGGGTACCACAAACTGCTCTTTTGCAGCACTTCTTGTCCCTGCAGTTCAAGTATGAATGTGCAGAGTTTTACAGTGACGCATCAAAAACTGCCCTTACTGTGTCCTGTGCGGCGCACGGACCCGATTTTAGAGTCTCTAAGACCTTGAACTCGAAGACCAGCATTTTTACGGCAGAAGCCCATGGCGTTTTGCTTGTTTTAAATCACATAGTGCAACATGAAATACCCAAGTCTATCATTTTCACAGATTCACTGAGTGTTGTACATGCATTGTCATCCAACAAGTCTTCTAAAAACCATGTTCTTAATGTAGTCTATAAAACCATTATGTCCGCGTATGCATTAAATCTCGAGGTGATCATGTGTTGGGTTCCAGGCCACTCTGGGATTGCGGGAAATGAGACCGCTGATCAGATGGCCGCTGCTGCTGCACATACAAATACACCGGACATAGCAACAGTACCCTACACAGACCTCAAGCCACACATAAGACAACACCTGCGAAGAACATGGCAAACACACTGGGATGAACAGACAGACAACAAACTACATGTAATAAAGCCACACTTGGGACGGTACATATCTGACTCACACAACAGACACTCGGAAGTCGCCTTGGGTAGGCTACGGATAGGGCACACGCATGCAACTCACTCGTATCTGCTGACGGGATCTCCTAGACCCCAGTGCAGCAGGTGCGGAGAGGCCCTATCCGTAGTGCACATACTAATAACATGCAAGGCACTTCACACAACACGACACAAACACTTCAGAGAACTCTACAGACAACATATTCCCCTACATCCATTGTTTTTTCTAGGTGACGATGCCATTGTTTCAGTGAAACGTGTGTTTGAGTATTTGTCAGAAGTCAAGTTTTTAAACCTCATTTCCTATCATGCATAATGAAATCTGGCCCTATACACCAGCCATGCCCATTGCCGTTTTCTGATTTTACTTTTGTTTTTGCTGACTTTACATAGTGGTTAAGGTCTCACCCTCATATGACTATTGTTTTGGCGCTCTTTGCCCTAGTTGGCCTTGCGCCATAAACATCCAACCATCATCATCATCATGCTCTCGTGCGGCCGGGGGCGTGCGCGGTGTTGTCGCAACGCTTGAGCGGGCAGTGCGGCTCGGCGCATTTCGTCGCACAATGGTAGGCGACATAACCGGGCAGTCGGCATTCCTCAGGTAGGGTGTCTGTCTCCTGGAGGCACAGGATGTCATACGGATGTTGCAGGACCCGCGCGTAGAGGTCGTCGTGGCGCCTGCGGAGCGAATTACAATTCCATTGGAGGATGGAAGGTCTTGTTTTGGCTTGGGCGCGGGTGTTTGGTGTGGGATTGCTACTTTCCATTTTCGAGATGTTCTATGTAGCTGGTGAGATGTGCTATTGTCTTGCGCGCTTCGTCCAGTAGTGCGGCCGAGGAGGCTGGCGCTCGCAGCCGGCTAGCGTAGGATGGTCTCTCCGGTGACGGGGGGCTAGCGGGCCGTTCCCGTACAGCTCGGGGGGGAGGGGAGGCGGGAGGTTGAATGTGCGCTGTGGGAGGTGTCAGCGTCGCGGTCGGGCGCGCGGGACATCTTGTGGCTGTAGCCCAGTGGGTCCCCCCGCAGTTGCAGCAGCGGAGCCCTGGAGCCGCGCAGTCTTGCGTGGAGTGGGCGCCAGCACACCTGGCGCAGCGAGCCGTGCCCCTGCAGGCCGTTCGGATATGGCCGAAGCGGTAGCAATGCCCGCATTGGAGATTGCGAGCGGTCAGAAGCTCCACCGGAACGCGGATATGTGATAGGAACACATGGGTGGGTGGCTGACGGCCCAGGAAGGTTAGGAACAGCAGCTGACCCTTGCGCGACCCCCCGATGATGGGCACCGGTGTTTTGATTCTTGCGATCAGCTCCTCTGCTCCACCAGCGGCGTCAATGCCCCGCAGGACCGCGCGCGTGCGTCCCTCCTTCGAGGCAGGGTACGGCTGCACGGGCACACCCCCGAGGGAGCGAAGCCCGAGCAGAGCGTCGCGGGTGTCATCGCGCGCTGTATCCACCGCCACCAGATTGAGCCGCGCGTTTATGCGGATCTCACCCAGGCCACGGAGGTGTTTAAGTTCCTCGCTCAGGTCATAGCGACTCAGGTGGCGTAGGCTTGCGCCTTGGGTGTTGGGTTTGAAGAGCACCGGTACCTGAGGGGCGAGTCTGCCGGCGGCGCTCGCTCGCCGGGAGTTGGTTTGTTTACCTCCTGCTCGGGGAGGGGTGGCCTGGGGGAGAGGAGGGGAGGGTGCTGGCGGGCTTGTTTTCTTAGGCAGGCGCTTCCCGTGCCTCACCAGCGTGAATCCCACGTCATCCGCGTCGGTCGCGTCATTTGGGGCTCTCCTTGCCCTCGGAGGAGCCGGCAGGGGAGGAGGAGCTGGGGGCCGCGTTCGGGGGGCCGCGCGCTGCTTGCGGCGTCTTCGAGGGGGGAGGGTGGCACTCGCTGACAGCGTCATTCGCACTCTCCCTGCTCGTGGAGTTGGCGGGGGAGGAGGAGCTGCAGATCGCGTTCGGGGGGCCGCGCGCTGTTTGCGACGCCTCCGCGGAAGGGGGGAGGCACGTGTTCTCGGAAGCGGGCGCTGCGTGCGTGATCTCTTGCAGCCGCCCGGGGGTGCTGTTTGCGGCTGCCTCGCGATCGGCTGCAGCGGCCAGGGGGACGCTCTCCGCCCCGTCGCCGCGGCTCCCGCTCGGGTCGTCGGTCCCTGGTGAAGCGCTGCCAACAACGGGGGGCTGGGGGCCCTCCGCATTCCTTGCAGCCGTCGTCAGGCATGCTTCGTCGCCGCTTGTGGGGGGCGGGGAGCCTTCGGAAATGGCCGCAAGTGGCTGTTTTCCACCGGGAGGCTGGTGAAAAAATGGCCGGGGCCTTCGAGGCGTCTCAGGGGAAGGTTGGTTACGGCAGGGGAAGGTTGGTTACGGCAATTCCCAATTTTATTCTTCCTACATTCTACAAAAGCGTGACAAATATTTTCACTGTCGCCAACCAAGGTTTCATCATGCATCATTCTGCAATTTGCAGGGCAGCTTGTTGCGCAGCTTTCACATGGTGAAGAAGTTCCCCATTTCACCTTCAAAAGCAAATGTGGAGGTTTCCCATAAACTCCCAACAATTTCCACAAGTTTTGACAGGTAAAGGAGCTGGTGAACGTTGTAAGTCGCACCACTTGTGCCGTTCAATGTGTGCATTCTAGTGGCAATGCATGCAAGCAACTTCTCAGCCTCCACTATATCTCTGTCATCAATGAATCCCTCCTTAAGAAGGAAAACTCCCTGGCACAGCATACCAAAGAGCGTCAAATTAACAATTGTCAATATATCCTTGAGCCATTGCAGCAACTAGAAAAGAAGCCATTAAAATAGTCACCCAGACGCTTTCCACTGAGCTCGCTCCCTAGCAGGCCGTGAAACGTAGCAAAACTTTTTAGGTGGCTTTTGAGAAACAATATGCTTTTCTGAAATACAGTGTGCTTGTCTAGCACTAGTTTTTCTTGCACTGAAAGGTACACCATAGCAGGATGCTATGGTTTACTTTAAAGCATCCCTAGATTTTTAACAAGCCCTGAAATTTAGCCTCTGCAATCTAGCTTTTGCTAACTGAAAAAAGAAACGACAGCTGCCACAACGTTACGCTCAACATGCCAAGCACCTTTGAGTCAATGCAGTGAGTGTGAATAAGTATCCAAAGCAAGTGAGCTGCAACAGTCATGTTATTTGGCAACGGGGATCAGCTATGCGAGATTATTGAATGAAGTGACCACTTGCAGCGTGCAAACAGCCTCACCAATGATATCAACCACTGTTTGCTTATCTAAAGCAGTTTTTCTGCCACCGGTCAATGAGCCCTTCAGGCAGCACCTGCCCAGGGTTTCATTCCCAAAAACCATTTGCGCAACCCCTTGGGTATATAGCGACGGCATGTTGCTCAGCCTGAGCAGGCGTATTGTCGGGATGCTGGTTGTGCCAAACTCAATCTGCAACAGGAAGAATGCAGACAAACCAGTACATCCAATCATGCTACCTTTGTTTCAAACTCTCGATTAGCAGCCACCAATAAGCTGGATTTCGGTGTGTTGCTTAAACTAGTTCTGTTACTTTTGGTACCTTGCACAGAAGCTCGTACACATGTCTCCCTTCCTTCATGCGAAACGTGAACATATGCTCTGAGTTAGCGAAACATGAAAAATCTTCCAGCAGGCACTGCAGCCTACTATAGCATGCATTTCCGGCAAATTTGGTAAAAGTGACACTTTTCTTGCCCAAACCGGTCAATATCGTGTGAAGGAAGCATACATTCCTGCTTATAAAGCATTCTCTAATACCTCATTTTGGGTGCATGTTACTTTGTGGGCATATAGGCGTGAGAGTACACATACAAGATGCAGAGTAGGGGCACATTTTTCTAATGGTAATGTGCCCACTGCTTGAGGAGTAATGTTTTTCACTCATTGACTACTTGGCACATGCCCCAGTGGTATCTATAGCAATGCACGCTGCAGCAGTATATATTGCCATTTATAATATAAAGTGTTATCTATACTAAACTGTGGGTATGTGCAACTCAGTAAGTGTGCATCAATTTGCTAGGATAACCGCACAACTAAGTGATGTAAGCATGTGCGAATAGTGGTTTTTTAGTTTGAAGCGAATATCTGGGACTGCAATTGAAAAAAAAATTGATGCAATGAACTACGTAAGATTGTTACAATTACTTTTGCTTGCTATTTCACTAGGATTATTCTTGCTGCTGTTGAAACACCAACTGCTCAATGTACTCGGGGAGGTGTTCTCTCCAAACGGTGACATTTCCTCTCACCGACAACAGCCTCTCACTAGGTACTTGTGTTGCTGGCACTGATAAGTACAGCCGAGCTGGCCTAGACAATGATGGGTACTTAGCAGCACTGAAGTTTTTCCTTCTGTGAGCGCTACTGTGCAGTTGCATGAAGGTACTCCTCCACCTCTTCTTTTAGTCGCTGGGAGCGAGTACTGGATGAAGTGCCTGAGGTGGCTAAAACTACCAAAAACATTTCAGTCATCGCTACACACGGCTTGCGCAGGTGCATGGCTGATGGTGGGCCCCTCTCTTACTGCCCCTGAGGCAGGCTCTTCTCCAAAAAGGAGCAGAGTTCACCCTTAAGCCACTGCCTCTCAGAAGTGTTGAAGCACACTGCCTTAAATCGTGGGTCCAGTGCTGTGCTAAAGGCATGTGGCACTTTCAATTTAATGTCGCCAAACCTGCACTTCATTGCAATGAGGAGGTTTTTTGCAAACATACCGTAAAATTCCGAGCAAGCGCCCCCCCTCAACAAGGCGGAATTACCGGCGAAGTGAAAGGGGGGGCGCTATCCCGGAACGGCACCAAAATTCAAGATGGCGGCGACAATTGTTTTTACGAAAAAAAAAACGCAGTGCGCTTGGTTTTAAACTTTCATTAGGAAGATGAACTTTATTACGCAAAAGATGTTACTGTTAGTTACTTTGGAAACCATTGGAAAACTTAGCAGCAAAAAAAAAAGTTTGCAGCACTCTGCTGCCTCAGTGTTCGGGTGCCACGGCTTGATCTTACTGCTGTTCGTCACTTTCGAAACCATCGAAAGGCTCCTCAGAGTCTCTAGCCAAAAGCAGTTCAGCGCACTCGTCTTCCAGTACACCCCGGTCTTCTGGTACCACGGCTCCAACATCTGCCAGCCCGCCGTGCAGGTCGCCGTCCTCGGAGCCATCGATTGCGTTTGCAATGCCGCACCCCTTGAAGCAGCGCGCCACAAGGACCTGCTGCCGCGACGGCTTCTTAAAGTTGCCTTTTGACGTCATTTCGCCATCGGAGGAAGTTCGCGGAAATCTGAAAGGCGCTCAATGCCTCCGCAGATTCCTCGGGCGTCCTCTGGCTCTCGTTCATGGCGCGGCGGATTGCAACGCCGAACCGCTGCTTCCAAACCTGCTTATGTAGTGGCTGGAAGCTACAAAGTTACCTAACTGCATGCTGTTTACCTAACTGCATGCTGTTTGCTATTTTCACAGCCTCTTCAGACAGCAGCCGGTTGCTAACGGCGCGTCCCGCGCTTCTTTCGCGCTCTAAGAACTCGAACAGCGTATCGTCCACGTACTCGCTGAACACTGGGGCGCCGTTGCTTAGCTTCCGTCGAAGTTTTGCTTTTCCGAAGTTTTGCTGCAGGAGATTGTCGAAATTCTTCACGTATGCGCTTTCGGTCGAGCTTGAACTGTCGAATCATGCACGCAAAATAAGACTCGCCGATAGTGGCCGTGGAAAAATCAATATCCACAAGTTGTTCCAATGAGATGCCTGTGGAAAAGTAGCAGGCATTTGGTATGGGAAGGAAAGCAAGGAGATACAGGCAGTTCTTTTACCAGAGTCGTTGGCAGACGTTTCGGTCATCCGGTTGGTGTCAAGTGGCTGCAGCACAGTGCTGCTGGAGGTGTGCACTCCGCCAATTGCACTTGTGGACTGCTCACCAAGTCTGAAAGGAAAAGGAAAATGCCAGTGAAAGGTGCCAAGGTGTCAAAATTTTTAAGGCCGGATTAAGAAAAATGAGGCCGCGGCCGCTTGCGCCGGTGGACCACTCTGCACCTTTACCTTTCATACTATCTTGGTGCCCCCCTTTGTGACTCAGTTTACAGAGCAAGAAAACACGTTCTAACGCAATCAGAATGCACGACAAGTGTCCATCCTGTAGCCAAGCACCTTGAAGCACATTGGTTCAGTTTGGTGCATCTCAAGAAAAAAAAAAAAAGAACTAAATCCTGTAACCTGTCTGTCTGTGAGCGCCAGGTCCAGCTTGGTGTTAACAAGCTAGCTGGCTGGGCAGATGGCAATGGTTTTAAATTTAATCCCGGGAAGTGCACTTGTATTTTGTTTTCCAAGAGACGTGGTATCCGGCCGGATCCAGACATTCAACTCCACGGTGTCTCTATTCCTGTAAAAAAGGAGCACAAGTTCTTGGGTATTATCTTTGACGAAAAGCTGACATTCATCCCACACATAAAACAACTAAAACATAAATGCTTAAAAACAATGAATATCCTGAAGGTTCTGTCGCACATCTCTTTTGGTGCTGACAAACAACTTCTCTTACGTGTTTTTACCAGCTTGATAGGTTCACGATTGGACTATGGCAGCGTTGTTTATGGGTCAGCAAGTAAAACATCTCTCAAAATGCTGGACCCAGTGCTCCATCTCGGGCTCCGCCTGGCGTGTGGCGCCTTCCGCACTAGCCCGGTCGAAAGCCTCTATGTGGAGTGCAACAAATGGAACCTACAATGTCAGCGAGCTTACACAGATCTCCTTTATGCTTTTAAAATTTCATCCATGCCTCACCATCCTTTTAAATCAGTTTTTCATGATACGTCCATGACTGAACTCCTTTTAAATCGACCATCGATCTCTGCGCCCTTCTCTTACAGAGTTAGAGAGGAGGCGTCAGAGCTTGCTGTCTCCTTTTTAGATACAATCCAAAGTTCTCTGACGGATTTTATAGCACCATGGCATCTCCGCCCTGTATCATGCGACACATCTTTTACACATCTAGATAAAAAGCGAGCTCCCACATGTGCAATTCTGCAGCATTTCTTGTATTTGCAGCAGAAGTATGAGTGCTCTGAATTTTATACGGACGCTTCTAGAACTGCCACCTCTGTGTCCTGCGCGGCGCATGGGCCCGGCCTTAGTGTCACTCGAACTCTGAATGGTCATACTAGTATCTTTACGGCAGAGGCTTACGGTGTACTTCTTGTTGTCAATCATATACTTCAAAACCACATCCCACAATCCATTATCTATACAGATTCCCTCAGTGTTGTGCGGGCACTGTCGTCAACAGTGCCTTCGAAAAACCACGTTGTCAATCTGATTTTCAAGGGTATTATGTCTGTGTATGTACGCAAATTTGAACTGGTTCTTTGCTGGGTCCCTGGCCACTGTGGTATTGCCGGGAACGAAGCAGCGGACCGAATGGCTGCTGCTGCTACACTCTCGAATACAGTAGACATAACCACAGTACCCTACACCGACGTGAAACCACACATCAGACAACAACTTCGCAAAACATGGCAAACACACTGGAGTGAACAAACAGACAACAAGTTACACGTAATAAAACCTCAATTGGGACCATACACCACCGACACACGCAATAGATACTCTGAAGTCGCCTTGGCCAGATTACGGATAGGGCACACCCATGCAACGCACTCCTATCTGCTGACGGGATCTTCTAGACCCCAGTGCAGCAGGTGCGGAGAGGCCCTATCCGTAGTGCACATACTACTCACATGCAAGGCACTTCACACAACACGATACAAACACTTCAGAGAACTCTACAGACAACATATCCCACTACATCCATCGCAGTTTCTAGGTGACGAAGCCATTGTTTCTGTTAAACGTGTGTTTGAGTATTTGTCAGACATTAAATTTTTAAACCTCATTTCCTATCACGCATAATGAAATCTGGCCCTATACACCAGCCATCACCATTATCTGTAACTGATTTTATTATGTTCGGTTGACATTTTTTTTTAACCACTTCAATAAATAAACTTCCCTCTGGCGCTCTTTGCCCTTAGGCGGCCTTGCGCCATAAAAACCCAACCATCATCATCAGAAAAAAGAACATGCAGCAATTTGATAGAAACACAGGCTGTTTTAAAAACCAATAACTAAGCTCATTGCGTAAATTCATTTCACCTAGGCTTGTCTCAAAAAGCCAGTGGAGCGAAACAAAGATTGACAGGTCTCAATAAAGTTAATTTAGTGGGGGCCACATCTCCTTGTTTATATTTCCTTGGGAAAGATTGATTCGGCTAAACAAAGTAGCACAAGGGCCCCACGTATTTTGGATCTGATTTTCCTATTTCAGGCCACTTCAAGTTACGTATGTGTGCACGGTTTCATATATTAAGTAAGTTAGGGTAAATGGAATTCCTTTCCTTGCTTTTACAAATTAGTCCCTGCACTGCATTCTCTTTAGCACACTCTTGAATCGAGATCTGACGACTGTAGGGTATGTAGCACCAGTACCAGCAGACAAAGTGACATCCTGAAGGCTGCAAATCCACAGTGAAGCAGCCAGAGTGTGTGATGGAGGATAACCAAACCTTTTGTGTTTGCCTTGAAAAAAAAATCTAAAACCAGTAAACAAGGCTGGCTAGTGTGATAAAATAGCTATTTCAGGTTGTCGTAGCTTTGTTTTGCTCCAACTTCAGGTAGTCCATGAGCATGGCTCATTGTACGCAGCTACAACGAAAGTTTACACAGTAATAGGTCCATGGGGAAGCAGGGGTCAACACCTTATGCGCTGGCCATGCTAAGCGTACAAGGCACAGGGCTGGCTGCAATGCCACTTCAACTTCCTGGCTGTTTGCACGATCCACCTGCGATGGAGCTATCTGTCCCAGTCATTTCCCAGTTGGTTCAGTGGTGCGAACTGTATGTTCAAAGTAAATTTGGCCGAGGTGAAATTTGAGTGCAGTTGGCCTTTAATGTCGAGACAAAAAAATTTTGCAGGATAAGGGAGATAACAATGCTAAAACTGCACCAGCTTTATCGGGAAGAAATATTTCCACGATGAGGAGAATGTGTGTGCAGTGTCACAACCACACACATACCCATAGTAAAAGTGGAACCCCTTTTTAAAACACATGAAAATCGTGAGTACAGTGTTCTGCATATGAGAGTAAACTGCTTGATAAAACAAATTCTTTGTCTAACACCAATGTGTGGACAGCAATGCATAGAGGCCTCCTACTAATGTAAATTTCCCAGCTTCCTTTTTCTTTTTCTTGTGAGGGCGTTACTTTTGCTCCCGAAAAAGGACACAATTTTTTGGTAAGTGCAAACGCCTGAAACCTTTGCTCCATCAGCGTTACCCTGTGCATTAGTAATAAGAGCTGACTTGACCTTTCCTGTGCTGGAACATTAGCACTGCAGCAACTGCTAACGTTCTCCACATACATTGCAGTCACCCAAACTGTGGTAGTCTCTCAGCATAATACTAAACACTACTGCATGTCATTTGAAGGCTTAGTGAAACAGCTCTCTGCATTCATTATTGTGCAATTGCAACATAAGGTGGAAAGAGCCCCTTTGGTTTTTCTACTAACTCTTGGAAACTGATGTGAAAGACAGCCACACGTTGAAGGTGATCATCACTATTGTTGTTAGTGCAATATAGAGACACTGTTTTTTTATTTCACTTTAAACATTGCCCAGTAGGATTTGCATAAGTACACGTACCTTGTTTCTGAAAGAGCTGTTGGCTTTACTTCACAGCCCATGCGCAAGCTTGGTACCCAGTCTGGATGCGAGCAGTCCATCAAGTATGCTGGCTTCCCTGCATGTTGCAATAAGTAATGCTTCAGAACTTTTTACAATAGCACACTCTTGTAACAGGGCGATGGAGGAATACAGTCGCTCCTCGTAGCCAGAAAGCAACCATAAATTTTTTTTTAACTGTGCCAAACTGGAAATGTTTGCCCCAAGTGAGTTATGCGCAGCACTAACTGCAAGGAGTGTGCTCTGCAACCTGCTTTATGAAAGTAAAGTCTTTCCCTCACCTTGCTACTAGAGAGGGTGTACGAGTCATGGTATCGGCCCCACTGTACAACCAGTGCCCCTTCAATACCATTCTCTGGGTGTGTGGCCAGTTATGTTCAGTGAAAAAAAAGAAGCAATTGCAAACTAAGCCTGAAGTGAAGTTAAATTCATGAACTTAGTCATTTTCGGACCATGTGAATCTGTTCAAATGAGTAGGTTTTAAATTTCCTAACACATGTGTGGCTTCTCTGCACGGCTTCAGCGACATGTGGTAAAGACAACACAAGCGATGCCGAAATTTTCAAGGACCTTAAGATTTCCGTGACAATTCCAGGTTTTCATTACGTTATTGTAGTGCTCTTGCTTATAAAGGACACATAGTTGGCCAAATTCTTGGTTTATTGGAAGCGAGCAGTGAACGTACAACATAGCGCGAGCGCGCTTCTCTCGCTTCTTTCACTTCTCCGCGCATCACGCGCCATCGCTCCTGCCGCAAGTGTTTGCATTTGGATTTCGTTAAAAAAAATCGAACGGCATTCCGACTACGCATCTGTTGAAGAGGACGCAATGGCACGTTTGAGGACTACAACTACGACCGACTTGACTACTAGTGTTGGCGGACGCCACGCCGGTTTCCAAAGAACACACCGCGAGACTTCCCGCCGAAGCTAAAAAGCCAGAAAATGCCGACTCAGACGAGGATTTATCACGGCCTCCATTTCAACCCCAAGCCAGAGCGGCGCCTGAAACAGGCTGCTGAAACACTACACTTATGCACCCTAAAAATTGCAAGTATTAGAATTACAACTGACCATTATTCCACTTTCTCCTGAAAGCTCCAAATGTTTAAACGCCGCTTCGAAAGTGCGCGGACCTGTTTGAAACATTTTCATAAATCGAGTCGCAAAGCAGGCACTGTTGGGACAACTATTAACGCTTTGTTCCAAGCAGCGACTGTGGTTGCACTTACCCGAGACGAAGTGGTCACTGCATACTCTGTAATGAGTAGCCGTCCTGTCGCGTGCACGTTCGAGGCGGCGAAACCATTCGTCGCGGCGCTTTGTAGAAAGCTCCAGCGTCCGGCTGCATTGCCCACGGATGATCGCTGGCACAGGGAAGAAGCCGACCTTTCTCACGTTCTCACTCTTTTTTTTTTTTTGAATGCGACCTGTTCTTGCATCCAGTGACGATGCAGTTAACCATGATCGCTGGCGACGTCCAAGAACGGTTGCACAATAATTGCTCGAGCACTGCTAGCAAGTGTGCGGGCGAAGGATAGCGCACTCAGAACGAATGGCACATCGGGATATCCGAAAACCTGCGCCGGCGTTCTAAGCAAGCGCGTATTTCCCGCGCTCCCGTTCGCGCATGCGCGTTTCGTAGTTTCGCCTTTCGCGTGTTGCTGTGTGGTGCCTATCTCTCGTCTATAGTTGAACGGCTGATGGTGTGCCACTAATGCGGTAGACCGTATGGGGATTTGCTGGCTTAATGGCTAGTCCACCAGCTGTACTGCTCAGCTCTTACGGGCAGAGTTTGGACCAGGAGGCTCGGCAGCGCTACGAAGCGAAAGTAGCCGAGTGCGGCGGCGTAGACCCTCTGTTGTTCACGGATGAGGAAACTTCGTTGATTTCGGTGAGCGGGCACCTTGTATCCAAAGTGGACGAATCAGACATTAAGGACTACTTAGTGCACGCCACCGGCTACTTGACGCACGAAGAATTCAAAGCTGTGATATCGCTTGAATCGCACAACTACCTCACCAGTGGTTTCGTGCAAGAACCAAAACTGCGACAAGTTGGAGAGCACGTCATTGTGGTCACCAAGGTAACTATTTTGGCATTTAAGATGTACACTGCGAGAGGAAATGGTGTTGGCTCCCTCAGTCCACGAAACTGATCATCTTCGTGGACTGGAGGCTCTGAAATACAGAATTAAGATTTAGCACAGCGACAACGTCCGTGTATTTCGCTGCGCTAAATCTTAATTCTGTCATATATACCAACTCGCCCAGCAACACGTCTGTCTGAAATACATTTTGTTTTATTATCTTGTTGTCTATCTCTCCTTTGCCTCCCGTATCTTCTCCCCCTTAATTTTTCACATCAGCAGGCGTTCCGCTGTACACCCCTAGGAGCGAGAAATTATGCACTGGTGGACCTCGATTTCCATTGTCTTGTCAGTAAATTCACGAATTTTGCATGTTCTGTGTGCTAAGTCAAAGTATGCTCATTTACTAGAGGAAGAGGAGCTTCATAAAAATTGTTTTGTAGGACTGCAGCCTTGCCTCTGTTTTTAAAGCCAGCAGACCTCGTGAGATATTTATGTCACATTATTTTTCTGGTATCCACCAGAATCCCCGCACGGGGCACCTTGAGTAATCTTGGTGACGGTACTGGCGATACCGCGGACCCCGAGCCCCCAAACATAAGCTGGATCCAACCGTGGCGATGTGTTTATAAATGGAGGGTTAGAAACCACGAACGGTGGCCGTCGGAGCCCAGGTCAAGCTCCGGCGGATGGGCTCCCTGTCTGTTCACCAGGCAGGGAGCTCCGGGACCTCTTTGACTACCAGGGTAAGGTCAAAGAAGAAAGTACCCCCGTCTCCCTGCTTTTTCCTATGCCATATGGATAAATCAAACCCCCCCCCTAGACGTGATCGGCCCCCGAAAAGGGGCCGCACCGAAGTTTCTTTTCCATCCCTTCCAACAATCCACAGTCCGAAACCTGACAACTATCCTCGATTCTTGGTTATCGAGGCAGTTGACAAAACAAACCCTGTTTCTTCAATGTCCGTATTCCTGATCACTAAGTTCCTGGAAGGCATCCTCGGAAAATCGTTCGATGCTAAGAAACTCCGTACCGGAGAAGTCCTTGTCAGTGTCAAGACGCAGCAACAAGCCACTAACCTCCTGTCGCAAACCTGCATGGCAGATCTGGCCATCCGAGTCACTCCCCATCGTAGCCTCAACAGCTCTCAGGGTGTGATCTCGGAGACCGATTTGTTGAATGAGACCGAAGCTGATCTGTTGGAAGGCCTGAAAGATCAGGGTGTAACTGCAGTGAGGCGTATCACCATCAGACGAGACAATAAGGAAATCCCCACAAAGCATATAATCCTGACATTCAACAAATCAAAACTTCCTGAGCACATCAATGCTGGCTTCATTAGGTGTGGTGTACGTCCGTACATACCTAACCCGCGCCGCTGCTACAAGTGCCAGCGATTCGGGCACGCTACAACTTCTTGTCGCGGCAAAACGACCTGCGCGAAATGCGCCGCACATGACCACCCTACTGAAAACTGTGACTCTACTACCTTCACCTGTGCAAACTGTCAGGGGCCGCACGCAGCATGGTCCCGCAACTGTGAAAAGTTTCAATTAGAAAAGAAAATCATTAACATCAAGGTCACTGAAAACATCACCGTCCCAGAGGCGCGGAAGAGGTTCGCCTCTTTCCCTCTGGGGAGGTACGCCGACGCAGCTCGCCGGGGGGCGGAGCGGCGCCTGGTTTCTGCGGGGACCCAGTACCGCGAGTCGGACTTGGTCCCGCCCCCGCCCCCCCCTGGGTTGCCTCAGGCAGCCCAACCCGCCTCCGCACCGCTCGCTGAGTCAGCAGCGGCTGTGGTGGCATTCACGTCCGGTGGGGATGCTGCTGCACCCACCGTTTCCCCCTCTCCACCGGCCCGAAGCACACGCGAGGGCCCGAACGAGATGGAGGCGGAGGTAATCGCAGCGACCCCCTCCCACGCCTCACTGCCTGTGCCATCTGGGGTGCTCCCCACGCCTTCGGCACTGGCAGCGCAGGCAAAGAACACCCGAAAGGGTACCATGTCAAGGGGGCCCAGTCCGCTGGGCACCCCCTTGCCTTCCCCGCACGGGGCACCTTGAGCAATCTTGGTCACGGTACTGGCGATACCGCGGACCCCGAGCCCCCAAACATAAGCTGGATCCAACCGTGGCGATGTGTTTATAGGTGGAGGGTTAGAAACCACGAACGGTGGCCGTCGGAGCCCAGGTCAAGCTCCGGCGGATGGGCTCCCTGTCTGTCTACCAGGCAGGGAGCTCCGGGACCTCTTTGGCTACCAGGGTAAGGTCAAAGAAGAAAGTACCCCAGTCTCCCTGCTTTTATACTATGCTATATGGCATTTTCAAAACCCCCCCCCAAACGTGATCGGCCCCCGAAAAGGGGCCGCACCGAAGTTCCTTTTCCACCACTTCCTAACTTGAGTCCTCCGAAACCGAACAACTATCCTCGCTTCATCGTGATGGAATCTGTAGACCAATCAAAACCTCTTGCTTCACAGTCTGTATTTCTCATTTCAAAGTTTCTTGACGGTATTGTTGGAGGGTCGTATAAGGCCAAAAAAACAACGAACCGGTGAAATTCTTGTCGAGGTCAGTAGCCAGGATCAGGCCAATAAACTTCTTGCTCAAACCAGCATCGCCGATCTGCCAATCCGAGTCACGCCCCACCGCAGCTTAAACAGCTCCCAGGGCGTGATTTCCGAGTATGACCTGCTAAATGAATCTAAAGCTGACCTGCTGGAGGGCCTTCGTAGTCAGGGCGTAACAGCGGTCAGGCGGATAACCATCCGCAGAGACGATAAACAAATACCGACAAAGCACCTCATCCTAACCTTTGACAAGTCCATCCTTCCAGAATTCATCAACGCAGGTTACATCCGATGTTCAGTCCGGCCGTACATCCCCAACCCGCGGCGCTGTTTCAAGTGCCAACGGTTCGGGCACGGCACAAACTCCTGTCGCGGCCGACTTACCTGCGCAAAATGCGCCCAGCACGACCACCCGTCTGACAACTGTAACGTTCAACAACTTCTTTGCGTAAACTGCCAGGGCCCACATGCGGCCTACTCCAGAAAATGTGAAAAGTTCCAATTAGAACAGAAAATCATTAACATCAAGGTCACTGAAAACATCACCTTCCCAGAGGCGCGGAAGAGGTTCGCCTCTTTCCCTCTGGGGAGGTACGCCGACGCAGCTCGCCGGGGGGCGGAGCGGCGTGTGGTTTCTGCGGGGACCCAGTACCGCGAGTCGGACTTGGTCCCGCCCCCGCCCCCCCCTGGGTTGCCTCGGGCAGCCCAACCCGCCTCCGCACCGCTCGCTGAGCCAGCAGCGGCTGTGGGGGCAACCACGTCTGGTGGAAGCGATGCTGCATCCTCCACTTCCACTCCAGCGTCCCAAGCCACAGGCGAGGGCGCAGAGGAGATGGACTTGGGGGAGCCAGCGGCAGCTCCCACCCCCACCGCACCGCCTGTGCCTTCCGAGGCGTTCCTGAACCCCTCGGTGGTTGCGGGCAAGGAAAAGCGCGCCCCAAAGGGTTCGCGGTCCAAGGAGCCTGATCCCTCAGGCGCTCCGAGGACATCCGAGGATGAAATGGACGTCGGTCCGTTCTTGTCTGCGGTGCACCGCAAGGAACGCGTCCCGACGCCAAAGCCTCCCGACAAGCCAAAAAAGACGAGAGTCACAGCCCCGAAAGACGACACAAACAACACAGTCCAGTAGCTCCGAACACTTCATAATGGGAAGAGAGAACATAGTACAATGGAACTGCAGAGGCCTTCTGAATAATCTTGACGACGTGTATGAGATTCTGCATACCAATCAGCCAAGTGTAATGTGTGTTCAGGAAACACATTTGAATTCTAAACACACAAATTTCTTGAATTGTTACCTGGTATACAGGAAAGACAGGGATGGCTGCACACACTCTTCTGGCGGTGTGGCCATAATCGTCCGGAAATCCTTAGCATGCCACCCTGTCACCTTGAACACTATCCTTGAGGCTGTAGCAATACGCTTAATAATATTTAATAGGTTGATAACGGTATGCTCCATATACATTCCTCCTGATGTTTCACTTACGAGCTCCGACTTCGAGGCGCTGGTTGACCAGCTGCCCGAACCATACATCCTTACAGGCGACCTTAACGCTCACAACTCTCTTTGGGGCTCTTCCAGAACGGATGCCCGAGGTCGCCTGATAGAAAAATTTCTTACATCTTCTGGAGCATGCCTTTTCAACAATAAACAGCCTACATACCATAACATAGGTCACAACACATACTCATGTCTTGACTTGGCTATTGGCTCCGCAGTTCTCTTTCCTCTCCTCGAGTGGGGTGTGGGCACTGACCCATACGGTAGTGACCACTTCCCCACCTCACTCACATACATAGGTAAAGGCCCATGCAGTCCATCTTCCCATAATAGGTTCAATGAAGCACGAGCTAACTGGAATACATTTACAGAGACATCGAAACTACACCACACATCCATAGGACACCTACACGTTGAAGAAGCTACCCAACTGCTCACGGCGCACATCCTCGACGCCGCCGAAAAGTCCATTCCCCACGCCTCTGGTGCGCCGCGTAACCAGCGGAGGCCGTGGTGGAATGAGGACTGCAGGCGGGCGCGAGAGGCCCAGAACAAGGCGTGGGGTATCCTTCGTCGGTACCCCACGTCGGGAAATCTCCTCTTGTTCAAACGGGCCAAGGCGGTAGGAAAACGTGTGCGCCGTGTGGCAAAACGAGAGAGTTGGCACTCCTTCTTGACATCCATAAACTCGTACACAGACACACACAAAGTCTGGACACACATACGTAAGCTCAAAGGACAACAGACAAACAGCCTGCCCCTGGTTAGTACAACAGGGGACACACTGGAAGACCAGGCTAACACACTTGCACAACACTTCGAACACGTGTCCAGTTCAGCACACTACACAAACACTTTCATGAAACACAAAACATCTGCGGAGAAGAAGTCACTGCGTGATAGCAACAAGTCGCACACTTCTTACAATTCTCCTTTTTCAATTCATGAGCTGAAGGCAGCCCTGACAACATGTAAGCCTTCAGCTCCAGGTGCAGACAAAATCACATACACCATGATACAACACCTGCACTCAGAGACCCTTGAAACACTTCTACATATATACAATAACATATGGCTTTCGGGGCATATTCCTCGCTCTTGGAGGGAGGCCATAGTAGTGGCTTTCCTGAAGGAAGGGAAGGACCCTTGCTCTCCCGCTAGCTATCGGCCCATCGCCCTTACAAGCTGCCTGTGCAAGCTCCTCGAGAAGATGATAAACAGGAGACTTGTGTACTTTCTTGAGTACAACGGTCTTCTCGAGGGCTGCCAGGCAGGCTTCAGGGCGGGGCGATCTACAAATGACCAACTTGTCGCCCTTGAATCATACATAAAGGACGCTTTCATTCATAAACAGTTTTGCACAACGGTGTTTTTTGACCTTGAAAAGGCCTATGACACCGCTTGGCGTTACGGGATCCTCAGTGACCTGAAGTCTTTCGGTGTTTCGGGCCATATGCTCAACACCCTTGCTAGTTATTTGTCCGAAAGAACGTTTCGCGTGAGGGTAGGTAGCGCACTCTCAAGAGTACATGTGCAAGAAAACGGCGTTCCGCAAGGTGGAGTTCTTAGCTGCACTCTGTTCATAGTTAAGATGAACTCCCTTGGGAAGGCATTGCCACCTACAATTTCTTATTCAATGTATGTAGACGACATCCAGGTATCTTTTAAATCATGCAATATGTCCATCTGTGAGCGTCAAGTCCAGCTTGGAGTCAAAAAACTTGCCAGCTGGGCAGACAAGAATGGTTTTAAACTTAACCCAGAAAAAAGCACCTGTGTTGTCTTCTCCAGGAAGCGTGGGATCCATCCGGGCCCAGACATTATCCTTAATGGCGTTTCGATTCCTGTGAGGAAGGAACACAAGTTTTTAGGTGTGGTGTTGGATGAAAGGCTTACATTCATCTCTCACATTAAACAATTGAAACATAAATGTCTAAAGGCTCGCAACATTCTTAAAATCTTGTCCCACCAGTCCTATGGAACGGATAAGCAACTCCTGTTACGTATTTTCACAAGCCTAGTGGGGTCTAGATTGGACTATGGGAGTGTTGTTTATGGGTCAGCCACTAAAACAGCACTTAAAATGCTCGACCCAGTGCTTCACTTGGGGCTTCGCCTCTCTTGTGGCGCATTCCGTACGAGCCCTGTACAGAGTCTTTACGCAGAGTGTGACAAATGGTGCTTATCACACCAGCGAACCTATGTTGACTTGTTATATGCCTCAAAAATTTCATCAATGGACAACCATCCTTTTAAACCGGTTTTTAATGATACATCCACATCAAAGCTCTTTTTAAATCGCCCATCCATTCCTGTTCCCTTCTCGCTCAGAGTGAGGGCCGAGGTCACTATTCATGAGGTCTCCTTTGCAGACACATTCAAGTCATCTATCACTGATCTTGTAGCACCATGGCATCTTCGTCCTGTTGCATGTGACGTGTCTTTCTTAAAATACAATAAGAACAGGACACCAAAAAGTGGGATTTTGCAGCATTTCATGTATGTGCAGGATAAATACAAGGCTGCAGAGTTTTTCAGCGATGCATCGAAAACGTTCACTGCAGTGTCTTGTGCGGCGCATGGGCCGAATTTCGAAGCATATGCAACAATGAATGTAAAGACAAGTATTTTTACGGCAGAAGCATATGGCATTTTTCTTGTTGTAAATCACATAGTTGAACATCATATTCCTAAATCCATCATCTATACAGATTCGCTGAGTGTCGTCCGTACATTATCATCCGGAAAGCCATCGAAAAACCATGTAGTTAACCTTGTCTTGAAATCAATTGTGTTGGCATATTCTTCAAACCTTCAGGTGACTGTGTGTTGGGTGCCAGGCCACTCTGGCATCGGTGGAAATGAACTGGCGGATGAAATGGCCTCCAATGCTGCACTCCGAAACACAGTAGACATACCAACACTACCTTACACAGACCTCAAGCCACACATAAGACAACACTTGCGCAGAACATGGCAAACACACTGGAATGAACAGACAGACAACAAACTACACGTAATAAAACCACACTTGGGACAATACACAACTGACTCAGACAACAGACACACCGAAGTGACCCTAGCAAGGTTACGGATAGGCCACACACATGCAACACACTCGCACTTGCTCACTGGGTCTCCAAGACCCATGTGCAGCAGGTGTGGAGAGGGCCTATCCGTAATCCACGTACTCATCCAATGCAAGGCACTTGACACAACACGACGCAAACACTTCCCACAACTATACAGACAACACGTTCCGTTTCACCCATTGTACTTTCTAGGAGACGAGCCCATGTTTTCCACCAAGCTTGTTTTTAAGTTTCTCACAGATGTCAATTTTTTACATCTCATCTCGTATCATGCATCATGACAACCTGGCCCTTTACACCAGTCATCTTCATTAGCTTGTTTTGTCTTGTGTATGTTTATTGAAACCCTCTACTTTTACTTTCACATCGCTGTCATGAAATCACTTTTGTTTGGCGCTCTTTGCCCTTAGCTGGCCTTGCGCCATTAAAATCCAGATATCATCATAGAAGCCTCAAACGGTGGCCGTCGGAGCCCAGGTCAAGCTCCGGCGGATGGGCTCCCTGTCTGTCTACCAGGCAGGGAGCTCCGGGACCTCTCAGGCTATCAGGGTAAGGTTTGAGAAGAAAGTACCCCCGTCCCCTGCTTTTTTCTATGCTGTATGGAAAATTCAAAACCCCCCTCCAAACGTGATCGGTCCCTGAAAAGGGGCCGCACCGAAGTATCTTTCCCTCCACTTTCAAGCAGTAGCTTCCCAAAGCCAGACAAATACTCTCGTTTCCTTGTTATCGAATCTCTTGACCCAGCCCGCCCTCTTGCTTCACAATCAGTATTTTTGATTACAAAATACCTTGATGGAATAATTGGGAAAACCTACAATGCCAAAAAACAACGCACAGGTGAAGTCCTTGTTGAAGTAAAAAACCAACAGCAGGCAACCACACTTCTTGGTCAGACGAAAATGGTCGATCTGGACATCAGGGTCACACCCCACCGCAGCCTGAATAGCTCGCAGGGTGTGATCTCTGAGGCAGATCTTCTTAACAAGACAGATGCCGACATTCTTGAAGGTCTAAAGGATCAGGGTGTCACAGCCGTGCGCCGCATCACGATGCGTAGAGATAATAAGATAATCCCCGCGAAACATATTATCCTGACCTTCAACTGCTCCTCACTTCCTGACCATATCAACGCAGGGTTCACCCGATGCTCCATTCGTCCTTACATTCCAAACCCGCGCCGCTGCTTTAAGTGCCAGCGGTTCGGGCACGGAACCAACTCCTGCCGTGGTCGTCTGACCTGCGCAAAGTGCGCTCAGCATGATCATCCTTCTGATAATTGTCCATCGTCAACCCTCACCTGCGCCAACTGCCAGGGACCCCATGCCGCCTACTCTCGAACGTGCGAGAAGTTTAAGCAGGAGAAGGCGATCATTAATGTGAAGGTAACTGAGAACATCACCTTCCCAGAGGCGCGGAAGAGGTTCGCCTCTTTCCCTCTGGGGAGGTACGCCGACGCAGCTCGCCGGGGGGCGGAGCGGCGTCTGGTTTCCACAGGGACCCAGTTCAGCGAGTCTGACCTGGTCCCTCCGCCGCCCCCCTCTGGGTTGCCTCTGGCAGCCCAACCCGCCACCACGCCGCTTATTGAGGCAGCAGCGGTTGTGGTGGCAACCTCTTCCGTCGGGACCGGTGCCGCTCCCGCCTCTGTCTCCCCGTCCTCCAGTGCGTTGGAGGGTACCGAGGTGATGGACACCACGGGCCCCGCACCGGTTCCCACCGCCACTGCACCGCCCGTGCCACCTCTGGCGCCCCGGACGCCCTCGGCGGTGGCGGCTCAAATGAAGGGCTCCCGAGGGGGGGCCAAGTCCGGGGGGCCCGGTCCGTCGGGCACCCCTCGGACATCCGACGACGACATGGATGTCGGGCCGTTCCTGCTTGCAACGCAGCGCAAGGAACGCGTCCCGACGCCAAAGCCTCCCGACAAGCCAAAAAAGGCGAGAGTCACAGCCCCGAAATACGACACATAAACAAACAAACACACACACTCCAGTAGCTCTCACACTAAATAATGGGAAGAGAAAACATAATTCAATGGAACTGTAGAGGCCTTCTTAAAAATCTTGACGATGTATACGAACTACTGCATGCTAATCAGCCAAGTGTAATGTGTGTTCAGGAAACCCATTTGAATTCCAAGCACACAAATTTCTTGAATAGTTACATGGTCTTCAGAAAGGACAGGGATGGCTGCACACACTCTTCTGGCGGTGTGGCCATAATTGCCCGGAAATCCTTAGCC
Source organism: Haemaphysalis longicornis (assembly GCF_048455015.1). Lineage (NCBI taxonomy): Eukaryota > Metazoa > Arthropoda > Arachnida > Ixodida > Ixodidae > Haemaphysalis > Haemaphysalis longicornis. Next base: position 216,111,717 of record NW_027526335.1, read on the forward strand.
TGCCACCCTGTCACTCTGAACACTATTCTTGAGGCTGTAGCAATACGCTTGATAATATTTAATAGGTTGATAACGGTATGCTCCATATACATTCCTCCTGATGTTTCACTTTTAAGCTCTGACTTCGAGGCGCTGGTTGACCAGCTGCCCGAACCATACATACTTACAGGCGACCTTAATGCTCACAACTCTCTTTGGGGCTCTTCCAGAACGGATGCCCGAGGTCGCCTGATAGAGAAATTCCTTACATCTTCTGGAGCATGCCTTTTCAACAATAAACAGCCTACATACCATAACATAGGACACAATACATACTCATGTCTTGACTTGGCTATTGGCTCCGCAGTTCTCTTTCCTCTTGTCGAGTGGGGAGTGGGAACTGACCCATATGGCAGTGACCACTTCCCCACCTCACTCACATACATAGGTAAAGGCCCAAGCAGTCCATCTTCCCATAATAGGTTCAATGAAGCACGAGCTAACTGGAATACATTTACAGAGACATCCAAACTACACCACACATCCATAACACACCTACACGTTGAAGAAGCCACCCAACTCCTCACGGCGCACATCCTCGACGCCGCCGAAAAGTCCATTCCCCACGCTTCTGGTGCTCCGCGCAACCAGCGGAGGCCGTGGTGGAATGAGGACTGCAGGCGGGCGCGAGAGGCCCAGAACAAGGCGTGGGGTATCCTTCGTCGGTACCCCACGTCGGGTAACCTCATTTTGTTCAAACGGGCCAAGGCGTTAGGAAAACGTGTGCGCCGTGAGGCGAAACGAGAGAGTTGGCACACCTTCTTGACATCCATTAATTCATACACAGACACACACAAAGTCTGGACACGTATACGCAAGCTCAAAGGACAACAGACACACAGCCTGCCCCTGGTTAGCACAACAGGGCACACACTTGAAGACCAGGCTAACACGCTTGCACAACACTTCGAACACGTGTCCAGTTCAGCACACTACACGAACACTTTCATGAAACACAAAACATCTGCAGAAAAAAAGCCCTTACACGACAAAGACAGATCAAAAACTTCTTACAACTCTGAATTCACTCTCTATGAGTTGAGGGCTGCCCTGAGCTCGTGCAAACCTTCAGCTCCAGGCGCAGATAAGATCACATACAACATGATACAGCACCTACACCCAGACACTCTTGAAACACTCTTACACCTATACAATAAAATATGGCTTTCGGGGCACATTCCACGCTCTTGGAGGGAGGCCATAGTAGTGGCTTTCCTAAAGGAAGGGAAGGACCCTTCCTCTCCCGCCAGTTATCGTCCCATTGCCCTGACAAGCTGCCTGTGTAAGCTCTTCGAGAAGATGATAAACAGGAGACTCGTGTACTTCTTAGAGTACAACGGTCTTCTCGAGATCTGTCAGGCGGGCTTTAGGGCGGGGCGATCTACGAACGATCAACTCGTTGCGTTAGAGTAATAAATTAAAGATGCTTACCTCCATAAGCAGTACTGTATGACAGTATTCTTTGATCTTGAAAAGGCGTACGACACTGCTTGGCAGTACGGCATCCTCAGCGATTTGAAGTCCTTTGGTATGTCGGGTAACATGTGGAACACGCTTGCCAGTTACCTCTCTGAAAGAACGTTTCGCGTGCGAGTTGGAACTGCACTCTCTAGAGTTCATGTGCAGGAAAACGGTGTTCCGCAAGGTGGAGTTTGAGTTGCACGTTGTTTATTGTAAAAATGAACTCTCTTCGGAAGGCTCTGCCACCAACCATTTCCTGCTCAATCTATGTAGACGACGTGCAATTATCCTTTAAGTCTTGTAACCTGTCTATCTACGAGCGCCAAGTCCAGCTTGGTGTTAACAAGCTGGCTGGCTGGGCAGATAGCAACGGTTTTAAATTTAATCCAGTGAAGTGTACTTGTGTTTTGTTTTCGAAAAGGCGCGGCATTCGGCCGGATCCAGACATCAAACTCCATGGTGTCTCAATTCCAGTCAGAAATGAACACAAGTTTTTAGGTGTAGTCCTTGACGAAAAGCTCTCGTTCATTCCACACATAAAACAACTTAAACATAAATGCTTAAAGGCCATGAATATACTCAAGGTTCTCTCCCACTCTTCATATGGGGCTGACAAACAACTTCTTTTACGTGTTTTTACCAGCCTGATAGGTTCACGATTCGACTATGGAAGCGTTGTTTATGGGTCAGCAAGTAAGACATCCCTGAAAATGCTGGACCCAGTGCTTCATCTGGGGCTCCGGTTGGCATGTGGCGCCTTCCGGACTAGCCCGGTCGAAAGCCTCTATGTGGAGTGTAATAAGTGGAACCTACAACGTCAGCGAGCATACACAGATCTTTTTGCTTTTAAAATTTCATCTATGCCACACCATCCTTTTAAATCGGCTTTTTATGATACGTCTCAGACTGCACTACTCCTAAACCGACCATCGTTCTCTGCGCCCTTCTCTTACAGAGTTAGAGAGGAAGCGTCAGAGCTTTCTGTCTCCTTTTTAGACACCATACAAAGTTCTCAAACAGATTTTATAGTACCGTGGCATCTCCGCCCTGTATCATGCGACACATCCTTCACACATGTAGATAAAAACCGAGCTCCCACATGTGCAATTCTGCAGCACTTCTTGTATTTGCAGCAGAAGTATCAATTTTCTGAATTTTATACGGACGCCTCTAAAACTGCCACCTCTGTGTCCTGCACGGTTAATGGGCCCGGCCTTAATGTCACTAGAACTCTTAACAGTAATACCAGTATCTTTACGGCAGAGGCTTATGGTGTACTTCTTGATGTTAATCATATCCTTCAAAGTCACATCCCACAATCCATTATATATACAGACTCCCTCAGTGTCGTGCGGGCGTTGTCGTCAACAAAGTCTTCAAAAAATCACGTTGTAAATCTAATAGTCAAGGGTATTATGTCGGTGTATGTATGCAAATTTGAACTGGTTCTTTGCTGGGTCCCTGGCCACTGTGGTATAGCCGAGAATGAAGCAGCGGACCGAATGGCTGCTGCTGCTACACTCACGAATACAGTAGACATAACCACATTACCCTACACCGACGTGAAACCACACATCAGAAAACAACTTCGCAAAACATGGCAAACACACTGGAGTGAACAAACAGACAAGTTACACGTAATAAAACCACACTTGGGACCATACACCACCGACACACGTAATAGATACACTGAAGTCGCCTTGGCTAGATTACGGATAGGGCACACTCATGCAACGCACTCGCACCTTCTCACGGGGTCTCCAAGACCTCTGTGCAGCAGGTGCGGAGAGGCCCTATCCGTGATCCACATCCTCATACAATGTAAGGCACTCGACATTACACGACGAAAACACTTCCCACAACTACACACACGACATATTCCACCACACCCGTCATACTTCTTAGGAGATGATGCCATGTTCTCTGTTCAGCGAACCTTAAGGTTCCTATCTGAAGTTCATTTCTTACAACTCATCTGTTATCACCCATAGTTTTACCCCTGGTCCTATACACCAGCCATCACCATTATCTTTATTGATCTTACTATGTCCAGTTTACATATGTTATACCTACCTTTTGTGGTAATCACTTGTTTTCATTAAATAACTTCTCTGGCGCTCTTTGCCCTCGTCGGCCTTGCGCCATTAAACACCAACCATCATCATCATCAAGAGACGCCTTGATACGAGCAGCCAGCCTGCAAAAAAAAAGGTGCAACTGGTGGCCAAGCCAACAGACCAGGAATTCGCCTCATTCCTGAAGGAAGTCAGCAGTGCAGAACCGAGGGCAGCCATCTTCGCAGTGACTGAAGGCTACAACGACGAATTCATACCAACTACCGTCAGATACGCTTCAGCCGTACTTGGAGGCCTGTCAAGAGATTGTCCAAAAGAACGGGATGCCGTAATTGAAGAGTGCCAGAAGTTCTCCGCAAGCTTTGCTGTTGAAGAAGATGTAAGTGCTTATGTATCACCAACAAATTTATTTATTTATTTATTTATTCAATACTGCAGGCCACAGGTGGCCCAAGCAGGAGGGGGGTGTACATGAATTGTTACATTGAGATAAAAACACATCAAGAGTAAACATAGAGAAGTGCATTGCACAAAAATGCAAAGGCAAGGGGGGAAAACACCAAGAGATGCACGTGTGATTAAACACGTCAGAGAAAAAAAGAAAAACAAAAGAAAAAGTGTGTGTGTGTGGGGGGGGGCTGGGGTGAGGGGTCATTATACAAATCTAGTGAAAGAACTAATCTTGTAACCGTTCAATGAAGGAACGTGCATTTCTTGGCAAACTGTTCGGGAGGCAGGGCATTCCATTCACTTATAGTATGAGGGAAGAAAGAGTGTTTGTAGTTGTTTGTGCGAGCAAAAATCAGAGTGAATTTTAGAGGGTGATAGTTCCTGGTTGGCCGGGATGAAAGAGGCTGCAAGTAAAATGAAGGATGAAGTAGAAATTCGCGGTTCCAGAGTTGGTAGAGAAACTTAAGTCTAGCTAATTTCCGGCGAGCTTGCAGTGTCATTATGTTGTTTAGTTTCATTAAATTGGTTGGGGAATCATTACGACAGTAACGGTTATAAAAGAAACGTACAGCAAGTTTCTGAATTCGCTTGAGTTTATTGATGTCCTTTTTTGTGTAAGGATCCCAAACAATAGCTGCGTATTCTAGAAGGGGTCTTGGAAGGGGTCTTGACATTGGACGGTGAATTCTTGATTTTGTGCCTCAAAAGACCGAGTTTACGTCGGGTTAAAGCGCAAGTAGTATCTATGCGTTTTGACCACGTAAGGTTGCTAGTAAATGTGACGCCGAGGTACTTAACACTGCTAGCTTGGGATATTTGGACGCCTCTAATTAATTAAGTACTGGTATAAAATAGGACTTTTTTTATTACTTATTCGCATCATTACTGTCTTATCGTGATTTAGCTTCATATCCCAAGTGTCGCACCAGTTAGTTATGGCATTTAAGCTGTTATTTAGAGTAGTTTGGTCATTGCTAGAATATACAGCTGAATATAAAAGACAATCGTCGGCAAATAGATGAATACCAACGCCTTCGTCGACACATGTAGTTATGTCATTGATATATAACAAAAATAACAATGGACCTAGGACGCTTCCTTGAGGTACTCCCGAGTTTACTGGGACGTTTTCTGAAATATGACCAGTTTTGTCAACAAATTGCTTGCGCATTTTTAGATACGAGGCAGTCCAATTAATTAGTTGATAGGGAATTTTGATCTGATTTAGTTTAAATAAAAGGCCTGAATGTGAAATTCGGTCGAATGCTTTGCTGAAATCTAAGAAAATGACATCAATTTGGCCTGACTGATCGACAATTGATGAGAATGTGTGCACGATACTAACAAGCTGGGTGGTTGTTGAAAGACCTTTACGGAAGCTGTGCTGAAATGGAGTTAAAATATTGTGCTGGTTCAAGAAATCAGTCAAGTAGTCCGAAAGAACGTGCTCCATGATTTTGCAGCATCAGCTGATAAGTGAAATCGGGCGATAATTTGTATGAACGGCGCGATCACCCTTTTTAAAGACTGGGACGACACGTGCAATCCGCCACACAGTGGGTACAACACCAAAACGGAAGGAAGTGCGGAAGATAATTCCCAGAAATTGAGCAAGTGATTCTGCGTAACAGTAAAAAAAAAATTGGAATATTATCTATCCCTGGTGATGACTTTAGCTTTAGGTTGAGAAGCATGGAAACGATTTCCTCTTAACCAATAAAATTTGGACTCGCGTCGGTAGAATTAGATATCTGGTCGATGCTGTGTCGCCGATCAGTGTCGGAGAATATGGACTGAAGAAGTGATTGAATGCTACTACATCCCCTTCCTGAAACAGGATATCGATTTCAGTTTTTTTAAGTTTACTTGTTAAGAGTAGGAAAATAAAGCTACTGGCCAAGAGCACATCAACAGCCTGCTTGGCAGAATCCGAACTGTTTTATTTAAAATGGACCCCTCAAGGCTGAAGTGAGCAACAAAACAGTACAAGTGACTGGGAACAGTGGCACGGTTTTTTGTGCTCCAGGAGAAGCCAAAATAATGGCAGTGAAGAAAGTAGTTCTTGAAAACACTTGTCCTAAAGAAGTATAAATAATTCTGACACCCAAGGGAGAGGGAGATAAACATTTATTTATCGTAAAGGGAAATGAGTAAGACTGGTAGCGGTCAGCCTCCCAAGTCCAGGAGTCCGTGCTGATTCCGATGCCCGGTCAACCATAGCTTGTTTTTGCTCCGGAGCTGAGCTGGTAAGCACAGACTCGCACTGCTCAGGAGATGGGTTGAGGAAGAGTTTAGGGTTGTCTGGGCATGAATGCACTAAGTGGTAGGCAGTGAGAGGGATGTTGCAAGTGCGGAGGTCATGTTATTGAAGTGCTTAAAGTTTATTTTGTTGGTATCATAACCAACAATATTAACGCAGAATAATGATCTGGTTTTTCATACACGAGGTATGCTTGCTTTGGACTACTATGTTCAGCTTATCCTTATACATGCAATCAACAAGGCACCACCATCTGTTCTTGGCTTCCTTGGTTGTCAATAAAACCCTTGCTAAAAGTTTCGGAAAAAGCCAGCTTGGTGCAGAAATGTTCAAAAAAAAATAAAAGACTAGCTTGACAGAGAGAAAATTTGCTACAGCTTTGGGTACTTATTAATAATGTGCAGGTTTGCCGAGCTGTTGAGAAAGCAACAAGAGAGCAAGCCAAATCGACGACATGGTTTGCTTTCCGAGCAGGAAGAGTAACCGCATCCAATGCTCGAGCTGCATGCCACACGTCACTGACGCAACCATCTCTAAGTCTCGTCAAGAGGACGTGCTACCCGGAGGCTTCCACCTTTTCCTCTCGGGCAACTGAATGGGGGCACTCCAAGGAGGATGTAGCCAGGAGGCAGTATGTGTCAACTGTGTCATCTTCTCACATCAACTTTGAGTGCACTGCATCTGGGTTGCACATCTGTTCTGAGTACCCCTTCCTGGCGTCATCACCTGATGGGGTGATTTCCTGTGAGTGCTGTGGCAAGGGTGCACTCGAGATCAAGTGCCCTTACACAGCACAATGTGTTGCGGACGTTTGTAGCGGGACGCAAGGTATTTTGACCCAGGGTTCAGGTGGCCGCCTTCAACTAAACGGAGGGCATCAGTACTTCTATCAGGTGCAAGTACAGATGTTTGCCACTGGGCTGCGCTATTGTGACTTTGTAGTGTGGACAGTACAAGACTGCCACATTGAAAGGATAGAGTTTGACTCTGCCTTTTGCAACGAGATTGTGAACAAATGTCAGCAGTTTTTTGAGCAAGTGTTGCTTCCAGAGATCCTTTTCAAATACTGGACAGGGATGGGGCAACAGCCAAAGGGGGGCGAGGACAAAGACGTGGGGTTCTGCTACTGTGGTGGCACCAGATCGGGAACGATGGTAGAGTGCCAGAATGCAGGCTGCAAAGGAAAATTTTTTCACCTTGCATGCACTAAACTAAAGTGTGTACCAAAAAAGAAAAACTGGCTTTGCAAGGACTGCAGGCCTAGGTACTCTGGAAAGTAAAATACGAGACTTACCACCTTTGCGATGCAACTTTATTTCAAAAGAGCGTGAAGAATTGGAACAAACATGCTGAACTCGCGTTAGAATCTGTATTGCCATCTGTTAAAAAGTTTTTGCAGCTAAGCAGAGTAAGCAAAACAACAAAACAATTTACTATGACAAGTCTCAGAGAATTTTCACTTTTTCAAGTAATGTCTTAAATTTGGTCATAGTTGTAAACATAACCCTTCTTAGTTTGCAGGGAATCTTCATAATAAGTAGCTGCAAGTCTGTTGAATGATATGTGGAACTGCACGTGGATTTTTTAATTTCCTGTTCTCCACAGTAGTGTCAGCTAAAGTGATGGGCATGAACAATGAATGCCATTTTCTTCGAAACAGTCCCTTACTTCCTGTTCTAAAGACATTTACAGGAACGTTAATGTGCACCCATAACCCAGCCAGTGGATATGTCTAGTACCAGTGGTCATTCTGGTCACTACCTCCTGTATTCGCAGCATTGATGATTCTTGATTGTAGGGTTTACCGCGCCGATGCAACGCAGGTGATGAGGCGCGCCGTAGTGGAGGGCTCTGGATTAATTTTGACCACCTGGGGATCTTTGACGTGCTCTGAAATCTCGCACACACAGGAGTTTTTGCTTTTCGCCTCCATCAGAAAAGCGGCCACCGTGGCTGGGGATCGAACCCACGACCTCGTGCTTTGCAGCGCAACGCCTTAGCCACTGAGCCACCGCGGCGGGTTATATTTGCAGCATTGGTAAAACCATCTTGGAATACTGCAACTTGCCAAGGAATTTAGTCCTGTCGGTTTTACCTTGCAATCTGATTATACTCGCATTTTTGGCAGTTTGCTTTTAGTTGTAAATTAAGTGTATCAAGTCATTTTTTTGCGTGTTTGCCATTCAGCAGAAGACTGCACTTACTGGGCACGTCTCGTATTGATAATCATTTGTCCTCAACACATCCTGTATTTACAGATTTCTTTTCTCACTCCAACAACTGCATCGGTGAAGCAATTTTGTAAGCCTGCAGCTCGTCGTCTTGTTCAGTTGTTATTAACGTGCTATGTTAGAGAAATCACATCAATCTCAATTATCTTTTTAATTTAAGTGTGTGACATTATTTTGTGTATTTACCAGAAAACTATTACCTGTCTGTATAATGCCTTTAAATGCCTATTTCTTTGAACTGTTTCAACACTTTTCTGCCCCGCACGGGGCACCTTGAGTAATCTTGGTGACGGTACTGGCGATACCGCGGACCCCGAGCCCCCAAACATAAGCTGGATCCAACCGTGGCGATGTGTTTATAGGTGGAGGGTTAGAAACCACGAACGGTGGCCGTCGGAGCCCAGGTCAAGCTCCGGCGGATGGGCTCCCTGTCTGTTCACCAGGCAGGGAGCTCCGGGACCTCTTTGGCTACCAGGGTAAGGTCAAAGAAGAAAGTACCCCCGTCTCCCTGCTTTTTCCTATGCCATATGGATAAATCAAACCCCCCCCCCAGACGTGATCGGCCCCCGAAAAGGGGCCGCACCGAAGTTTCTTTTCCACCACTTGCTAACTTGAGTCCTCCGAAACCAAACAACTATCCTCGCTTCATCGTGATGGAATCTGTAGACCAATCAAAACCTCTTGCTTTACAGTCTGTATTTCTCATTTCCAAGTTTCTTGACGGTATTGTTGGAGGGTCGTATAAGGCCAAAAAACATCGAACCGGTGAAATTCTTGTCGAGGTCAGTAGCCAGGATCAGGCCAATAAACTTCTTGCTCAAACCAGCATCGCCGATCTGCCAATCCGAGTCACGCCCCACCGCAGCCTAAACAGCTCCCAGGGCGTGATTTCCGAGTATGACCTACTAAATGAATCTGTAGCTGACCTGCTGGAGGGCCTTCGTAGTCAGGGCGTAACAGCGGTCAGGCGCATAACCATCCGCAGAGATGATAAACAAATACCGACAAAGCACCTCATCCTAACCTTTGAGAAGTCCATCCTTCCAGAATTCATCAACGCAGGTTACATCCGATGTTCAGTCCGGCCGTACATCCCGAACCCGCGGCGCTGTTTCAAGTGCCAACGGTTCGGGCACGGCACAAACTCCTGTCGCGGCCGACTGACCTGCGCAAAATGCGCCCAGCACGACCACCCGAACCGACAACTGTAACGTTCAACAACTTCTTTGCGTAAACTGCCAGGGCCCACATGCGGCCTACTCCAGAAAATGTGAAAAGTTCCAATTAGAACAGAAAATCATTAACATCAAGGTCACTGAAAACATCACCTTCCCAGAGGCGCGAAATAGGTTCGCCTCTTTCCCCCTGGGGAGGTACGCCGACGCGGCTCGCCGGGGGGCGGAGCGGCGTCTGGTGTCCACAGGGACCCAGTTCAGCGAGTCTGACCTGGTCCCTCCTCCGCCCCCCCCCTGGGGTGCCTCAGGCAGCCCAATCCGTTGCCACGCCGCTTGCTGAGGCAGCAGCGGTTGTGGTGACAACCTCTTCTGTGGGGACCGGTGCCGCTCCCGCCTCTGCCTCCACGTCCTCCAGTGCGTTGGAGGTGGCCGACCGGATGGACACCGGGGGCCCCGCATCGGCTCCCGCCGCCACCGCCCCTCCCGTGCCACCTCTGGTGCCCCGGACGCCCTCGGCGGTGGCGGCTCAAACGAAGGGCTCCCAAAAGGGGGCCAAGTCCGGGGGGCCTGGTCCGCCGGGCACCCTTCTGGCATCCGACGAGGAGATGGATGCACGCCGTTCCTGCCTGCTACGCAGCGCAAGGAGCGGCCTTCGATGTCCAAGCAGACAGAAAAGCCTAAAAATCCTAGAATAACAGCCCCGAAAGACGACACATGAACAAACACACACACTCCAGTTATTCTTAAACTTAAATAATGGGAACAGAAAACATCATCCAATGGACCTGCAGAGGCCTCCTTAAAAATCTTGACGATGTATATGAGATTCTGCATGCCAGTCAGCCAAGTATCATGTGTCTCCAGGAAACCCACCTCAATTCTAAACAAACAAATTTCTTAAATAGGTACATGGTATTCAGAAAGGACAGGGTTGGCTGCACACACTCTTCAGGAGGTGTGGCAATTGTCGCCCGGAAATCATTAGCCTGCCATCCTGTCACTCTGAACACTGTCCTCGAGGCTGTAGCAATCCGTACAATAATATTTAATAGGTTGGTAACGGTATGCTCCATTTACATTCCTCCTGATTTTGCACTTCTGAGCTCTGATTTCGAGGCGCTGGTCGACCAGCTGCCCGAACCATATATTCTAACAGGCGACCTGAATGCGCACAACTCTCTTTGGGGCTCCACCAGAACGGATGCCCGAGGTCGCCTGATAGAGAAATTCCTTACATCTTCAGGAGCATGCCTTTTCAACAAAAAACAGCCTACATACCATAACTTAGGACGCAATACATACTCACATCTTGACGTGGCTATTGGTTCCGCAATTCTCTTTCCATGTCTTGAGTGGGGCGTGGGAACTGACCCATATGGCAGTGACCACTTCCCCACCTCACTTACATACATAGGTAAAGGCCCATGCAGTCCATCTTCCCATAACAGGTTTAATGAATCAAAAGCAAACTGGAGTACATTCACAGAAACATCTAAACTACACCACACAACCATAAAACACCTACACGTGGAGGAAGCAGCCCAACTCGTCACGGCACACATACTCGACGCCGCCGAAAAGTCCATGCCCCAGGCCTCCAGTGCGTCCCGCAACCCAAGGAGGCCCTGGTGGAACGAGGACTGTAGGAGGGCGCGAGAGGCCCAGAACAAGGCGTGGGGTGTCCTTCGCCGGTACACCACGCCGGATAATCTCATTTCCTTTAAACGGGCAAAGGCTCTTGGGAAGCGTGTGCGTCGTGAGGCGAAAAGGGAGAGTTGGCGCACCTTCCTCACTTCCATCAACTCATACACCGACACTCACAAAGTCTGGACACGAATACGTAACCTTAAAGGACGACAGACACACAGCCTGCCCCTGGTTAGTACAACAGGGGACACACTGGAAGACCAGGCTAACACACTTGCACAACACTTTCAACACGTTTCCAGCTCTGCACACTACACAAACACTTTCCTAAAACATAAAAATACTTGTGAAAAGAAGTCCCTACATGACACTAAGAGGTCAAAATCTGGTTACAATTCTGAATTTACACTCTATGAGTTGAGGGTTGCCCTGAGCACATGTAAACCTTCAGCTCCAGGGGCAGATAAGATTACATACACCATGATACAACACCTACACCCAGACACTCTTGAAACACTCCTACACCTATACAATAAAATATGGCTTTCGGGGCACATTCCACACTCTTGGAGGGAGGCCATAGTAGTGGCGTTCCTGAAGGAAGGGAAGGACCCTTCCTCTCCCGCCAGTTATCGTCCCATCGCCCTGACAAGCTGCCTGTGCAAGCTGCTCGAGAAGATGATAAATCGCAGGCTCGTGTACTTCCTTGAGTACAACGGTCTTCTCGAGAGCTGCCAGGCAGGCTTTAGGGTGGGGCGATCCACCAACGATCATCTTGTTGCGTTGGAATCCTTCATAAAAGATGCATTTGCTCATAAGCAGTTCTGCCTTACGGTATTCTTTGATCTTGAAAAGGCTTACGACACAGCCTGGCGATACGGCATCCTTAGTGACCTGAAGTCCTTTGGTGTGTCAGGTAACATGTTAAATACCATTTCTAGCTACATGTCCACGAGGACATTTCGTGTTAAGGTTGGGTCATCCCTGTCCGGGATACATGTGCAGGAAAATGGTGTGCCGCAAGGTGGAGTTTTAAGCTGCACATTGTTTATAGTTAAGATGAACTCCCTCCGAAAGGCATTGCCACCAACCATTTCCTGTTCCATCTATGTAGACGATGTTCAAATATCTTTTAAATCCTGTAACCTGTCAATTTGCGAACGTCAAGTACAGCTCGGTGTTAAGAAGCTTGCTGGATGGGCGGACCTTAACGGTTTTAAACTGAACCCGGGCAAAAGTACTTGTGTTCTGTTCTCCGGCAAGCGCGGGCTTAGTGCGGACCCTGAGATTGCTCTTGGCCGTGCATCTATTCCTGTTAAAAGGGAGCACAAGTTTTTAGGTGTCATATTTGATAACAAGCTCACGTTCATACCTCACGTCAAAGCACTAAAACATAAATGCCTAAAAACACTAAACATTCTCAAGGTGCTCTCCCACCAATCCTATGGTGCAGACAAGGAGCTACTTCTCCGGGTCTTTACCGCCTTAGTCGGGTCCCGGTTAGACTACGGCAGCGTCGTGTATGGGTCGGCATCAAAAACCGCACTAAAAATGCTTGACCCAGTACTCCACTTGGGCCTCCGCCTTGCGTCGGGTGCGTTTCGCACTAGCCCGGCAAAGAGTCTGTACGTTGAATGTAACAAATGGTGCCTTGAGGACCAACGAACGTACATGGACTTGCTCTACGCTTTCAAAATTTCATCGATGAATAACCATCCTTTTAAACCTGTTTTTAATGATGCATCCACATCACTTTGTAAATCGACCGTCCGTTCCTTTGCCATTCTCACTTAGAGTGAGACAGGAAGCTTCGGATTTCAACATCTCCTTTTCAGACATTTACACATCTTCCTTTACTGATGTTTTACCACCCTGGCAGCTTCAACCTGTGTGTTGTGACTTGTCTTTCATAAATATTGATAAAACCAGGGTACCACAAACTGCAATTTTGCAGCACTTCTTCTCCCTGCAGTACAAGTATCAATGTGCAGAGTTTTATAGTGACGCATCAAAAACTGGAACCATAGTGTCTTGCGCTGCTCATGGACCAAACTTTGATGCATGCAGAACCATGAGCACATACACCACAATTTACTCAGCTGAAGCATATGGCATCTTACTCATTGCACAACACATTCTTGAACACAAAATCTCGAAGTCCATCATATATACAGATTCCTTGAGCGTTGTGCGCGCATTGGCATCATACAAGCCATGCAAAAACAATTGTCCATATGGTTTTCAACACTATCATGTCTATATACGCCCAAAAACTTGTTCTGGTGTTGTGCTGGGTTCCAGGCCATGCTGGAATTGCTGGCAATGAGGTTGCGGATCAGAAGGCCGCATTTGCTGCACTCAGGAACACAGTAGATATAACCATACTACCACAGAGTGACCTTAAGCCACAAATTCGACAATACCTTCGTAGGAAATGGCAAACACACTGGGACGAACAGACAGACAACAAACTACATGTAATAAAGCCACACTTGGGACGGTACACATCTGACTCACACAACAGACACACGGAAGTCGCCTTGGGTAGGCTGCGGATAGGGCACACCCATGCGACGCACTCGTATCTGCTGACGGGGTCTTCTAGACCCCAGTGCAGCAGGTGCGGAGAGGCCCTATCCGTAGTGCACATACTAATCACATGCAATGCACTTCACACAACGCGACACAAACACTTCAGAGAACTCTACAGACAACATATTCCGCTACATCCATCGTTTTTTCTAGGTGACGAAGCCATTGTTTCCGTGAAACGTGTGTTTGAGTATTTGTCAGAAGTCAAGTTTTTAAACCTCATTTCCTATCACGCATCATGATATCTGGCCCTATACACCAGCCATGCTCATTGTCGTTTTGTGATTTTACTTTTGTTTTTGATGATTTTACTTAGTGTTTAAGGTATCACCTCTCATATATGACTATTGTTTTGGCGCTCTTTTGCCCCAGGTGGCCTTGCGCCATAAACATCAAACCATCATCATCATCAACACTTTTCTGTGTATGATACTGTCCAGTTGCTGTGATTTTTTTAGCATGAGGAAAATGCACATATCATTTTAAGCAGTGACATCACAAATGACATACTGTGTGCTGAATAAACTTTTTCTGCTGTTGCCCACTAACCTGTTGCTTATAACAGCTTTGCAGGCTTTGCTTAAAGACCTACAAAAAAAAATAAGTACGGTAGCAGATAGTGAATTTTTACTATTGTAAACACGATACCCAGGACTATGCTGGGAAAAACTCGACATTGTGTACATAGAAGGGAACTTAGTATCTGGCACACAGCATCACTGAAAAGCAATTTACATGCGCATCACAGCTAAAACATGATAAAATTAACAGACTCACTGCTACATTGTAATTTTTTTTATTCTAAGCATCCCCTTTTATTCATGCCCCTTGCACTTACGATATATGCACTTCCGGTTGATGCAAAAAGATTTGGAGTATTTAACATTCAATACACCTTTTATTAAAATGGGGTGGGAACTAAGAATTGAGCAAATGGGGCAGTAAAAATTGGAACAATTCATACGGTGAAAGGTGTTGGAGGGCCAGAGACAGATGTGATGATAGTTCCAGGGTGCTTACTGCTCCTACCCTTGTTCTACTCTCCCCAAGTAGGAGCTGTGCAGTTCGGTCTCCCACTGCTCACGGCTATTAACATTGCAACTTGGTGTGGCTGTGCAAGGACGCTGACATAGCATGCGTGCTAGGCCTGCTCATTCCTGGCACCTATGGCACTCTGCAGGAGGGGTAGGGGGGACAGCTACTGTTACCTGTCCTGGGTAACAGTAGCTGTAGACAATTAAGCTCCGACACGAATTTGTCTGGAGGTGTCTCCAAACCACAGATTCCCGGGAGGGATACAGGCTCAGGTCAGCCGACAGTGGTTGGGGATATCCGTGTAGGACACTACTCTGTTCCTGCCCGACAGTGAGATGGAGCCACCGTCCAGATTGACGTGCGCTTGGTCGGTGAAGCCGCAAGCGGCGTTGTGTGCGGATTCACTCCTGGCCATGCCAAAGAGGGCAGCGGTCCAGATTAGATGTAACTTGCTGGTTCGTTTCCGGAGTTGAAGCCAAAAGTTAGAGGTACGGACGCCTCTTCGGAAATCTGCCCTCGGGAGAAATTTAGGATTGCAGACTTATAGGTTTTAATTAACAGCGATGCTGTTGAGAAAATTGTTTCTGTATGGTGTCCGCAGCTTTTAAAATACTACAAAAATGCACACCCATTCATGCCCGCGTGCCTTGATACGTGTGCATAGTTTGTCGCGGATAGTGGATAGGCCGCAGATAGTTGGCATGGCCGAGGAAAGGAAGAGGCCGGTGTGCTTCGACAGGCTCGGCGTGCAAAGCATCTGCTATAGACGATAAGTCATGCTTACAGGGCGGCACAAGAAAACGTCGACGAAAACCACGAGCTCACTCGGGCGTTGCTCAACGTAAGGTAATGAAACGCCATCCCGCCGACGTCAACCACGGCACCACAACGACACTAAAACTCAACTTTGTGTCCGTCAATGATCAAGTCTTGCACGTGAGCGCAAGCTTCCCTGAATTTTTTTTACTGTTCTGATTTTTGTGAAAGCCACCATTGCCAGTGCAATGGCTGCTGCTTCATACACCACTGGGGAGGTCATGTGGGGCGGGCCAGAGGCAATGGAGTTTCCCTGGTTATTGACTACAGCAACTAATATTACGTCGAGACAAAAATAGTTGCCTGCGTCCCTGTAAACCACGTCCTCACATTTAGCTTAGCATTTGCGCAGAGCTTGGGCCCTGGCCTGTCGTCGCTCGTCGTTGTAATTGGGGTGCGTTTCACGAGAAGAGGGGGAATAAGGATGCAATCTCAGCGTTGTAGGAATAGCTACTTGTAAAGTCGTGCTGCAAGGAAGGTTAATGTCCAATGTGCTTAAAATGCGACTCCTTGTTTGGCTGTTAGCTAAAGCTTGTGCTGCCCAACCCTTTGTAGAAAGTGTACGTCTGAAACTGATCATGGTATGCAGAAAGAGAGTTTTCCTCCATGTTCACGAACCTTTCACACGCATGGAATGAGAGATAATGGCTGGAGAATTTCAATCGTAAGCTTTTTTTCAGGTTTAGGGATGAAAATATTTTTGGCTCTTTTCCACTATTTCGGAATGTGGCCTCTATCCCAACACATATTGAGCTAATGAGTGAGGGCTTCC
Organism: Haemaphysalis longicornis; assembly: GCF_048455015.1. Taxonomy (NCBI): domain Eukaryota; kingdom Metazoa; phylum Arthropoda; class Arachnida; order Ixodida; family Ixodidae; genus Haemaphysalis; species Haemaphysalis longicornis. The sequence goes on from NW_027526335.1 coordinate 216,128,270, forward strand.
AAAAAGTCATAACCTAGATTACAAGCATTTGTTCCTGATGTCATTTTGCCTGAAAGCACATTTTGTTTTGTGCAAAGGGCCGTAATGGCAGCCGCGTACCTTGCCCGAGGTAATGTTGAGGAGGGCATTATTCCGGCTCGAGTAGGGGGGCAGTACCTTGGCAGCACAGCTTGCAATATGAAGATCCTGAATAACCTTCAGTAGTTCTTTGTCCGTGCTACCAAACTGATAGGGAATGACACTTATGGCGAATTCCATTGGGAGAGCAGGAGCACTCAAAAGCACTGTGTAAGTGCTCTCTCCTGAGCAGGCGTGTTTCAGTGGTCGAACAGGAGTGGGAGCACTGTCATCCAGTGGTAGTGCGAGACCACTTTGGGTGCTCCGAGAGCAGTTGGGAGCAGTTCGATCTGCTCCCGCTTGAAAAGCGGAGTGAGCACAGTACGAAGGAAGTCACATGACCTTTAACGTCATATCCTCCCCTTTTTGTGTGTGTGTGTGTGTGTTTTGCCCCCTTTTATCGGGGAGCGTGGCGGTATCCATCGTGCATTTGCAACTTTGTGGAATGGGCAGCGAGCCCTACGAGCATGCGAATGCTTCGCACCGCCACACGTGCTTTGCCCGGCTTTGCTCACACATGCTTTTCCGCAGAGATTTCTGGGATGCCTAAAGGCTGGAATACGTGGAGCGAACTTTCACGACGAAGTTCGCGCAACGCGAAATCTCCCTCGACAGGACGCTGTATATTCGTCTGGCTGAGCTACCATACTTACCCAATTCTAACGCGCACCCGATTTTCCTGGCAAAAAAACCAAAAAAAACTTGCACCTCCGTTTGTAACGCGCACGGAACTTTATAACCCAGACAAACGAATGCGGGAGAAATGGGCGATTTATTTCCCAAAGTAATCTCACTCATCTCACTCCTCGTCGCTTTCCGCTGACCACAACATCTCGTCCTCGGTGCCGCCAAGAGCGTTCGCGATGCCACACTTCCGAACGAATGTTCAACCATGGTAAATGGGATCTTGGCCCATGCCTCGCACGCCCATCCCGCGAGCTTCTCCAGAGCCGCGCGCTTCAGCTTACCGCTCGTTTTGAACGTGTGAGAGCCGCTGCTGCCATTGCAGTTATCAAGTGCACAAGTGGAACGATTTGACGATTTGTGTGAACGCCGATAGAAAACCATAGGCGCTTGTGCGTCCTCCGTTCAAAAAATTGTTGCTAAACATGGAGGAAGTCTTCCTCCATGTTGCTAAAGGCTTTGGCGCCATCTTGAGATGGCGATGGCGATGGGTGGGACGAAATTTTCGCTGTTTCGGCAGTTTCGGTTTCGTATCCGATTCTAATGTGCATGCGATTTTTCGGCCTATTTTTCCGGAAAAAGGGTGCGCGTTAGAATCGGGTAATTACGGTACATGGAGTGACGACATGGCGCGCGCCGCCGCGCCGCCGCTGGGCTGCTCTAAATTAAAGCCCCTCCGCCACGGCCCTGCCCATAATGGAGGGGCTTTACTTTCACTGAACTCCATGCCCAGAATCAACGGTGCCGTTCAGTAAACAGACCCAGTGAAGGAGCTTCCCACTTTGGTTGTACGTCATTTAACGATTCTGTGTGGGGCGGGGGTGTTTCTTTTACTGAAATATTCATTCTCACTTCTCAAAAACGCTTAAGGCTGAAGAGAGAGAGAGAGAGAGAGAGAAAGAACGGCGCCGGGGAGATTCGAACCAGAGACTACAAAAACAAGTAGCCGGCAGTTTAACCTCTACTTCACCCCGAGAGATGGTGCATATGAGCAAAATAGCCTCTGTTAGTGGTTTTTGTCGTATTTGAGACGCCCTCGTAGTGATACCGCCTGTTCCTCACTCGCCAATCTTGCAGACAGGCCTCATATTGCTGCTACTGCAAGTAATGTAGCCGGATCGCCCTTATTTAACTGATAAATGCTATCATGTATGCCCATCTGAGCGACACAAGCCAGGACAGCCGGTCGGGACCGTGTTTTCCCCTCGTCCTTTTTTCCTCTCCCACCTGCTCTCCGGGCTCGTGCCGTATTCATGGCAGGTGCAGTGGCCCTGCTCCCGCATGCCCCCAAGTGTTCTGTCACCTACTGCTCACTGTACGACGCCACTGCTCCTGTTCTCTCAATGGAATTCCCCATTAGGTTGCATCGATGTGTGGCTTGGCTCTTACCAAGATCGATTAAGCATCAGACGACGTTTCATGTCTTGGGTAGCTGCTTCTCACGCTGCAATCGCAAGCTGCATGCCAATTTTGTCGTAATAACTGAGTATTCTTTAATGTCTTGGTCAAGCCAATCCAGGCGACAAAATACGTTGCAACTGACTTTGTTCTTGCGGAGCCGCGGTTGCAAACCACTCTTGGCCTCCCACATGTGGGGAAGCTGCAAGTCAACCTGGCATTGGTTCCCTGCTCCAAATGTATAATTAGTTACCTGCTCAGCATCTCGGCCTAGTTGATCCGCCTTTGCCTTGATGTCAGTTATTTCTCATATATGTGGACCAATCACCGAGTGTGAGGAATCCCGCTGCACCACTCAGAGCCCTTGAAATGCATCTCGGTAAATGAGGATAAGCGGGCCTACCAGACCTTCGTTTGATGTTGCCGGGTGGTCGCTGCCGAGATTCTCTTATGTGTTGCGCAAAGTGGTCTTCCTTTACGTGTGTTCTGTAAAAGTGAGGCAAGGCTGCTCACACTGCTGCTCACCACTGCTCACACTACTTCCGGTGCAGGTGGGATCCGTGGGGTCAGTGGTAAGGGTGAGGCCTTCTTGTTGGGCATCAAGCCAAAGGTTTTCGCTTTTTAATGGTGTCATGCTTGCAATCCCCACTCAGTGTGATGTGCATTAAAATCACCGACAATGAGTAACGTGTGGAAACGGAAAATTTCAAGAGTTTTCTAAAAAAGCTTGGTCAATTTGGAGGTGTTGCGAGAAGGGCTCCATACGTTTAGGAGAAACGTGCTGGTCAGCCATGTTTTGCATTTAGAAATTAATTCGATGCAGCAATTCAATTCTTAGAGAGAGACTACTAACGAATCCATCGTACATGTGAGCGCGCGTTGATCGTCGATACAAAGTAGGCATTCCATCTTGTCATACAAAGTGTTTTCACGACTCGTTTATTCCGAGCACATCTGTTACATGGAACCAACTGCCACATGCAGTTACCGAAATGTTGGACATCGCTGCTTTTAGGCGTGCACTTTCCAGACTGTTTGAGTGAAAATGTGTGTGCCGTATGTTTTTTACTTTCTCTGACTTGGGCAGTATTTACTTGTTTATTTAGCCTTCTCAGGTGAAGATCCGTTGTATTTGTATTGTCGCCAGCAAAATCTGTGCAATGTCGGCTCTGTTGGAGTAAAGCTGTGTTATGAGTGTTTACGCCAACTTGTGCAACGCATGCTTCCTTATAACTATCGCAGTGTCTGCACTGTTTGTGTAAAAAGCTGTTGTTATATTTTTACTTGCTGTATATTCTTCCAATAATTTTGTTATCCCCCACTCCCCTCTGTAATGCCCTTGGGCCCTGAGGGTATGTGAATAAATAAATAAATAAATAAATAAATACTCGCATCCCGGCTGCAAATTTCACTTCTTTTCACAGACGCAGAAGTTTTGACGCTTCCGAACGGTCCAAGTTCTACACCGTGTTTGCCAGTTGAAAAGACTTTCCACACTGATGAGTTCTACGCTGTTTGTTGATTAGTACACGCATACCCTGAAGTCACTGACCAAAGAACCGAAGCGCATGAAAAATTCCTTGCCGGCCTGACCCCTGACCCCTGAGCCGACAGGCACAGTCAGCCCTGTGCGGCAGCAGCGGCTCACCATTGTTTGCATTGCTGGATGTAAACAAATCTTTCCTTTGCAGCTACGTCAGCTGACTCCTCAGCCATGATTGGCTATCCGGTTTTGCATTGCCTTGGCGTGACAAGGGGATTCAGTCCTAGAGTGATCTTGTCCTCCGTCGCAAAGCGAGAAAAAGCGATGCCTGACTCATCACTTGCGACGTCACGCAACGTGCCAAGTCGCCAGTGAGAATGTGCCTTTAGACGATTGGTGAGCACTTTGAAACTGTCCGCTGACGGAGGCCAGACGCACGTGCAGTCGATTTTATGGGGCCCATTCCCCTTCACGCAGCGTCCTCAAAGAACCGGTGATGCAAATGTTGAGACCAGTGATTTCAGCACCAATCTTATCCTCAAATTGTGCTAACATGGCTCTGAATGGCGCACGAGGGTTTCCATGATCTGTTCTCCAAAATTTTGAAGCACACCTTCCGTAACGTACTAATCATCCGACCCTGAAGCAAGGGGGGTTTGCTAAGGCCAATTTTCTTGTCCCAGCGTTTTAACTGAGTAGAGCCAGATAGAGAATTGTCCATCGCATCTGCGGACCCAATTTCTGAGGACCCCAAGGTCGGTAACCCACTGTGGCTGGAATCAACGATGGCCTGAGATGCTGGTCTGAAGTTTTGGAAGAGGCGGGGTTGACAGTGGTGTGGACTCCCTTAAGTTCAGTTAGGGCTGCTTTTGAAACTTTTTTTTTCCAACGATAATGGACTCAAGCATGTGATGGATTTTGTTAATTTCTGAGCATGAATCGGAATGTCTGCCGCGAGTGTGTTGACTCTGGGGGACCATGTGTCTCTGAGTGTGTTTGCCGTGGGAGACCGTAGCTGCCCAGCTCACCTTGTTGTTTAGGTTGATACTGTTGGCATGGATATGGCCGCCTGTACTCGATGGTTTTGGCCCTAAGTGCTCGACAGCCGACGACGCAACGTCCAGCGCACACAATCCCAGCTCTGGGTGGAGTTGTCCTTGGTCGCCGGTCCACAGCTCGCATTCCCTTGGCTTTGCTGCAACCATGGAAAGGAGCCCAAATGGTCACTCTCCCCAGATGAGGCCCTAAAGAATTTTTTACTGCTCCTTTCTATTGTCCTCTTCCTTCACGAATAGTCACAATCTGCGCATAGAGTGTAAATCCCGAAGTGCTAGGACCTGATTTTAATGAAGCCTGTCGCATGCTTAAGCTCCCAATCAGAGGTCAAGAAAAAAAACGTTCAATGCATTACTGACCGCTAATCGCTAAAACGATTCAACAAGGCCGAAGCCACATGTACCCAAAGCAACAAGCACGATATGAACATCATACTGTTAAACTAGGCCGTACAGCCAGTGTCTTCTTGGCAGGAGGCACTTATTCATGCGGCAGCATGTAATGCCTTTCAGCTGCTGCTTGCATCAATTTAGAGTTTTGCTCCCGTGAGTACACCCCATTGTTTTTCTCAACAGCTGCGTAGTTTAATTTCACCCAATGCAAGTGCAGTTACTAATACGCCTGCAGTGCACTGGCCTTGAATGCAGGATCACACATGCTTGGTGCATTGCTACCGTGGTATGCTGCACGTATCAACTAGACTCAACAGTGTGTCACCTGACAACCTCCAAATGCACACCTGAAACACCTCCTTTAGTTCTTTCCAGGGTGCTCATTCTTCACAGTCCATCAACTGTTGGTACAGCCAGAAATATTTTTAGGGGTTGGGGGTGTATGGAGGTATGGGAGAACGGAAAGAGCCTTGCCAAAACGAATGCTAGCACTTGCTTATGTGCAGCATAGTAAAATGTTCGAGGGGGGCGCGCTGTACCTGGACAATCCTATCGGCCACCTGGGAGGCCATCAGTGATGTGTTGCTGGGGCATTCTTGGCTCGTTTCTCTCTCACAAAGGTCAGCACATGGCGGAGTTATTTGTGCACTTGACAGCAACTGAGGATTCACAGGGATTGTGAGCTGCTGATAATTGGCTGAGCTGTTGGGTTGACCTTTTTTCTGTGCAGCTTAGCAAAGGGGTCAGCCTCGCGTAGGATGTTTACTAGCACTGATGAGAGGCTGAAAGCTGGGACGTAAAGAGTAGTCAGGCAGTGGATGTTCACACCTATTTAAAGAATTGGCCATCATATGGCTTATGCGAAGACTATACCATGCTTTTCATCACTATCAGAAGTGGGGTAGGTCCAGCCCCTTTAAGGGACAGTGGCACACCATCTTGCATTCGGGACAGACGCAAACACCCACACATCAAAACGTTCGACAAGTACTCCTGTAATGATGCCAGCATTTACGGAGGTGAAGGATACAAAAATCTAAAATGAAGTTTGCTTTGGAGGTGCAGTGTCCCTTTGGCACTGCACATTTTTATACGTTTCAACACGAAAATGCATAATCAACATAAAAAAAAGTTGTACAACTGAACCTGAAAAGCTACACAGGCTGCATAAACTTTAACTTCTTAAGACAAGCAAAAATAGGCCAGAAACATGCATACGCTATGCCAAGTTTTTTCTGCAGCCTTGTGTGCCTAGTGGTGGCTGGATGGCTTTTTGTTGACTTCGCCGGACTGGGGGAGTGGCTGTTGAGAGCCAGTGGTTGATCTCATGCTTCAGACCTGCAAGAGTGAGTAGTAACATGTGAACTTAAACATGCTGCGATGCACAGTCTTACAACAGTCAGTTCACCAGTGACCACATAAAGTTGAAAACGGCTTGTGCTTGCTTTGTAGAAGGTTTGTACGAACACTTTGATTGACTATGAGGTTTAACACACTGACACTACACAGGCGATGAGGCACACTGTAGTGAGGGACTAAGGTTAATTTTGACCACTTGGGGATCTTTTAATGTGTGCCAAAATCTCGAACATGGGCATTTCTGCTTTTCGCCTCCATTAGAAAAGCGGCAACTGTGGCCAGGAATCGAACCCGCGTTTTAAATGATTTCAAATATTAAGTCTGGACTAGAAGGTATGCAAGGCAACGTTTAACAAATACACGCATGTGCAGACGCAAGGATGGTGAAAACAGAGCCTGCAAGCATATGAATGGTCTGCTTGCCGGTTGGGTAGGTTGGTTGCTTAAAAAAAGAATGGTGCATAAAGCAACATGCTAGATACCATCTGTGCCCAAGGCATTGCTTAAAAATGAACTCGCCATTCCATGTAATAAATGCAGCTATGTAGTAAAAGCACAGAAGGGAGGAATAACTGGGTGTTTTAAGGTGCACAGTAAAAATAGCGCAGTTAAAAGGAACGATGCAAAGATGGAACTAGCGTTACTCCGTTTTGTTCACTCATCAAAACGCCCAACTTTTTTTCATTCCTCAAATTAAGGTACTTCCGAAATCTGGGTCCTAGTAATTTTTCTGCGTCAAGACTTGCGCATTGAATCTACACGGCACCAGCGGAACGGGTTGGTCACTGCAACAGCAGATTTTATCTGGAATTGGAGTCTGAAGAAAATCTCAGTGATGTCAGTGATTGTCAGTGTCAGTGATTGCCGCGATTTAAATAAAAAACAAGAGCGCGCCTGTTTTTTATCCCTCGTACGAACAACCGACAAGGCATCCAGCGTGCGACCGCGACTGGTGACTGCGAAGCTGATGGTGGCGCATTGCTGCCTGCCTAAGTTTTCTTTCCAATCTATTTGAAAACATGTTGGCATACGGAGGCGTGCACGAGTAGGTAGAGCGGTAAAAACGCTAGAGCCCACGTATGCGTGCGACTGCGTCGCGATAGACCAAGTCACGCGTATGCTCGCAGAAAAGCGATCGCCCGAAGGCATATGCAGAAAATGTTGCCGTACGGAAGCCAAACTCGAGGGATTTGTTCAAAGGTCGCTTGCGATCCGTCAGCGCTCGGGAGACAGCACGGCTCGGGAAGCGGCCTCGCATTCGCTACCATCGCTAAATCGGCGTACGCGTGAAACACCTCTCCAAAGAAATTATTCGGTTTTTGTGCTCAACCATGTATTAGAGGGAACTTACCAGACAAAGTCGTGGATACGGTGCGGGTGCATTTGCGTCGGCATCCACGGCGGCAGCCAACTGCAGTGTCGGACTTTTGCGCGCCGTTCCGGCCGTTCGCTGCCGCGGTTTCATCCTCCGGTGATGCGAAGTTATCGATGGCAGGTAGAGCACCACCACATAATGTGAATGCGATTAATAATATATCTCTTGACGCCACTACCGATAATTGGGTTGAAACATATGGGTTGAAACGCGGCAGACGATAAACGGGACACCGGTGTTTTTTTTTTCTCGAGATGCGGGCGCACAGCGCATGCGCTAGCACAGTGGCCACAGACATGGCGGCTTTCAGTGTGGCCAAGCGAAGAAAATCGCCCGCTAAACTTTTGAATGAATACCGTCTATATGGAGCATACCGTTATCAATCTATTAAATATTATTGTGCGGACGGCTACCGCCTCAAGGACGGTGTTCAAGGTGACAGGGTGGCATGCTAAGGATTTGCGGGTGATTATGGCAACACCGCCAGAAGAGTGTGTGCAGCCATCCCTGTCTTTCCTGTATACCATGTAACTATTTAAGAAATTTGTGTGTTTGGATTTCAGATGTGTTTCCTGGACACACATTATACTTGGCTGATTGGCATGCAGAATCTCATAAATGTCGTCAAGATTATTCAGAAGGCCTCTGCAGTTCCATTGAACAATATTTTCTCTTCCCATTATTATGTGTTCAGAGCTACTGGAGTGTGACTATTTATGTAGGGTCTTTCGGGGCTTGCACTCTTGGAAGGGTTTTTCTGGCCTTCTCTACTGACGTGGACGTCGCAGCCCGTTCCGTCCGCTGCGATGAAAGCCGCAAGGGCTCGACGTCCATGTCGTCATCTGAAGGCAAGGGGGTGCCCAGCGGACTGGGCCCCCTTGCCATGGTACCCTTTCGGGTGTTCTTTGCCTGTGCTGCCAGTGCCGAAGGCGTGGGGAGCACCCCAGATGGCACAGGCAGTGAGGAGGGGGAGGGGGTCGCTGCGACTGCCTCCGTCTCCATCTCGTCCGGGCCCTCGCGTGTGCTTCGGGCCGGTGGAGAGGGGGAAACGGTGGGTGCAGCAGCATCCCCACCGGACGTGGATGCCACCACAGCCGCTGCTGGCTCAGCGAGCGGTGCGGAGGCGGGTTGGGCTGCCAGAGGCAACCCAGGGGGGGGGGCGGGGAGGGACCAAGTCCGACTCGCGGTACTGGGTCCCCGCCGAAACCAGACGCCGCTCCGCCCCCCGGCGAGCTGCGTCGGCGTACCTCACCAGGGGAAAAGCGGCGAACCTCTTTCGCGCCTCGGGGAAGGTGAGGTTTTCAGTGACTCATGTTGATTATTTTCTTCTCTAGTTGAAACTTTTCACAGGCGGGAGAGTATGCTGCATGTGGACCCTGGCAATTCGGGCAGGTAAGGTTGGTTGCAGTGCAGTTGTCGGATAGATGATCATGCTGGCCACATTTGGCACATGTTGTTCTGCCACGACAGGAGTTGGTACCATGCCCGAACCTCTGGCACTTGAAACAGCGCCGCAGGTTCGGGATGTATGGCCTGACAGAACAACGGATGAAACCTGCGTTGATATGCTCGGGCAGTGTGCAGCGGTCGAAAGTCAGAATCAGATGTTTGGTGGCTATTTCTTTGTTATCTCTCCTAATGACGATGCGCCTTACTGCTGTCACGCCTTGATCTTTTAGGCCTTCGAGCAGATCGGTCTCTTTCTCGGTTAGGAGGTCTGTCTCAGATATCACACCCTGGGAGCTGTTGAGGCTGCGGTGGGGTGTGACTCTGATATCCAGGTCTGCCATGCGGGTTTGGCTCATGAGAGTTGTGGCTTGCTTCTGTGAGTTAACCTCAACTAGGACCTCGCCAGTTCTTAGTTTTTTAGCATTGTATGTGTCGCCTAGGATAGATTCAAGAAACGTGGATACAAGAAATACAGATTGTGAGGAAAGAGGCTTGGATTTGTCAACCGATTCAACTATAAAAAAACGTGGGTAGTTGTCAGGTTTCGGTGATTTGGTGGCAGGAAGACGTGGAAAAGATTCTTCGGTGCGGACCCTTTTCAAGGTCCGATCATGTTTGGGGGGGGGGGGGGGGTTTACGATTTACCATATGACATGTAATAGAAGCAGGGGACGGGGGTACTTTCTTCTCAAACCTTACCCTGATAGCCTGAGAGGTCCCGGAGCTCCCTGCCTGGTAGACATACAGGGAGCCCATCCGCCGGAGCTTCACCTGGGTTGCGACGGCCACCGTTTGAGGCTTCTACCCTTCACCTTTAAACACATCACCACGGTAGGTTACAGTTTATGTTGGGGGCTCGGGGTCCGCGGTGTCGCCAACACCGTCACCATGAATACTCAAGGTGCCCCGTGCGGGGCGCTGCTCACTGTCACCATGAATGCTCAAGGTGCCCCGTGCGGGGGGCTTCATGTATGTGTAGGTGTGTTATGGATGTGTAGTAGAGATTGGATATTTCTGTAAATGTATTCCAGTTTGCTTCTTGAACCTGTGTGGGAAGATGGACTGCAGGGGCCTTTACCTACATATGTTAATATGGTGGGGAAGTGGTCACTACCATATGGGTGCGTGCCCACACCCCACTCAAGACATGGAAAGAGAACTGCAGAAGCAATAGCCAAGTCAATATATGAGTATGTATTGTGTCCTAAGTAATGTTATGTAGGCTGTTTTTTGTTGAAAAGGCATCCTCCTGAAGATGTAAGAAATTTCTCTGTCAGGTGACCTCGGGCATCCGTGCGAGAAGAGCCCCAAATCGAATTGTGTGCATTGCATTAAGGTAGCGTGTTAGGATGTCTTTTTCGGGCAGCTGGTTTCGGGCAGTTTTTCTTCTTTCGCGCTTTGTAAAATAATTACCGATTTTTCAACCGGATAAACGATGAAAAATGTGCTAATTTGAGCCAGTCTACGCAGTGCAAGCAAAAACGGGAGCTTGACAAATTCACTTCAGTGTCCCTTTAAGGTCCGCCCATCCAGCAAGCTTCTTAACACCGAGCTGTACTTGACGCTCGCAAATTGACAGGTTACAGGATTTAAAGGAGCCATGAAGAGAAAACACAAGTTTGGTTCATTCAAAAGATTGTGTCGTTAGAATCATACTGACACCACTTTTAACGTAAACTTCGCTCAAATAAGCTACATAATTAGGAAAAACGGGAATGGTCATGCGACCCACCAGCTCATTTCCCGCAACAGAACCTGTGATGTCACATGGTCTAAGCTCTGCGATTGGCCGAGGCTGGCAGAAGCAGACGCAAATTAGGTAGAGCTTACAAACTAGACGAACGAGCGATTTGCGCTTAAATTTAGGGCACATTCTTTACAAAGCAATAAGAATGATGGGACAAACAGTGGAAGTTACGAAAGCACATGTAAACCTAGAAGTACTGATGCGTTCTGCTGTTCGTACTGCGCACAGCATGCTTTGGTTTAGCTACACAGCACTACGGGGCTCGGGGTTGTCTCAGACGACACTGGCCGATTGACGCAAGCAACGGTGTCTTACGTGACCCCATTTGTCGAGCGAGCACTGTTTCAGGGAACGAATATTTTCTCCCAGAACAAAAACAAGCCAGGTTTAAATTCGGGCAAAAACAAACCAAACGCTTGCCACGGTATGGTGGCGCCATCTAGGTTACGGAACGTAAAGAAACGGGGGAACAAACCAACACCGCTGTACAGGGTGGAGACAACCTTTGAACGGTCCCGTGCCGCCGCAATTGGACCAACGGGCTCAACGCGTTATTCTTTTCGTTTCCCACGAGACCTAGCAACGCGAAACAGACAATATGATTCAAACTTCTTCAGTAAACCGCGTTGCGGCGATAATTTTAGCGCGGTTTTGACACAATGACTTGCTTCGGCGGCGAGCGAGCAACCGAACATGTAGGCGCCAGCGTTACGTGTCTCTACCCTGTACGGCGGATGCGTGAATGAAGGTACTCTAGGCTGCAGAGCGGTCGGTTCCCGTGATGTCACTTGGGACCACGAAAACGCACGATTGAGCGGGAAAATCAAAATTTTAACCCAAATTGTTTAATTTCTCAGTGAATAAAGCACCGTTTGTATCCGGACAAGCGCTGGGGGCACTATAAAACACGAAATCTTTCGAATAAAACCAACTTGCATTTTCTCTTCATGGCTCCTTTAAAAGATATTTGAACATCGTCTACATAAATGGAACAGGAAATGGTTGGTGGCAATGCCTTTCGGAGGGAGTTCATCTTAACTATAAACAATGTGCAGCTTAAAACTCCACCTTGCGGCACACCATTTTCCTGCACATGTATCCCGGACAGGGATGACCCAACCTTAACACGAAATGTCCTCGTGGACATGTAGCTAGAAATGGTATTTAACATGTTACCTGACACACCAAAGGACTTCAGGTCACTAAGGATGCCGTATCGCCAGGCTGTGTCGTAAGCCTTTTCAAGATCAAAGAATACCGTAAGGCAGAACTGCTTATGAGCAAATGCATCTTTTATGAAGGATTCCAACGCAACAAGATGATCGTTGGTGGATCGCCCCACCCTAAAGCCTGCCTGGCAGCTCTCGAGAAGACCGTTGTACTCAAGGAAGTACACGACCCTGCGATTTATCATCTTCTCGAGCAGCTTGCACAGGCAGCTTGTAAGGGCGATGGGACGATAACTGGCGGGAGAGGAAGGGTCCTTCCCTTCCTTCAGGAACGCCACTACTATGGCCTCCCTCCAAGAGTGTGGAATCTACCCCGAAAGCCATATTTTATTGTATAGGTGTAGGAGTGTTTCAAGAGTGTCTGGGTGTAGGTGTTGTATCATGGTTATGTAATCTTATCTGCCCCTGGAGCTGAAGGTTTACATGTGCTCAGGGCAACCCTCAACTCATAGAGTGTAAATTCAGAATTGTAACCAGATTTTGACCTGTTAGTGTCATGTAGGGACTTCTTTTCACAAGTATTTTTATGTTTTAGGAAAGTGTTTGTGTAGTGTGCAGAGCTGGAAACGTGTTGAAAGTGTTGTGCAAGTGTGTTAGCCTGGTCTTCTAGTGTGTCCCTTCTTGTACTGACCAGGGGCAGGCTGTGTGTCTGTCCTCCTTTAAGGTTACGTATTCGTGTCCAGACTTTGTGAGTGTCGGTGTATGAGTTGATGGAAGTGAGGAAGGTGCGCCAACTCTCCCTTTTCGCCTCACGACGGACACGCTTCACAAGAGCCTTTGCCCGTTTAAAGGAAATGAGATTATCTGGCGTGGGGTACCGGCGAAGGACACCCCACGCCTTGTTCTGGGCCTCTCGCGCCCGCCTACAGTCCTCGTTCCACCAGGGCCTCCTTGGGTTGCGGGACGCACTGGAGGCCTGGGGCATGGACTTTTCGGCGGCGTCGAGTATGTGTGGCGTGACGAGTTGGGCTGCTTCCTCCACGTGTAGGTGTTTTATGGTTGTGTGGTGTAGTTTAGATGTTTCTGTGAATGTACTCCAGTTTGCTTTTGATTCATTAAACCTGTTATGGGAAGATGGACTGCATGGGCCTTTACCTATGTAAGTTAGGGAAGTGGGGAAGTGGTCACTACCATATGGGTCCGTGCCCACGCCCCAATCAAGACATGGAAAGAGAATTGCGGAACCAATAGCCAAGTCAAGATGTGAGTATGTATTGTGTCCTAAGTTATGGTATGTAGGCTTTTTTTTGTTGAAAAGGCATTCTCCTGAAGATGCAAGGAATTTCTCGATCAGGCGACCTCGGGCATCCGTTCTGGTGGAGCCCCAAAGAGAGTTGTGCGCATTCAGGTCGCCTGTTAGAATATATGGTTCGGGCAGCTGGTCGACCAGCGCCTCGAAATCAGAGCTCAGAAGTGCAAAATCAGGAGGAATGTAAATGGAGCATACCGTTACCAACCTATTAAATATTATTGTACGGATTGCTACAGCCTCGAGGATAGTGTTTAAAGTGACAGGGTGGCAGGCTAAGGATTTCCGGGCGACAATTGCCACACCTCCTGAATAGTGTGTGCAGCCAACCCTGTCCTTTCTGAATACCATGTACCTATTTAAGAAATTTGTTTGTTTAGAATTGAGGTGGGTTTCCTGGAGACACATGATACTTGGCTGACTGGCATGCAGAATCTCATACACATCGTCAAGATTTTTAAGGAGGCCTCTGCAGTTCCATTCGATGATGTTTTCTGTTCCCATTATTTAAATTTAAGAATAACTGGAGTGTGTGTGTGTGTGTGTTTGTTTATGTGTCGTCTTTCGGGGCTGTTATTCTAGGATTTTTAGGCTTTTCTGTCAGCTTGGACATCGGAGGCCGCTCCTTGCGCTGCGTTGCAGGCAGGAATGGCGTGACATCCATCTCCTCGTCGGATGCCAGAAGGGTGCCCGGCTAACCAGGCCCCCTGGACTTAGCCCCCTTCCGGGAGCCCTTCGTTTGAGCCGCCACCGCCGAGGGCGTCCGGGGCACCAGAGGTGGCACGGGAGGTGCGGTGGCGGTGGGAGCCGATGCGGGGCCCCCGGTGTCCATCCGGTCGGCACCCTCCAACGCAGTGGAGGACGGGGAGGCAGGGGCGGGAGCGGCACCGGTCCCTACAGAAGAGGTTGTCACCACAACCGCTGCTGCCTCAGCAAGCGGCGTGGCAACGGATTGGGATGCCTGAGGCACCCCAGGGGGGGGGGGCGGCCGAGGGACCAAGTCAGACTCGCTGAACTGGGTCCCTGTGGACACCAGACGCCGCTCCGCTCCCCGGCGAGGCGCGTCGGCGTACCTCCCCAGGGGGAAAGAGGCGAACCTGTTTCGCGCCTCTGGGAAGGTGATGTTCTCTGTTACTTTGACATTGATTATTTTCTTTTCTTGTTTGAATTTCTCACATTTGCGGGAGTACGCCGCGTGCGATCCCCCGCAGTTAACAGAAGTGAAGGTGGTGGAGTTGCAGTTATCTGTCGGGTGGTCCTGTGCCGCGCGTTTGCCACAGGTCGTTTTTCCGCGGCAAGAGTTGGTACCGTGCCCGAACCGCTGGCATTTGAAGCAGCGGCGCGGGTTTGGTATGTACGGTCGGACTGGACATCGTATCAAGCCTGCATTGACCAACTCGGGAGCGTTGAGGAGTCAAACGTCAAGATCAAGTGTTTTGTACGAATTCCGGTATCATTTCGACGCATGATTATCCTTTGCACTGCCGTCACGCCCTGATCTCGAAGGCCATCGAGCAGATCTGTCTCTGTTTCGTTCATCAGGTCAGGATCGGAGATGACGCCCTGGGAACTGTTCAGCGTGCGGTGGGGTGTGATCTTTATGTCTGTATCTACCATGCGGGTTTGTTTGAGGAGGTTGATAGATTGCTGCCTGTTGTTAATTTCGATCAGGATTTCCCCTGTTCTGAGTTTCTTGGCTTTGTAGGATTTCCCTACAATGCCCTCAAGGAACTTGGAGATGAGATAAACAGACTGTGCAGTGACGGGCTTTGACTTGTCAAGAGATTCCATTATTAGAAAGCGGGAAAAATTGTCAGGTTTTCGAAATGTCAACTGTGTCAATGGAGGAAAGGAGATTTCGGTGCGGCCCCTTTTCGGGGGCCGATCACGTTTTTGGGGGGTTTTGAATTATCTATATAGCATAGGAAAAAGCAGGGAGACGGGGGTACTTTCTTCTTTGACATTACCCTGGTAGTCAAAGAGGTCCCGGAGCTCCCTGCCTGGTAGACAGGTAGGGAGCCCATCGGCCGGAGCTTGATCAAGGCTCCGACGGCCACTGTTAGAGGTTTCTACCCTTCAGCTTAAAAACACATCACCGCGGTAGGTCACAGCTTATGTTGGGGCTCAGGGTCCGCGGTATCGCCAGTACCGTCACCAAAATTTCTCAAGGTGCCCCGTGCGGGGATGATAGGATATTAGGTTTAAAAAGTTAACATCAGACAAATATTAAAAACGCGTTGAACAGAGACGATGGCATTGCCACCCAAAAACAAGGAAGGGTGTAGTGGAATGTGTTGTCTGTATAGTTCCTTGAAGTGTCTGTGTCTTGTTGTGTCGAGTGCCTTGCATGTAATTAAGATGTGGACTACATATAGGCCTTCGCCACACCTGCTACACATGGGTCTTGGAGAGCCAGTGAGCAGGTATGAGTGTGTTACATGTGTATGGCCTATCCACAACCTAGCTAAGGTAACTTCAATGTGTCTGTTGTGTGAGTCAGTAGTGTATCCTCACAAGTGTGGTTTTATTACGTGTAACTTGTTATCTGTCTGTTCACTCCAGTGTGTTTGCCATGCGTTGCGAAGTTGGTGTCTAATGTGTGGCTTCATGTCCTTGTACGGCACTGTTGCTATGTCCACTGTATTCAAGAGTGCACCAGCAGTGGCCATTTGATCTGCGGTTTCATTCCCGGCTATTCCACAGTGGCCAGGAACCCAACATATTGTTATTCCAAGACTTGAGGCGTATGCCGACATAAGGGCCCTAAAAACAACATTGATTACATAGTTTTTTGAGCGTTTTCTTGACAAAAGTGCACGTACAACACTAAGAGAATCTGTAAACACTATGGACTTTGAAATTTGATGTTGAACGATGTGATGTAAAACAAGTAAAATGCCGTGTGCTTCACCCGTAAAAATGCTGTTGTGGGAGTTCGTTCTTTTACACACGTTGAGGTTCCGCCCATGCTCAGCACAAGACACAGCCGTAGCTGTCTTTGATGCGTCGCAGTAATACTCTGCGCATTGATACTTCTCCTTCAGGAAGAGGAAATGCTGAATAATGGCTACCCTTGGTGCCCTGTTTTTGTCAAATTGCAGAAAGGACAAGTCACAACAAACTGCCCGGAGTTGCCACGGCGCGATAAAATCGGTAATGGGTGTGTTGTGGATGTGTGAAAATGACAGCCAGCTCAGAAGCTTCAGCTCTCAATCTGAGAGGGAACGGCATGAAAATAGATGGACGATTTGCAAAGAGGTGATCTGATGATGCATCATGAATGGTTGATTTAAAAGGATGATTTGTCATAGACATGATTTTAGAGGCATAAAACAAGTTAGTGTATGTCCTCTGGTAATACAGGGACCATTTGTAACACTCTGCGTAGAGGATTTCAACGGGGCTAGTGCGAAAGGCGCCACAGGCAAGACGAAGCACCGGGTGAAGCATTTTTAGCGCCGTCTTCGTCGCGGACCGATAAACAACACTGCGATAATCCAAGCGAGATCCTTCCACTGCAGTATAAAGCCGCAGTATAAAGCTTGTCAGCACCATAAGATTGGTGTGACAGGACTTTAAGAATGTTCATTGTTTTTAGGCATTTGTGTTTAAGGTGTTTCAAGTGAGGGATGAATGTGAGTTTTCTGTCGAATATTATTCCCAAAAACTTCTGTTCTCCTCTGACAGGGATTACTACACCATTAACAGAGATATCAGGGTCCGCATGAATTCCGCGCTTCCGGGAGAACACAACAAAAGTACTTTTTAGAGGGTTCAGGTTAAAACCATTTGTGTCCGCCCAGCCAGCAAGTTTGTTCACCCCAAGCTGGACTTGGCGTTCACAAATTGAGAAGTTACACGACTGAAAAGATATTTGGTCGCATCTACATATACAGAACAGGAAATGGTTGGTGGCAATGCCCTCTGGAGCGAGTTCGTCATAACAATGAATAGTGTGCAGCTCAGGGCACTGCCTTGAGGAACGCCATTTTCCTGCACATATACATTGGAAGTGCACTGCCTACCCTTACTCCAAAGGTCGTTCCTTAAATGTAGCTAGCGAGGGTGTTCAGCATGTTGCCAGAGACACCAAACGACTTGAGGTCACTCAAGATACCATATCGCAAGGCAGTGTCATTGGCCTTTTCCATAGCAAAGAAGACTGTTATGCAAAACTAATTATGGATAAAGGCATCTTTTTCATACGATTCCCACGCAACCAGTTGATCGTTGGTGGATCTCCCAGCCCTAAAGCCAGCCTGGCAGCTGTCGAGAAGACCATTGTACTCTAAGAAGTACATCAGTCTCATATTGATCATCTTCTCGAACAGCTTACACAGGCAGCTTGTGAGGGCGATGGGACGATAACTTGTGGGAGAGGAAGGGTCCTTCCCCTCTTTCAGAAAGGCCACTACGATGGCCTCCCTCCATGACCCTAGGACGTGCCCCGAAAGAAATATTTTGTTGTAGAGGTGAAGGAGGGTTTCACGTGTGTCTGTGTGACGTGTTGAATCATAGTGTATCTAATTTTGTCTGCACCCTGGAGCTGAAGGTTTACATGTACTAAGTGCGATCTTCAGCTCATTCAGTGAGAAGGGGGTGTTATAAGATGACGTCGACTTATTACTGTCTCGCAAGGACTTCTTCTCACAGCTTGTTTTGTGTTTTATGAAAGTGTTGGTGTAGTGCGCTGAACTGGACACGTGTTGGAAGTTTTGTGCGAGTGTGTTACCCTGGTCTATGTGTGTCCCCTGTTTTACTAACCAGGGGCAGGCTGTGTCTCTGTTGTCCCTTTAGTTTACGTATTCGTGTCCATACTTTTCGCGTGTCAGTGTATGAGTGAGGAAGGTGCGCCAACTCTCCCTTTTCGCATCACGACGCACTCGCTCTCCAAAAGCCAAAAGCCTTTGCCCGTTGAAAAGAAATGAGGTTATCTGACGTGGGGTACCGGCGAAGGACACCCCACGCCTTGTTCTGGGCCTCTCGCGCCCGCCTACAATCCTCATTCCACCACGGCCTCCTTTTGTTGCGTGGAGCGCTGGAGGCGTGGGGAATGGACTTTTCGGCAGCGTCGAGGATGTGCGCCGTGATGAGTTGGGATGCTTCCTCCACGTGTAGGTGTTCTATGGTTGTGTGGTGTAGTTTAGATGTTTCTGTCAATATACTCCAGTTTGCTTTTGATTCTTTACACCTTTTATGGGAAGATGGACTGCATGGGCCTTTACCTATATATGTTAGGGAATTGGGGAAGTGGTCACTACCATATGCGTCAGTGCCCACGCACCACTCAATTGATTGATTGATTGTGGGGTTTAACGCGCCGACGCAACGCAGGCGATGAGGCGCGCCGTAGTGGAGGGCTCCGGATTAATTTTCACCACCTGGGGATCTTTATCGTGCGCCGAAATCTCGTACACACGGGCGTTTTTGCTTTTCGCCTCCATCAGAAAAGCGGCCGCCGCGGCCGGGAATTGAACCCGCGACCTCGTGCTCAGCAGCGCAACGCCTTAGCCACTGAGCCACCGCGGCGGGGACGCACCACTCAAGACATAGAAAGAGAATTGCAGAACCAATAGCCAAGTCGAGATGTGAGTATGTATTCTGTCCTACGTTATGGTATGTAGGCTGCTTTTTGTTGAAAAGGCATGCTCCTGAAGATGTAAAAAAATTTTTCTATCAGGCGACCTCGGGCATCCGTTCTGGAGGAGAGTTGTGTGCATTAAGGTCGCCTGTTAGGATGTACGGTTCGGGCAGCTTGTCGACCAGCGCCTCGAAGTCAGAGCTCGAAAGTGCATAATCAGGACGAATGTAAATGGAGCATACCGTTATCAACCTATTAAAAATTATTGTGCGTATTGCTACAGCCTCAAGGACGGTGTTGAGAGCGATAGGGTGGCATGCTAGGGATTTCCTGGCTATTATGGCTACACCGCCCGAAAGAGTGTGTAGCCAACCCTATCCTTTCTGAATACCATGTATTGATTGATTGTAGGGTATAACACGCCGACGCAACGCAGGCGATGAGGCGCGCCGTAGTGGAGGTCTCCGGATTAATTTTGACCACCTGGGGATCTTTAACGTGCGCCGAAATCTCGTACACCCCCGCACGGGGCACCTTGAGCAATCTTGGTGACGGTACTGGCGATACCGCGGACCCCGAGCCCCCAAACATACGCTGGATCCAACCGTGGCAATGTGTTTATAGGTGGAGGGTTAGAAACCACGAACGGTGGCCGTCGGAGCCCAGGTCAAGCTCCGGCGGATGGGTTCCCTGTCTGTTCACCAGGCAGGGAGCTCCGGGACCTCCTCAGCTATCAGGGTAAGGTTGTGGAAGAAAGTACCCCCGTCCCCTGCTTCTATACATACTGTATGGCATTTTCAAACCCCCCCCCCCAAACGTGATCGGTCCCTGAAAAGGGGCCGCACCGAAGTATCTTTTCCTCCTTTGTCTTCGATCTCCATTCCAAAGCCCGATAATTTCTCGCGCTTCCTGGTAATGGAATTCCTGGATAAATCAAACCCCATCACTTCCCAGTCTGTCTTTATCATCTCCAAGTTCCTTGAAAGCCTTGTAGGCAAATCATACAAAGCTAAAAAGCTCACAACGGGAGAAGTCCTAATTGAAGTTCAAAACAAACAACAATCTTGTAACCTCTTGAAGCAAACGCGCATGGTCGATGTCGACATCAAGATCACGCCCCATCGCAGTCTTAATAGCTGCCAGGGCGTGATCTCTGATAGAGATCTAATAAATGAGACTGAAGCAGATCTGCTGGAAGGGCTTAGCGATCAGGGCGTAACAGCTGTGCGGCGAATCACGATACGCCGAAATGACCAAATAATACCTACTAAACACATAATCTTGACATTTGACCGCTCAACACTTCCCGAATCGGTCAGCGCAGGTTTCCTGAGATGTCCGGTCCGACCCTACGTGCCGAACCCACGCCGCTGCTACAAGTGTCAGCGGTTCGGACATGGCACTAATGCTTGTCGTGGTCGACTAACATGCGCCAAGTGTGCACAACATGATCACGCATCTGACAACTGCCCATCACAAACCCTCATCTGTGCTAACTGCAAGGGACCCCACGGGGCCTACTCTAGAACATGTGAGAAATTCAAACAGGAGAAGGAGATCATCAAGGTAAAAGTGACTGAGAATCTTACCTTCCCAGAGGCGCGAAAGAGGTTCGCCTCTTTCCCCCTGGGGAGGTATGCCGACGCAGCTCGCCGGGGGGCGGAGCGGCGTCTGGTTTCGGCGGGGACCCAGTACCGCGAGTCGGACTTGGTCCCGCCCCCGCCCCCCCCTGGGTTGCCTCTGGCAGCCCAGTCCGCCTCCACGCCGCTCGCTGAGCCAGCAGCGGTTGTGGTGGCAACCTCTTCCATCGGGACCGGTGCCGCTCCCGTCCGTGCCTCCCCATCGTCCAGTGCGTTGGAGGGTGCCATGGACACCACGGGCCCCGGACCGGCTCCCACCACCACCGCACCGCCCGTGCCACTTCTGGTGCCCCCAACACCAGCGGCGGTGGCGGGTCAAACGAAGGGCCCCCGAAGGGGGGCCAAGTCCGGGGGGCCCGGTTCGACGGGCACACCCAGGACATCGGACGACGAGATGGACGTCGTGCCGTTCTTGCCTGCAACGCAGCGCAAGGAGCGGCCTCCGTCGTCCAAGCCTACAGATAGGCCGCCCAAAAAGCCCAATCCAAGAGTCACAGCCCCGAAAGACGACACATAAACATACACACTCCAGTAGCTCTCACACTAAATAATGGGAAGAGAAAATATTGTTCAATGGAACTGCAGAGGCCTTATGAATAATCTTGACGACGTGTATGAGATTCTGCATACCAATCAGCCAAGTGTAATGTGTGTTCAGGAAACACATTTGAATTCTAAACACACAAATTTCTTGAATAGTTACCTGGTATACAGGAAAGACAGGGATGGCTGCACACACTCTTCTGGGGGTGTGGCCATAATCGCCCGGAAATCTTTAGCATGCCACCCTGTCACTCTGAACACTATCCTTGAGGCTGTAGCAATACGCTTGATAATATTTAATAGGTTGATAACGGTATGCTCCATATACATTCCTCCTGATGTTTCACTTTTAAGCTCTGACTTCGAGGCGCTGGTTGACCAGCTGCCCGAACCATACATCCTGACAGGCGACCTTAATGCTCACAACACTCTTTGGGGCTCTTCTCGCAGGGATGCCCGAGGTCGCCTTATAGAGAAATTCCTTACATCTTCAGGAGCATGCCTTTTCAACAATAAACAGCCTACATATCATAACATAGGACACAACACATACTCATGTCTTGACTTGGCTATTGGCTCCGCAGTTCTCTTTCCTCTTCTCGAGTGGTGTGTGGCAACTGACCCATACGGTAGTGACCACTTCCCCACCTCACTTACATACAAAGGTAAAGGCCCATGCAGTCCATCTTCCCATAATAGGTTCAATGAAGCACGAGCTAACTGGAATACATTTACAGAGACATCCAAACTACACCACACATTCATAGGACACCTACACGTAGATGAAGCCGCACAACTCCTCACGGCGCACATCCTCGACGCCGCCGAAAGGTCCATTCCCCACGCCTCTGGTGCCCCGCGCAACCAGCGGAGGCCGTGGTGGAATGAGGACTGTAGGCGGGCGCGAGAGGCCCAGAACAAGGCGTGGGGTATCCTCCGTCGGTACCCCACGTCGGGAAACCTCCTCTTGTTCAAACGGGCCAAGGCGTTAGGAAAACGTGTGCGCCGTGGGGCAAAACGAGAGAGTTGGCGTACATTCATAACATCAATAAACTCTTACACAGACACAAGGAAAGTATGGACACGAATACGTAAACTCAAGGGACAACAAACACACAGCCTGCCTCTGGTCAGCACAACAGGGGACACACTCGAAGACCAGGCTGACACACTCGCACAACACTTCCAACACGTGTCCAGTTCAGCACACTACACAAACACTTTCTTGAAACATAAAGCCTGTTGTGAAAAGAAGTCCCTACGCGACAGCAACAAATCACAGACTTCTTACAACTCCCTGTTTTCACTACATGAGCTGAGGGCTGCTCTAAGCACGTGTAAACCCTCAGCTCCAGGCCCAGACAACATCACATACACAATGATACAACACCTGCACGCAGACACACTTCTAACACTCTTACACCTCTATAACAAGATCTGGCTTTCGGGGCACATTCCAAACTCTTGGAAGGAGGCTATAGTTGTAGCTTTCCTGAAGGAGGGAAAGGACCCGTCGTCCCCCTCAAGCTACCGTCCTATAGCCCTGACGAGCTGCCTGTGCAAACTCTTTGAGAAGATGGTAAATCGCAGGCTTGTGTACTTCCTGTACTACAACGGTCTTCTCGAGAGCTGCCAGGCAGGCTTTAGGGTGGGGCGATCGACGAACGATCAACTGGTAGCTCTTGACTCGTACATCAAGGATGCCTTCGCGCATAAGCAGTATTGTTTAACTGTCTTCTTCGACCTTGAAAAGGCATACGACACCGCTTGGCGTTATGGGATCCTTAGGGACCTCAAGTCATTCGGTGTATCGGGTAACATGTTAAACACTCTTGTTAGTTACTTGTCAGACAGAACGTTTCGAGTAAGAGTTGGTTGTGCACTCTCAAACGTTTACGTGCAAGAAAATGGCGTGCCACAGGGTGGCGTGTTGAGCTGCACTCTCTTCATAGTAAAAATGAACTCTCTTGGTAAGGCACTGCCACCTACAATCTCTTATTCCATGTATGTAGATGACGTGCAGATATCCTATAAATCATGCAATCTGTCAATCTGCGAACGTCAAGTCCAGCTTGGTGTAAAGAAACTTGCCGGCTGGGCAGACAAGAATGGTTTTAAATTAAATCCTGTAAAAAGCTCCTGCGTTGTGTTCTCCAGGAAGCGCGGGGTCCATATGGACCCAGACATTACTCTTAATGGCGTGTCGCTTCCTGTGAACAAGGAGCACAAGTTCTTAGGTGTTGTGTTTGACCAGAAACTCACATTCATTCCACACATCAAGGAACTTAAACATAAATGTCTGAAAACAATGAATATACTTAAGGTTCTCTCCCATCAATCTTATGGTTCCGACAAAGAACTCCTACTACGGCTCTATACTGCTTTGGTTGGGTCTCGTTTAGACTATGGCAGTGTGGTATATGGGTCGGCGACTAAAACAGCGTTGCGAATGCTTGACCCAGTGCTGCACTTGGGGCTTCGTATCGGCTCGGGTGCTTTTCGCACTAGCCCTGTCGAGAGTCTGTATGTCGAGTGTGATAAGTGGAGCCTTGAGAACCAACGAACGTACATGGACTTGCTATATGCTTTTAAAATTTCATCACTGAATAATCATCCTTTTTATCCTGTCTTTAACGATACATCAACATCTCTGCTCTTTGCAAATCGCCCATCCGTTCATCTGCCCTTTTCACTTAGAGTGAGAGAGCGAGCCTCGGATCTAAGTGCTTCGTTTTTAGATGTGTACAGGTCATCCTTTTCTAACAGTTTACCGCCTTGGCAAGTTCGCCCGGTGTCGTGCGACCTTTCTTTTATGAGACTTGACAAAAATCGTGTACCACGAGCTGCAATACTGCAGCACTTTCTGTCTTTGCAGTTTAAATACACATGTGCAGAATTTTATAGTGACGCTTCTAAATCCTCCAGTATGGTGTCGTGCGCTGCTCATGGTCCTAATTTCAATGCAGCCAGAACCATGAGCGTGCACACATCAATTTTTTCAGCAGAAGCGTATGGGATTTTACTGATTGTACGACACATTCTTGAAACTCAGATTCCCAATTCCATCATCTATAGAGATTCATTGAGTGTTGTTCGTGCACTGTCATCGCACAAGCCCCCCAAAAAACCACATAGTTAGTCTTGTATTCAGCACTATCATGTCCGTGTATGCACAAAAGCATGAGCTGGTCCTCTGCTGGGTCCCAGGACATGCAGGGATCGCTGGGAACGAGTTGGCAGACGAGAGGGCCGGTGCTGCTGCACTCAGGAACACTGTGGACATTACAACGGTACCCTACACAGACCTCAAGCCACACATAAGACAACACCTGCGCAGAACATGGCAAACACACTGGGACGAACAGACAGACAACAAACTACATGTAATAAAGCCACACTTGGGACGGTACACATCTGACTCACACAACAGACACACTGAAGTCGCCTTGGGTAGGCTGCGGATAGGGCACACCCATGCGACGCACTCGTATCTGCTGACGGGATCTTCTAGACCCCAGTGCAGCAGGTGCGGAGAGGCCCTATCCGTAGTGCACATACTAATCACATGCAAGGCACTTCACACAACACGACACAAACACTTCAGTGAGCTCTACAGACAACATATTCCCCTACATCCATCGTTTTTCCTAGGTGATGATGCCATTGTTTCCGTGAAACGTGTGTTTGAGTATTTGTCCGACGTCAAGTTTTTAAACCTCATTTCCTATCACGCATCATGAAATCTGGCCCTATACACCAGCCATGCTCATTGTCGTGTTGTGATTTTACTTTTGTTTTTGCTGATTTTACTTAGTGTTTAAGGTTCCACCCCTATCATCGACTATTGTTTTGGCGCTCTTTGCCCCAGTTGGCCTTGCGCCATAAACATCCAACGATCATCATCATCAACGAAATCTCGTACACACTGGCGTTTTTGCTTTTCGCCTCCATCAGAAAAGCGGCCGCCGCGGCCGCGAATCGAACCCGCGACCTTGGGCTCATGTACCTATTTAAGTACCATGTACCTATGTACCATGTACCTATGTACCATGTACCTATTTAAGAAATTTGTGTGATTGGGATTCAAATGCGTCTCCTGAAGACACATCACACTTGTCTGGTTCGAATGTAATATCTCATGGACATCAAGATTTTTAATGAGGCCTCTAGAGTTCCATTGAGTAATATTTTCGCTTCACATTATGGAGATTTAGAAGCAACTGAAGTCTGTGTGTATATGTGTTCATGTGTCTTTCGGGGCTGTTACTCTAGGATTTGTCTTTTTGGGCCGTTCTGCTGCCTTGGGCGTCGGAGGCCGCTCCTTGCGGTGCGTTGCAGGCAAGAACGGCGCGACGTCCATCTCGTCCTCAGAAGTCCGGGGGGTGCCCGTCGAACTGGGACCCCCGGACTTGGCCGCCTTTCGGGAGCTCTTCGTTTGAGCCGCCACCGTCGGGGGCGCCAGAAGGTGGCACGGGCGGTGCGGTTACGGTGGGAGCCGGTGCGGGGCCCGTGGTGTCCATCACCTCGGTACCCTCCAACGCACTGGAGGACGGAGAGGCGGAGGCGGGAGCGGCACCGGTCCCAAGAGAAGTTGTTCGCACCACAACCGCTGCTGCCTCAGCAAGTGGCGTGGTGCCGGGTTAGGCTACGTGAGGCAACCCAGCGTGGGGTGGGGGCGGGACCAGGTCAGACTCGCTGAACTGGGTCCCTGTGGACACCAGACGCCGCTGAGCCTCCCGGCGAGCCGCGTCAGCGTACCTCCTCAGGTGGAAAGAGGCGAACCTCTTTCGCGCCTCCGGGAAGGTGATGTTCTCAGTTACCTTGATGTTGATTATCTTTTTTTCCAGTTGGAATTTTTTGCACTTGCGGGAGTACGCTGCATGCGGCCCGCCGCAGTTCACACAAGACAGGGTATCGGATGGACAATTGTCGCTCGGATGATCATGCGCCGCTCATTTTGCACACGTCGTTCGGCCAGAGCAAGAGTTTGTGCCATGCCCGAACCGCTGGCACTTAAAACAGCGTCGCGGGTTCGGGATGTACGGACGGATGGAGCAACGGATAAAACCTGCATTTATGTGTTGTGGGAGAACTGCGCGTTCAAAAGTCAAGATAATGGGCTTGGTGGGAATCTCCTTGTCGTCTCTGCGGATAGTGATGCGTCTCACGGCAGTGACGCCCTGATGCTTCAAGCTGGCAAGGAGATCCGCATCCGTTTCGTTCAGGAGATCTGTCTCGGATATCACACCCTTCGAGCTGTTGAGGCTCCGATGGGGTGTGACCCTGATTTCGAGATCAGCCAGTCTAGTCTGAGCTAGAAGCTTTGCAGACTGCTGCTTGTCATTTATTTCGATTAGGTGTTCACCAGACGTTTGTTTGTTGCAGTTATACGATTTTCCTATTATGGCTTCAAGATACTTGGCGATCAAGAAGACTGACTGAGATGCAACAGGGTGGGTTGGATTGAGGTCCATGACAAGAAATTGAGAGTAATGATCTGGTTCAGGAAACTCGAATACGCGGCGGTTGTTTGGGACCATCATACTAAAAAGGACACTATAAATTTTGGAACGTGTACAAAGAAAGGCTGTGAGATTCATTGGAAAATATAAAAGACAGGATTCCCCAACCTTACTAATGCTTAGAAATAAAATCAGTTCGCTAGAACGCAGGCGCAAAGTTTGTCGTCTCCAGTTTTTGCATAGCATCATAAGTGGGAAAATCAGACTTAAACTACCTCGTTACGTCACTTTTCTTCAAGCCCGAAAAACAAGACACAGACACAAGCCAATATTTTCTAAAACAAATTCTCACATGAATAGTTTTTTTTGTGCGCAACATTAACGAATGGAATTCCCTCCCCCTTGAGGTTTTACAATCAAGAAACTTCTTACAAGAACTGGAAAACTACTTGCCTCATGAATTAAAATAATCTAAACCTAGGCTTGTGACCACTTGTACGTTCTAAGAAAATTTACCTGCTGTTGTGTTATATTGGTGCTGTGTTTTTGGGGCAAGGAGTTTTGCCCCACTGCGATTTATTGTGTTGATCTTATGTCGCGGTTGTGCTTAGTCAAGTATTTGTAAACTTTTGTGACATGTTATAGGTAGCATCCTGTTCATGCGTTCTTTGAATTTTTGCTCTGTACTGCCCTCCCTGCATGGGCCAGCATCTTGGCCTGCAGTATGAATAAATGAAAATGTCAAAGATGGCAATGGGTGAAACGATACTTCGGTGCGGCCCCTTTTAAGGGGCCGAACACGGTTGGGGGAGTTTGAAAATACCATACGGTAGAGTATAAAAGCAGGGAGACAGGGGTACTTTCTCGTTTGACCTTACCCTGGTAGTCAAATTGGTCCCGGAGCTCCCTGCCTGGTAGACTTGCAGGGAGCCCATCGGCCGGAGCTTGACCAAGGCTTTGACAGCCACCGTTTACGGCTTCTACCCTTCATCTTTCAACACCTCGCCACGGTTGGACACGGCTTAGGTATGGGAGCTCGGGGTCCGCGGTGTCGCTGCTCACCCTCACCATGAATACTCAAGGTGCCCCGTGCGGAGAATGCACATTTATCAAGAAAATAGGTCATTATTTGTCGACTGCCGCACCCGGAACCTGCCTGGCAGCTCTCGACATGACGTACTGTAGAAAGTACACGAGCCTCCTGTTGATCTTCCCAAGCTGCTTGCACAGGCAGCTTGTTAGGGCGATGAGATGATAACTAGCAGGGGAAGACGGATCCTTTCCCTCTTTCAGAAAATACCCTTCGATGGCCTCCCACCAAGACCCTGGAAGGCGCCCCGAAAGCCATAATTTGTTGTAGAGGTGCAAAAGTGTTTCGAGTGTCGCTGCGTGTAAGTGTTGTATGATAATGTATGTAATGTCTCCACCTGGAGCTGAATGCTTACAAGTACTGAGATCCAGCTTCAGCTCATGAAGTGAAAAGGGGGAGATATAGGTGTTGGAATTATTATTATCCCACAAGGGCTTATTTTCAGTAGATGTTTTTTATTCCATGAAAGTGTTTGTGTAGTGTTCAGAACTGGACACCTGTCGGAAATGTTGCGCAAGTGTGTTGGCATCATTTTTGTGTCCCCTGTTTTGCTGACCAGGGGCAGGCTGTGTGGCTGTTGTTGCTTGAGTTTACGTATACGTGTCCATACTTTACGTGTGTCTGTGTATGAGTTTATGGATGTAAGGAAGGCATGTCAACTCTAAACTCCGATTTATTAATGCTCCAACCAATACATAGAAAAAACCCGACGTTTCGAAGCCGACTCAGCTTCTTCTTCAGGGGTGACTGGGGCCACACTGCAGCTGCGTGTTGTACTATTTCACTATTGCTGCCCTAGCGCAAAGCCCTTCGCTGCGGCACGTAATCCGTGGGTGTACACCGAAGGAAGAGTACCAAGCGAGAGATTCGGTGTACACACACGGATAACGTTCCACAGCGAAGGGTTTTGCGCGAGGGCAGCAACAGTGAAAGTCTCTAAGACGCAGTTGCAGTGTGGCCCCAGTCACCCCTGAAGAAGTCGAGTCGGCTTCACAACGTCGGGTTTTGTCTATGTATTGGTTAGAGCATAATTAAATCTCAGTTTTGTAACTTCCCAACCAGTCTGTCAAAATGTTCACCTTCACGTCAACTGTCCCTTTTTGCCCCACGCTGCACGCGCTTCCCGAGTGCTTTTGCCCGTTTGAAGGATACAAGATAATGGGGCATGGGGTACCTGCGAAGTACACCCCACGCCTTGTTCTAGGCCTCTCGCACCCGCCTACAGTTTTCATTCCACCACGGTCTCCTCTGGTTGCGCAGGGCACCAGACACGTGGTGAATGAACTTTTTGGCGGCGTCGAGGATGTGCGCGTAGTTGGGTTGTCTATTCAATATGTAGGTGTCTTATGGACGTGTAGGGTAGTTTTGATGCCTCTGTAAATGTATTCCTGCGTGCTCTTGCTTCATTGAACCTGTTCTGGGAAGATGGACTGCTTGGGCCACTACCTATATATGTTAGTAAGCTGGGGAAGTGGTCACTACCATATGTGTCCTGCCCACACATCACTCAAGACATGGAAAGAGAACTGCAGATCCAATAGCCGAGTCAAGATATGGGTATTTGTTGTGTCCTATATTATAATATGTAGGCTGTTTCTTGTTGAAAAGACACGCTCCCGACGATGTTAACAAGTTCTTAATGTGGCGTCCGCGGGCATCCGTGCGAGCACAGCCACAAACTGAGTTATTTGCATTCAGGTAGCCTATAAGAATGAAAGGTTCGGGTAACTGAACCACCAGACGCTCCAAATCTGAGCTGGAGAGCTGGAAGTCAGGAGGGATGTAAAGAAAGCATATAGTTATTAACCTATTAACTATTATGGATCTGATGGCAACACCCTCAAGGCTGGTCTGTAGTTGGACAGTGTGGCACGCCAAGGTTTCTCGGGCAATGATCGCCAAACCGCCTGTGGATGTGCCACCACCATCTCTGTGCTTCATAAATACAATGAAACTATTCTAGAACTTTGTGTGCTTGGAGTTTAAATGGGTTTCTTGGAGATACATCAGACTTGGGTGATTAGAATGCAATAACTCATAGAAATCGATTTTGAAAAAGGCCTCTGCAGTCCTATCGCATGATATTTTCTCTTCCCACATTTAAGTTTAGAGCAACTGGAATATTGGGCGTTTATGTGTCGATGTTCGGGGCTTGAAGTCTTCGAGAGTTTTTTTCAGCTTCTCTAATCACCTGGACTCTGCAGCCTGTTCTTTTCATTACGATGGAAGCCGGAACGGCTCGACGTCCATGTCATCCGAAATCATGGGGCTGCCCTGCGAACCGGACCCTCTAGATATGGCACCTTTTTGGGTGTTCTTTGTCTGTGCTAGCAGTGCCGAGGGCGTGAGGAGCGCCACAGGTATCAGAGGCAGTGCCGCGGGGGTGGGAGTCGCTGCGGGTCCCTCGACGTCCATCCTCCGGACGCCCCAAGGTGTACTGAGGCGGGGAGGCAGAGACGAGAGGAGTCGCATTGGCCCCATCGGTGCTGGTTGCTACCGCCACCGCTACGTCTTTTCAGGCGGCGTGGTAACAGGTTCAGCTCCCTTAGTCAACCCAGGGGGAATCGCGGGGGCAGGACCAGGTAAGAACTGTCTAATTGGGTCCCCATGCGAACCAGATGCCAGTACGGCCCGCCCCCTCCCGCTCCCTCCGGCGATATGCGGCGGCCTACCTGCCCAGAGGGGGAAAGAGGCGAACCTCTTTCGCGCTTCTGGGAAGGTGATGTTCTCCGTGATCTTAACGTTGATGATCTGTTTCTCTGTTTAAAGTTTTCACATTTTTGTGAGAAAGTGGCGTCAGGTCACCGGCAGTTGCCACAGGTAAAGGTTTGGGATTCGATGTTGTCAGAAGGGTGGTCATGCTGGCTGCACTTTGCGCAAGTGAGTCGGCCACGGCAGGAGTTTGTACCATGCCCGAAACGCTGGAACTTGAAACACCGCCGTGAGTTCGGGAGGTACGGGCGGACAGAACAATGTATAAAGTCTGCATTTATCGATTCTGGAAGGGTGGACCGGTCGAAGGTCAGGATAACGTGTTTGGTTGCTATTTGTTTGTCATCACGGCTCATGGATATGCGCTTAGTAGTTGTGACGCCCTATTCCCTGAGGCCTTCCAAAAGGTAGGCCTCGATTTCGTTATTGAAATCTGAGAGCTGAATACCAGGCTGCGGTGAGGTGTTATCCTGATGTCGAGATTTCCAATGCGCGGTAGTTACAGGAGGGTTGTTGCTTGTTGCTAAGTGAAAATTCAACCAGGACTTCACCTGTTTTGTTTTTTTAGCTTCATACTTCGAGGACTCCTTCGAGGAATTTGGAAATGAGGAATACTTTCTGGGAAGCAACCGGATTCGATTTGTCAATAATCAAGAACTGGGGATAGCCTGGCTTCGGAAAAGTAATTGTCGGAAGGGGTGGGAAAGATACTTCGGTGCAGCCCCGTCTCAGGGACCGATCACGTCTGGTGTGGGGTGTTTAAATAGTGTATGCTGTATAACATAAAACAGGGAACTGGGGTTCTTTCTTCGTCAGCCTTACCCTTGGGGCTGAAGAGGTCCCAGAGCTCCATGCCTGGTAAATGTAGAGGGAGCCCTTCCGCTGGAGCTTGACCTGGGATCCGGCTACTACCGTTTGTGGTTTCTACCCTTCACCTTAAAACAGATCGTCACCTTAGGTTACAACTTATGTTGGGTGCCTCGGGGTCGGCGGTGTCGCCAATACCGTCACCAAGGATTACTGACGTTTCCCCTTGCGGGGTGCAATCGCTTTGGCCAGCACCAACGTGCCTTGATCGGACATCACAGTACTGACCGACTCCCAGCCCGCTTGCCGCCGCTACTCCACGGGACGCATCACTCCCGCCAGCTCCAATATGCTAGCACGCCGACCAGCGCTCCCAACGACCCGTATAGTGTGGATAGATTGATTAGACAGATTTAGTTGGGCGCGCAATCCGGACGAGCGTGCGCCCCAGCGGGGCGGGTTATGGTGCGCCTGCGCAGTACGCTACGTAAAAGCTTCACCGATGCGGTGCTAGGCGCGCATCTGGGAGCGTATGCTCTGGGGCGCTTGCGGACCTCCGGGAAGGCACCTTGCTTCAAAAATGGCTGCTACCTCGGTGATGTCGGCGGCCGGAGGTTTCGTGACTGAAAACGCGGACCGTCACGTATATTTCTCATTAGGCGACGTTTCAGTTCCAACAGGCATATAGGCCAGAAATGAACGACCAAGAACACCCCTGATGGCTCCCGAAGCGGGTGGCGTTGTTTGTGTGCGTATCTCGGTGGTGGAATGCGCGCAGTATACCCGCTGTTTCATTACACAGACGTACCACAATCACACTCGACTTCACTATGCCTCCCCCACCGTCTACCCATTCAACTGTCCATACTGCAACTCTACAACACACAGGCTTTGGACATGTCCGTCCAATCCCCCCCTCCCTACCCCTCTTACCCCCTCTCCTGAGCTTTGGGAACGCGCGCTGCGCTGCAGCCAACTCGAACAGGCAGCCGTGATTCTCCTGGCGATGACTACATCCACAGCCCGTGGCCTATTAGATGGCCACTCATTGCTCCACTTTTTAACCCAACTCCCTTCCACTCTTTCCATGATAAACGTTTTCAACTGCATCCTTTCTTGCTTTCTTCCGCCCTATGTAACGCCTTCAATAAATGATTGGATTTTTATGGCGCAATGCCGACTGAGGGCAAAGAGCGCCAAAGAATGGTAAATTCATTTGAGCGACCTGAAATGAAAAGTAAACCATTGCACTAAAAAAAACGAAGTAAAACTCAAGGTAAGGCCTTCAATAAATGAAATTGAATAAATGGTGCCACCACCTGCGCTACCAACTACGGTTATAGAGCAACTTCGAGAGCGACCTTTGCGTCTTTGCGAGAGCGTGTTTGTCTGGCAACCCGTGGCAAGAACTGCTAAAGTAGCGGCGTTCTCGCAAGCCATGCTGAGCCCGTCTAGAGCACTGTGAAGGCTATGTAACTTGGGGGGGGGGGGACTATGAGAGCAGAGAAAAATACTTGGTTCAATTCAATTCAATTCACTTTTATTCAGCAAAACGTAATAAATCAATACGCATAACACTGCGTGGACCAATAGCCAAAGGCTAGTCTAGGGTCCGATGAAATATACATAGAGGTGTCATTTTTAACGCACTGATAACATAATGGTGAATATAAAATATTAGCAATATATATCTTCAGATAGTACAGCATTATTATATGGTCCACATCCATGGGAATACGTATGAAACAATACCAACAATTTCACAAATGCACATGTTTAGGCATAAGCGCAACTTATATATCAAATTGTGGATAAACAGAAAATAACATTGAAACAGTCCTTTGGCTTGATCTAACAAATGCTTTTTCAGGGTTCCCGAAAAATGGGGAGACTGCTTGACAAAGTACTGTACATCACTCCATGTCTTAACGCCGCTAAACTGCAGTAGCCGCTCTCCATACACATTGAAAACTGGCGCAAGGTTCAAATTCTCCAGCGGGATACATCTGGTGCTACGCAACGGGTGGTGAAACATACACATCAAAGGACCGATTGTACCTTAAAACGCTGTGCAAACAGATAGATACTTTCAAACGCAACAAGCGTTCGATAGGCAGAACATTCATTTTTCGGAAGAGTGGCCTGCAGGATTCGCAGTAATCGGAATGATTTATAATTTTTATCGATCGTTTCTGAAGTTTCCTTATGGTATCCAAATATGTTTTGTACGTTCTTCCCCAAGATTCAATACAATACAAAATATGGCTCTGGGGAAAGGCGAAGTACAGCATACGCAGTCTATTTTGCTGAAAATAATCTCGAGCCTGTTGCAGGGCGTGGCAACCTGAAGCGAGTTTCTGACAGATGACATGAATGTGATCCTGCCAGTGTAAATGATTGTCAAGAGTAACTCCGAGATATTTAAATGAGCTTTAGAGCTTGTTCTACCTATTGGTTATTTATATACAGGTTAATACAATTGGCGCCAACAGGTATTTTTCGGGGAGTGAAAGGTGATGACCTTGGTTTTCCTGGAACTAATAGTGTGAAGCGCTGATGGTAAATCTCAGTTTATAAGAACTTGTTGGGCGGGTTGATGCATCTTGGTGAATAAACACGGGCTTTGCGCGAAAAAGTCACCACACAGGACGGACGGGACGAGCGCAAACTCTCCACTTTGCGCTCGTTTGCGCTCGTCCCGTCAGTCCGGTTTGGTATATTTTTCGCGCAAACCCGTGTTTATTCACCATAATGGTAAATCATTGACGTATAATGATAATAGCAAAGGCCCGAGAACTGTGCCTGTGTGTTGCCTGTCCGAGCTGAGTGGTGTACAGCCTGCCGCTCAACTGTAACAGGGAGTGCATAGGGCAGACCGGGCACTGCCTGAATGACCGGTTACGCGAACACAGCCACAACATTAAATCTGGCATTGATGGGTTCTTGGCTTCACATTGTCTACGATGCGGCTGTGAAGTGCTTGATTTGATCCCGTGGCCGGACGCAGTTTATGACAGAAATTACAGAACCTGAGGCGATAGCAAGTCTCGGAGATAAATGTGTCGGCACGCCTTTGCTTGCGCTCACCGAAAATGACTTGGTTTTCTCGGGCGCCGCTTCGCCGTGCGTTTAATCCCTGTTTATGCTTACGCATGCGCGTTCGTACCTGGTGAGGTTTATAAAGTTGACACAGTGGCGCAATAAATGTAGTTGAAAGTTTGCGCCGTGTGTCTCCCTTCTTTACTCTGTCCGTGTCTTCCATTATTTGCGCAAATATTTTTATTATGGTAGGAGAGATAGCGCGCAGAAATTCGAACGGAAGAACGGGAAAGTTCTGAAGGGAGAATACCTACACTGTCCCCACCGTCGAAAAGTAAAAAAAGGAAAAGAAATTATTTCACTTCTTCCCACTCGCACATAAACACGCGCACAAACGTTGCGCCTTGTCCCACTAAATGCGAGTTCCCGCATGTCGATCTCGCGTACATAGTTCAGGCAGTCACGGGGAAGTTGACGGTAGCGAAGGCGTTGCACGGTCGCTCATCGGAGTCTTGTTTGGTGCTAGGCGACGACGAACTGGCGAAGATAGCGGAGACCTCTGCCGGCGAGTAGTGGTGCGTCAGAGTGCGCAGACGAAACATTGCATGTCGCCCTCCGAGACGTTCCAGTTTCTGGTGGGTGAGGTCCGGTAGCGCCGCATCCCGGACGCATAGTTTGGTTCTCCGCTCTTTCCCAGTGGGTGGGGCCGTCCGCGCTGCAGCGGCGCGGCTCAGGGGTTTCAGCTTCTTGGTAGCAGCATGATCTGCAAAGACAATATTCCCATGACAGCGACATTCCTTTCACTCCAAAAGCAGGAGTATCGTTTGCACTTTCCCGCATTCTGGGGCGGAATTCTGCGGCTCGAGGCAGACGATCTGCAACAATGTGATCAAGCGAGCACGGCAACAATGATACCATACCGCTATGGTTCCGGGCGTCATACTTGTACCACAAGGTTTTTGCAGCTGCGGTACTTCGAGGGAGTCCATGTAGCCGATGAGCCCGTCGTGTGGCTGGTTGGAGTATTCTGCAGTGAGGAAGATCTGTCCAAGAAAAAGACTGGTAGCCTGCATGAGCCATCAGAATTGCAGTCGCCGTTGGTTACACTCTTCACGGCAGTGCTACGAGATATTTCAGGACCGTCAATCGTTAATGGCCCATGCTTATCGCAGCTTTGGAAGGAGACTGCGGAAGCAGTTAACCAGACAGGAGTCTCTTTTCTGCCTAGACCTCGTATTCGCCGATTTAAGATTACGCGGAAGCAGATAATATACCCCATCATTGGCAACACTTACGTTGTGAGGCTGGTTTCTGCGATTGCCATTGCGGAGTGCATCCAGACCGGCCGGGTCGGGGAACATGGCTGCATTTCGTCCGGGCTCGTCTGGGACCGGATGGCTCTCAGCTCCGTAGCCCATGTTGGCAGAGACCTGGTGGCCTTCATCACCAGGACGATAAGTTGAGTCACGAGCGCGTCCAGGGCAGCTAGTTAGTAAGCCTGCATGATGCGGCTCGGGTGTGGGCTGTCCGGAAAAGCCGGTGGGGCTGTCGCATGGGAGCACTTGCTCGGGTCACCCCTGAGCAGTATAGGCAGTCTGCTCCGCTGTAGGCCGAAAAGCGGGCTCAACCCGGACCTGGTCATTATCGGGACCTGCACAGCTCTGCACGCCCTCGTCAGTGCTGGACAGCATCTGCAGTATGCTGAACAGCTGTGCCTGCGAACTTCGCAATATGGTACTGAGCGAGCGGAAGTCATAAGCCAGGGCTTCCAACTCGGATAGGTGAAGATCCAACATGTTGAATTGAATTGAATTGAAAATAACTTTTTAAAAAAACATGATATGGGTACACAGTATATACAGGAGGAGGTCCCATGGTTATGAAAACCGCACGCGGGACCTCCAATACAAATTAACAAAATGACTGAAATTACAATGACAACACTCGAAAACATTAGAAAACAGTACTGAACAAATACTCAAAAAATCAGCTGTGAGAATAGGAAGAAAACTACAATAAGACGCGTCACATCACTGTAATGAAGACAATAGGTAGAGTTTGTTTTGTTTTGAGACGATTTAATGTCCTGGTTTAAGTTATTCCACAAGTGCAAGCAAGAGAACTGAATAATTTGTTTACCGAAGTTAGTTCTTACTTTGGAGAGTAGAAAGTTGTTGCGAGGGTAGAGCCGGGTTGAGTTTGGGGTTAGAGATAGTGCTAGGAGGGAAAATAGCCATCAGGAGTCTACAACGCAATACTTTTAAGAACAAAGTGCCAATATTTAGCTGGTAAAGACAGGGGAGGGGCAAAATCGCAAGTTCAATGAACAGAGGAGTAGAAGATAGACGGGAAAAAAAATTAATGATTCTTAAAGCTTGTTTTCGGAGTTTTTGAAGAGGCCAGAGATGATTACAATACGCGCTGCCCAGAGACGGTATACAATAATTCAAATGGCTATGAATAAACGCATAATACATAGTTACTATTGTTTTTAAATCAAAGTAGGATCAAGCCATGAGCAGGGCACGTATTCCATATGAAACTTTTGTACAAATTGAATTTACATGGTAATGAAATTTGAGATGGCTATCCACAATATCACTAAGAAAACACACGCGATCAGTAGACGGAATCCAATCTGCGTTGATGTATAAATTAGGGACGGGAAATAGGCGTTTTTGAGGGGTGTGAAACGGAACAAAAACAGTTTTCTTAACATTAATAACGAGCCGATTACAAAAGCACCATTCTTGGATGGCTAACAGGTCATTCTGCAAATTGCACATCAAAGTATGCTGATTACGATGGGATGACACAATAGTGGTATCATCTGCATAGAGAAAGCAACTGGAGTGATGAAATCAAGACGGGAGATCATAAAAACTAAGAATAACAAGGGGCCTAAGATGGAGCCTTGGGGTGCACCTTTATTAACAATAAAAGGGTCAGAATTGGAGCAATTGACATAGACGACTTGGGATCTATAGGAAATGAATTGCTTTTAAATTACGCGGTTAATTAAATTAATGCTTTTAAATTAAATGCCACGGACCTGTTGTTGCTCGCTGGCCAGCAAAGCGTGGGTAGGGTAAAGGCGAGCGCATTGGAATTTTTTACGCACGCCCATGACGTGAACGACACCCCTGGCTGAAAGGCGCTCAGCCAACAGGGGCCCGAAATCCTTGCCGAGGACTTCGGGCGACTCGCCACTGCTCTGCCTCATTAAAGCTTTCCTAGTGAGTGACATAGAAAGTGGAAATATGTTGGCTGGTACTGCATATGCTAAGGGGCGATTGTCTGTTTTGTTTTAGGGACAATGCTAGCGGTTGATAGAAAGTGCCTGCCTTGAGCAGAGCTCTAGGGTGGCTGTAACGGACATAGACCGCGACGTCGTGTCTCAGATGCTGCAGTTCATCTACACTGGCTCGGTAGTCATCGACGCAACGCCCCCGCAGCTCATCGGTGCCGCGGACAAGTACACCACGGGAGGGCTCCAAGCCATCTGCGAGAGGTCCCTGTCAGCACACATCAACGTCGAAACTGCCGCGGCCCTGTTGTTGCTGGCTGACCAGCACAGGGCGGATCGGCTAAAGGCGAGCGCCATGGACGTAATTCTGACGCAAGCCCAGGGCTTGAAGGACACGCCTGGCTGAAAGGCGCTACGCCAACAGGGACCCGAAATCCTTGCCGAGACCTTCGGGCGACTCGCCACTGCTCTGCCTCAACAAAGCATTGGTCGTGAGTGTCACAGCAGGTGGAAATATGTTGGCTGGTGCTGCATATGTTTAGAGGGTCACTGTCTCTTGTTTTATTTTGACAAGGTTAGCCGTTGATGGTAAGTATCTGCCTTGAGCAGAGCTCTAGGGAAATTCAT
Source organism: Haemaphysalis longicornis (assembly GCF_048455015.1). NCBI lineage: Eukaryota > Metazoa > Arthropoda > Arachnida > Ixodida > Ixodidae > Haemaphysalis > Haemaphysalis longicornis. The sequence goes on from NW_027526335.1 coordinate 216,166,556, forward strand.
TTGTTTTTTGTTTTGTTGAAAGAAGCGAAGACAAAATGCAACTTAAACAGGACATTTCGTCCATGATACCATTATCCTAAATCTCAAAGTATTTATGGGCGCAAAGCAAAGCGGTACTGCGAAAAGTCAGGGGCCATACAGTTTGCCGTTTTGGCGGCAGTCACAGGCTGACCATGTCGCACTGCTGGCACAATGGCTTTAAGGGGCAGATTCAGCACTGTCACACTTTTTTAAACACTGGCCGTTGACTGAGCGTAATTCAACCAATTCAACCTTATTCAACACCATTGAAAAATGCCCGCTGGTGGTTTTGCTTGCTGAGTCTGTCACTCAGTGAAACGTTGCAGCCCTTTTTCGGAGCGATAGACAGGCGCGTTGTACGAAGCGCGTGAGCAGGGTACCATGACCACTTCGGCCGGCCGAAGCAAAATCACGTCACCCGCAGTTCGCTCTGGCTGGTCCCGTACGCGCATGACCGTCACGATGCTCACTCACAAGTTGACCATCGACGACTTCGCCTTGCATCTAGAGGAGATGGGACAATGGACCACGCGCCTTGCATTCGCCGGAGCTGACGAGGCTAAGAGGAAGTGCTGCCTCTTTGTGTACCACATGGGATACACCGAAGACTCCAAGAAGAAGATGTCCGCCTAATTAGATGATGATGATGATGATGAATGTTTATGGCGCAAGGCCAACTAGGACAAAGAGCGCCAAAACAATAGTCATATATGAGGGGTGAAACCTTAAACACTACGAACAGTCAGCAAAAACAAAAGTAAAATCACAAAACGACAATGAGCATGGCTGGTGTATAGGGCCAGGGAGTGATCACGCGTGGTATGAAATGAGGTCTAATGATGATGATGGTTGCATTTTAATGGCGCAAGGCCAACTGGGGCAAAGCGCGCCAAAAAAAAAGATGGTTAGCTACCACATATTAAAGTCAATACTAGAAGTGAATAGCACCAGAAGTAAAAACAAATAAAGACAATGAGGATGGCTGGTGTAGAGGGCCAGGTTGTGATTATGCATGATACGATATGAGATTCAGAAATTTAACTTCTGACAGATAATTAAAAACCCGTTTGATAGCAAACATTGGTTCATCGCCTAAGAAGTGCGATGGGTGGAGTGGAATTTGTTGCCTGCAGATTTCTGGAAAGTGTTTGCGTCGTGTGGTGTGAAGTGCCCTGCATGTTATTAGTATGTGCACTACGGATAGGGCCTCTCCGCACCTGCCGCACTGGGGTCTAGGAGATCCCGTCAGCAGATACGAGTGAGTTGCATGCGTGTGCCCTATCCGTAGCCTAGCCAAGGCGACTTCTGTGTTTCTGTTGTGTGAGTCAGCTGTGTACCGTCCCAAGTGTGGCTTAATTACATGTAGTTTGTTGTCTGTCTGTTCGTCCCAGTGTGTTTGCCATGTTCTGCGCAGGTGTTGTCTTATGTGTGGCTTGAGGTCTGTATATGGTACGCTTGTTATGTCTACAGTGTTCCTGAGTGCAGCAGCACCGGCCCTCTCGTCTGCCAACTCGTTCCCAGCGATCCCAGCGTGTCCTGGGACCCAGCAGAGGAGCAGCCGATGCTTGTCCGCATACACCGACATGATAGTGTTGAATACAAGATTAACTATGTGGTTTTTGGGGGGTGTATGCGATGACAATGCGCGAACAACACTCAAAGAATCTGTGTAGATGATTGAATTGGGAATTTGATTTTCAAGGATATGTCGTACAATCAGTAAAATTCCGTACGCTTCTGCTGAAAAAAATTGTGTGCACGCTCATGGTTCTGGCTGCATTGAAATTCGGACCATGAGCAGCGCACGACACCATAGTGGAGGTTTTAGAAGCGTCACTGTAGAATTCAGCACGTGGGTATTTGAACTGCAAAGAAAGAAAGTGCTGCAGTATTGCAGCTCGCGGTACCCGATTTTTGTCAAGCTTTATAAAAGAAAGGTCACAGGACACAGGGCGAACTTGCCAAGGCGGTAAAATGTTTAAAGACGATGACCTGTACACGTCTAAAAACGAAGCACTCAGATCCGAGGCTTGCTCTCTCGCTCGAAGTGAAAAAGGCGGAGTAACGGACGGGCGATTTACAAACAGCACAGATGTGGATGTATCGTTAAGGACAGGATAAAAAGGGTGGTTATTCTGAGATGAAATTTTAAAAGCATAAAGTAAGTCCATGTACGTTCGCTGGTTCTCAAGGCTCCACTTATTACATTCAACATATAGACTCTCGACAGGGCTAGTGCGAAAAGCACCCGACGCAAGCCGTAGCCCCAAGTGTAGTACTGGGTCAAGCATTCGCAATGCTGTTTTACTCGCCGACCCATTAACCACACTGCCATAGTCCAAACGAGACCCAACCAAAGCAGTATAGAGCCGTAGTAGGAGTTCTTTGTCGGAACCATACGAATTGTGGGAGAGAACCTTCAGGATATTCATTGTTTTAAGACATTTATGTTTAAGTTTCTTGATGTGTGGAATGAATGTGAGTTTCTGGTCAAACACAACACCTAAAAACTTGTGCTCCTTGTTCACACGAAGCGACACGCCTTTAAGGGTAATGTCTGGGTCTGGAAGGATCCCGCGCTTCCTAGAGAACACAACGCAGGAGCTTTTTGCAGGATTCAATTTAAAACCATTTTTGTCTGCCCAGCTGGCAAGTTTCTTGACGCCGAGCTGGACTTGACGTTCCCATATTGACATATTACAAGATTTAAACGATATCTGCACGTCATCTACATACATAGAGTAAGAAATTGTAGGCGGCAGTGCCTTCCCAAAGGAGTTCATCTTTACTATGAAGAGAGTGCAGCTTAGAACTCCACCTTGCGGCACGCCATTTTCCTGCACGTGTACCTTTGACAGTGCAGAACCAACTCTGACGCGAAAGGTTCTCTCTGACAAATAACTAATAACGGTATTTAACATGTTACCAGAGACACCGAACGACTTAAGGTCAGTAAGTATGCCATAACGCCATGCGGTGTCATAGGCCTTCTCTATGTCAAAAAACACCGTAAGACAGAATTGTCTGTGAATGAAGGCATCCTTAATGTATGACTCTAGTGCCACAAGTTGATCGTTTGTGGATCTCCCCACCCTGAAGCCTGCCTGGCAGCTCTCGAGAAGGCCGTTCTACTCCAAAAAGTACACGAGCCTCCGGTTTATCATCTTCTCGAGAAGCTTGCACAGGCAGCTGGTCAGGGCAATGGGTCGATAGCTAGCGGGAGAAGAAGGGTCCTTCCCTTCTTTCAAGAACGCTACAACTATGGCATCCCTCCAAGACTTTGGAATGTGCCCCGAAAGCCATATCTTGTTGATCAGGTGAAGAAGTGTTACAAGAGTGTCTGTGTGTAAGTTCTGTATCATTGTATATGTAATGTTGTCTGGGCCTGGAGCTGAGGGTGTACACGTGCTCAGAGCACCCCTCAGCTCATGAAGCGTGAACTCGGAGTTATAAGAGGTGGCTGACCTGTCATTGTCATGTAAAGGCTTCTTTTCGGCCATGAGTTTGTGCTTCATGAAGGTGTTTGTGTAGTGTGCTGAACTGGAAACGTGTTGGAAGTGTTGTGCGAGTGTGTCAGCCTGGTCTTCGAGTGTGTCCCCTGTTGTACTGACCAGGGGCAGGCTGTGTGTATGTTGTCCTTTGAGTTTGCGTATACGTGTCCATACCTTGCGTGTGTCTGTGTATGAGTTTATAGATGTTATGAATGAGCGCCAACTCTCTCGTTTTGCCTCACGGCGCACACGTTTTCCTAACGCCTTGGCCCGTTTGAACAAAATGAGGTTACCCGACGTGGGGTACCGACGAAGGACACCCCACGCCTTGTTCTGGGCCTCTCGCGCCCGCCTACAGTCCTCATTCCACCACGGCCTCCGCTGGTTGCGCGGGGCACCAGAGGCGTGGGGAATGGACTTTTCGGCGGCGTCGAGGATGTGCGCCGTGAGGAGTTGGGTAGCTTCTTCAACGTGTAGGTGTCCTATGGATGTGTGGTGTAGTTTGGATGTCTCTGTAAATGTGTTCCAGTTAGCTCGTGCTTCATTGAACCTATTATGGGAAGATGGACTGCTCGGGCCTTTACCTATATACGTTAATGAAGTGGGGAAATGGTCACTGCCATATGGGTCCGTGCCCACACCCCACTCGAGAAGAGGAAAGAGAACTGCGGAGCCAATAGCCAAGTCAAGACATGAGTATGTGTTGTGACCTATGTTATGGTATGTAGGCTGTTTATTGTTGAAAAGGCATGCTCCAGAGGATGTAAGAAACCTCTCTATCAGGCGACCTCGGGCATCTGTACGAGAAGAGCCCCAAAGATAATTGTGAGCATTAAGGTCGCCTGTTAGAATGTATGGTTCAGGCAGCTGGTCAACCAGCGCCTCGAAGTCAGAACTCAAAAGTGTAACATCAGGAGGAATGTATATGGAGCATACCGTTATTAACCTATTAAATATTATTAAGCGTATTGCTACAGCCTCAGGGATAGTGTTCAAGGTGACAGGGTGGCATGCTAAGGATTTCCGGACGATTATGGCCACACCGCCAGAAGAGTGTGTGCAGCCATCCCTGTCTTTCCTGTATACCAGGTAACTATTCAAGAAATTTGATTGTTTAGAATTCAAATGTGTTTCCTGAACACACATTACACTTGGCTGATTGGTATGCAGAATCTCATACACGTCGTCAAGATTATTCAGAAGGCCTCTGCAGTTCCATTGAACAATATTTTCTCTTCCCATTATTTAGTGTGAGAGCTACTGGAGTGTGTATGTTTATGTGTCGTCTTTCGGGGCTGTGACTCTTGGATTGGGCTTTTTGGGCGGCCTATCTGTAGGCTTGGACGTCGGAGGCCGCTCCTTGCGCTGCGTTGCAGGCAAGAACGGCACGACGTCCATCTCGTCGTCCGATGTCCTGGGTGTGCCCGTGGAACCGGGCCCCCCGGACTTGGCCCCCCTTCGGGGGCCCTTCGTTTGACCTTCCACCGCCGGTGGTGTCGGAGGCACCAGAAGTGGCACGGGCGGTGCGGTGGCGGTGGGAGCCGGTGCGGGGCTCGTGGTGTCCATGGCACACTCCAACGCACTGGACGATGGGGAGGCACGGACGGGAGCGGCACCGGCCCCGACAGAAGAGGTTGCCACCACAACCGCTGCTGCCTGAGCAAGCGCGTGGTGGCGGGTTGGGCTACCAGAGGACACCCAGGGGGGGGGCGGGGGCGGGACCAAGTCCGACTCTCGGTACTGGGTCCCCGCCGAAACAAGACGCCGCTCCGCCCCCCGGCGAGCTGCGTCGGCGTACCTGCCCAGAGGGAAGGAGGCGAACCTCTTCCGTGCCTCTGGGAAGGTGATGTTTTCGTTGACTTTCAAGGCAATGATCTGTTTTTCTTCTTTGAACTTTCCACAGCTCCTAGAATAGGCAGCGTGTGGTCCCTGGCAGTTGGCACAGGTGAAGTTCTCGGATTTACAATTGTCAGTTTGATGATCATGTGCTGCACATTTTGCGCACGTCAATTCACCACGACAAGACGTTGTGCCGTGCCCAAACTGCTGACACTTGAAACAGCGGCGCGGGTTCGGCACGTAGGGTCGGATTGGACATCTCAAGAAGCCTGCGTTGACCGACTCAGGAAGGTTAGAGCGGTCAAGTGTCAAGATTATGTGCTTGGTTGGAATTATTTCATCATTTCGGCGTATGGTGATTCGCCTCACTGCTGTCACGCCCTGCTCTCGGAGGCCCTCGAGCAGGTCTGCTTCAGTCTCATTCATTAGATCCCGATCAGAGATCACTCCCTGGCAGCTATTGAGGCTGCGATGGGGCGTGATCTTGATGTCAACATCTACCATGCGCGTTTGCTTGAGGAGGTTGGAGGATTGTTGCTTGCTTTCTACTTCTATCAAAACTTCTCCCGTTGTGAGTTTCTTAGCCTTATACGACTTTCCGATAAGGCTTTCAAGAAACTTGGAGATTAGAAACACAGATTGGGAAGTGATGGGCTTTGTCTTGTCAACAGATTCCATGATCACAAACCGCGAGAAATTATCAGGCTTTGGGGGAGAGATCGATTGCAAAGGAGGAAAAGAAACTTCGGTGCGGCCCCTTTTCGGGGGCCGATCACGTCTGGGGGGGGGGGGTTTAGAAAATGCCATATGATACATTGAAAAGCAGGGAGACGGGGGTACTTTCTCCTTTGACCTTACCCTGGTAGTCAAAGAGGTCCCGGAGCTCCCTGACTGGTATACAGGCAGGGAGCCCATCGGCCGGAGCTTGACCACGGCTCCGACGGCCACCGTTAGAGGTTTCTACCCTTCACCTTAAAAACACATCACCAAGGTAGGACACAGCTTATGTTGGGGGGCTCGGGGTCCGCGGTATCACCAGTACCGTCACCAAGATTACTCAAGGTGCCCCGTGCGGGGTCCGCCTAATTAGAGATTTTGGATGACGAGTTCAAGGATTTCGTGGCTAAGGTCGAGTTCTCTACCCTCAACGCTAAGGGGAAGGAGTGAACCGGTTCTTTGGCTCTTTCCACTACTCTAAAACACCACTCCAGGTTGGAGCTCTCGGAAGGTATTAGTAAGAGGCGTGTGACTCGACACCGAGGAGAAGTTACGGCTTCACGGCGCGTTTAGAATCGTGCGCTTAATAAGCGCTGTCGCGGGCCCGGTAACCACCTCTCGTGTGAAGTAACTGCCCTGGAAGTTCTGCCGCAGCGCCAGTTGTCACAAGACCGCGGCCGTCGCTCAGCGGTGGAGAGTGCAACAAAGTCGTTCTCCGAGTCGGCGGGCGCGAGATCCGCGGCCACCCTACCGTGCTGGCGTTGCGGTCGGTCGTCTTTCCGGCCATATGTGAGTACGGCATGGTGAAAACGACGCGGAGCAGGGTGGCTATAACGAACATTGACCACGACCGTGTCCCATGTGCTGGACTTCTACACTGGCCGACATGGACGCAACGGCCCGGGTCCCATCGCTGGCGCGAACAACTACGCCCTGGCAGGTCTCAAAGCCATGCGCAAGAGGTCGCTGTGAGCATAGGTGACCGTCGAAAGTGCCGCGGACCTGTTGTTGCTCGCTGACGAGAAAAGCGTGGGTAGGATAAAGGCGAGCGCATTGGACATTTTTACGCTCGCCCACGACGTGATGGACACCCCTTGCTGAAAATCCCTCAGCCAACAGGGGCCCGAAATCCTTGCCGAGGCCTTCGGGCGACTCGCCACTCCTCTGCCTCATTAAAGCTTTCCTCGTGAGTGACAGAAAGTGGAAATATGTTGCCTGGTACTGCATATATGCTTAGGTGCCATTGTCTTTTTTGTTTTAGGGACAATGCCAGCGGTTGATAGAAAGTGTCTGCCTTGAGCAGAGCTCTAGGGTGGCTGTAACGGACCTTGACCTTGACGTCGTGTCTGAGATGCTGCAGTTCACCTACACTGGCTCGGTTGACATCGACGCAGCGCACCCGGGTCTCATCGGTGCCGCGGGCAAGTACACCCTGGGAGGCCTCCAAGCCATGTGCGAGAGGTCCCTGTCAGCACAGATCAACGTCGAAAGTGCCGCGGCCGTGTTTCTCGCTGACCAGCATAGCGCGGATCGGCTAAAGGCGAGCGCCATTGACGTCATTCTGACGCAGCGCACGATGTAAAGGACACCCCTGGCTGAAAGGCGCTAAGCCAACAGCTGCCCAAAATCGTTGCCGAGGCCTTAGGGAGACTTGCCACTGCTCTGCCTCAACAAAGCTTTGCTCGTGAGTGTCAGAAGGAAGGGAAATATGTTGGCTGGTGCTGGATATGTTTAGAGGGCCATTGTCTCGTGTTTTTTTTCGACAATGCTAGCCGTTGATGGTAAGTATCTGCCTTGAGCAGAGCTCTAGGGAAATTCATTTGGTTTTTGTGTTTGTTTAAAGAAGGGAAGACAAAATGCAAGTTAAACAGGACATTTCGTCCATGATGCCATTATGCTAAATTTCAAAGGATTAATGAATGAATGGATGAATAAACGAAACGTGAATAAAATAGAAATATCAAAAACATATTTAGCAGTGGGAAAAAGGAATAAAATCTTTATACCCTTGGACTGCGAAGACGATTCGCTAGGCACACACTGACGAGCCATGACTGTCTAGCAGTTCATTGAAAAGACAGGGGGTTTATGCGGACTGAGATAAAAAACCTCTGTTCGACGGCGTTACCACAGCCCTCATTATAAAACGGAACGGTCACTGAGCCGATCGCATACCGGAGGAACGTGACCTTGCACTCTCACGGCCTTTCTTAGCATGCTAATGGCTCTGTATGTGTTGAAAAACCTGTGTTTGTTTGTTAGTTTCCAAGCGCCCTCGTATGGTTACTGGCACTATGGTAAGTGCCAGTCAACACGCAGTATATCCAAGAAGAACCTGTGGGGTTTCCCTGATAACGATCCCCTTGTACTGCATCAACTTTGGCTCTGAGCAGCTTGAAGTGTTGTCGCATCGCATGATGCAGAACAGGATTGCCGTCACATATCACGATGCAGAGGTGCTGCAAAATGGCATGATGCAGAGAAGCCACGAGGTGCTACAGGAACCCATGCGGATGGACTGAATGACCACTGCTGGCACGCCATAGCAGGAAACGTCAACGTCTCCGGCGTGCGTGATAGCTGACTACTGAAATGCGCAGTAAGCCCACTTTAATAGCGCTGCAGCACCCAGTGTGCCTGAACAATGCTTACTATAAGAATGTCTAAAGAAGTTGTGAGGGAGTCATGAGTGTATAAAGGCCACGGCAATGTTTTGACATCCTATTTAGAGCTAAATTTGTCTATAAAGGCATCCTGTTTTTTGTGTCTTACTTCAAAGAATAACTGGTGTAATGCCTAAGGAATGCGTTGACACGGTGATGGTGTAGCGGAAGTGCCCCGAAACACCAGAAATACGGGTACAGTAGATAGCATCCCATGCGCATTGCAGGGAGCATAGAGCGATTACTTAAGCGACCCATTCTTCCTCCAGGATGAGATGAGCTTTTGCGAACAGCATCTTTACCTTTTCGTGGAGTAGCTGAGTTTTCAAGCCGCCCATATGGCATACGCGCTTTAGCATTGCTCTGAAAATTGGCCACGGAGCTATTTTTCAATCGATGCGCAAAATCCATCTTGTATATCAATACAACATGTACAACATGTTTCGTTTGTATGTTGCAAATCAAGAGTTTATAACTGTTAACCCTACTAACCTCTTCAACACTCTGCTTGCAGAGTTTCAAAAGGAGCTGCTGTGCGGTTCAAATATCCCATCTTTAACCATGAGAGAGGGATAAAGAATTTATGTTTCATGTGGCAGGGACGGCGTGTTTTGGAAATGTTACACTCGAAGGCTCTAACCGGGTAACTAAAATATTTGCAAGGTTGCAGAAGATTATTTGACTCTAGTAAGCGTAGAATATTTCAAATAAATATTTTAAAGTATTTGAGGATCTGTGGACAACATTGTCATTAGGGACCTGCAATGAATGCTTCAGGGACTGTACCTTGAAGTCTTGGTGGCAAGGTTAAAGTCGACTGCAGAAATGTGAAAAAACGCTCTCACACGAAAGCACATTTGTGGGCGGGTGGGTAAAGTTCACTCACCGGGCCACATTACCCTACACTCATTTACGGCATCCGGCGGAGCGTTGCAGACTGCAGGTGAATAAAGACGGATGAAACCTTAGCATCAGTTGCCATCACTATGGGTGAAAAGCAAAGCCGTACTGCGAAAAGTCAGGGGCCATACAGTTTGCCGTTTTGGCGGCAGTCACAGGCTGACCACGTCGCACTGCTGGCACAATGGCTTTAAGGGGCAGATTCAGCACTGTCACACTTTTTTAAACACTGGCCGTTGACTGAGCGTAATTCAATCCAATTCAACCTCATTCAACACCATTGAAAAATACCCGCTGGTGGTTTTGCTTGCTGTGTCTGTCACTCAGTGAAAAGCAGCCCTTGTTCTGAGCGAGACAGGAGCGTTGTCTGAAGCCTGTGAGCAGGGTACCATTACCACTCCGGCCGGCCGAAGCGAAATCACGTCACCCGCACTTCGCTCTGGCTGGTCCCCTACGCGCATGACAGTCACGATGCTCACTCACCAGTGGACTATCGACGACTTCTCCTTGCATCCAGAGGAGACGGGACATTGGACCACGCGCCCTGCATTCGCTGGAGCTGACGAAGTTAAGAGGAAGTGCTGCCTCTGTGTACCACATGGGATACTCCGAAGACTCCAAGAAGTACGTGTTCGCCTAATTAGATATTTAGGATGACGAGTTCAATGATTTCGTGGCTAAGGTCGAGTTCTCTATCCTCAACGCTAAGCGGAAGGTGTGAACCGGTTGTTTGGCTCTTCCCGCTACTCTAACACCACTCCAGATTGGGGCCCTCGGAAGGTATTAGTAAGAAGCGTGGGGCTCGACGCCGACGAGAAGTTACGGCTCCACGGCGCGTTTAGAATCGTGCGCTCAATGAGCGCCGTCGCGGGACCGGTAGCACCTATGGTGTGAAATAACTGCCCTGGAAGATCTGCCGCAGCTCCAGTTGTCACAAGAGCGCGGCCTTGGCTCAGCGGTGAAAGTGCAGCAACGTCGTCCTCAGAGTCGGCGGGCGCGAGATCCGCGCCCACCGCAGCGTCCTGGCGGTGCGGTCGGTCGTCTTCCCGGCCACATTTGAGTACGGCATGGTGAAAAAGACGCGGGGCAGGGCGGCTATAACGACCCTTGACCAGGACGTCGTGTCCCATATGCTGGACTTCTACACTGGACGACATGGACGCAACGGCGGGGGTCTCATCGCTGGCAGGTCTCACAGCCATGTGCAAGAGGTCACTGTGAGCACAGGTGACCGTCGAAAGTGCCGCGGACCTGTTGTTGCTCGCTGACGAGCAAAGCGAGAGTGGGGTAAACGCGGGCGCATTGGACATTTTTACGCACGCCCACGACGTGATGGGCACCCCTGGCTGAAAGGCGCTCAGCCAACAGAGGCCCGAAATCCTTGCCGAGGCCTTAGGGAGACTCTCCACTGCTGTGCTTGAACAAAGCTTTGCTCCTGAGTGTCAGAGGGAAGGGTTTTATGTTGGCTGGTGCTGTATATGATTACGGGGTCATTGTCTCTTGTTTTATTTTGACAATGTTGGCCGTTGATGGTAGTGTCTGCCTTGAGCAGAGCTTTAGGGAAATTCATTTGGTTTGTGTTTGTTTAAAGAAGCGAAGACAAAATGCAAGTTAAACAGGACATTTAGTCCATGATACCATTATCCTAAGTTTCAAAGAAATAATGAATGAATGGAAGAACGAACGAAACTTGAATAAAATAGAAATAGTAAGAACATATTTAGCTGTTGGAAAAGGAATAAAATATATACCGTTGGACTGCGAAGAAGACTCGCTGGGCACACACTGCCGAGCCATGACTGTCTAGCAGTTCATTAAAAACACTGGGAGTTCATGCCGAGTGAGATAAATAACCTCAGTTCAACGGCGTTACCACAGCCCTCATAAAACGGAACGGTCACTGAGCCGATCGTATACAGGAGGAACGTGAGGAACATGGCACGATGCAGAGGTGCTACAAAATGGCATGATGTAGAGAAGCCGTGAGGTGCTATGGGAACCCAGGCAGATGGACTGAATGACCACTGCTGGCACGCCATAGCAGAAAACGTCTCCGGCGTGCGTGATAGCTGACTATTGAAATGAGCAGTAAGCTCTCTTTCATAGTGCTGCTGCACCCGGTGTGCATGAACAATGCGCTTACGATAAGAGTGTTTAATGAAGTTGTGAGGGAGTTATGACGAGTATATAAAGGTCATAGTAATGTTTTGATCTCCTATTTAGAGCTGGATTTGTCTATAAAGGCATCCTGTTTTTTGTGCCTTACTTCAAAGAATAACTTGTGTAATGCCTAAGGAATGCGTTGACACGGTGATGTAGTGGAAGTGCCCTGAAACACTAGAAATACGGGTAAAGCAGACAGCATCCCATGCGCATTGCAGGGACCCTAGAGCGATTACTTAAGGGGAGTAGTCTGCCTCCATCATGAGATGAGCTTTTGCAAACAGCATCTTTACCTTTTCGTGGAGTAGCTTAGTTTTCAAGCCGCCAAGATGGCATACGCACTTTATTGTTCCTCTGAAAATTGGGCCACGGGAGCTATTTTTCAATGGTGGCGACTAATCCATCTGGTACATAAATATGAACTGCAATGGAATGCCTAGCTGGGCAAGTTGGTTACTGTCACTTCAAAAACCAGCCATTGTAATGGATGTTCATTCCGTAGGGCGTCCTATAACTTGCATGTTTCGTTTGTACGTTGCAAGTCAAAAGTTTATAACTGTTAACCCTACTAACCTCTTCAACACACTCTGTTGGCAGAGTTTAAAAAGGAACAGCTGTGAGGTTCAAAGATCCTGTTGTTTAACAAAGAGAGAGGGATAAAGAATTTATGTTTCATGTGGCAGGGATGGCGTGTTTTTGCAATCTTATACTCGAAGGCTCTAAACGAGTAACGGAAACATTCGCAAGGTTGCAGAATGTTATTTGACTCGAATAAGCGTAGAATATTTCAACCAAATATTTTAAAGTATTTGAGGATCTGTCGATAACATTGTCTTTAGGGACCTGCGATGAATGCTTCAGGAACTGTACCTCGAAGTCTTGATGGCAAGGTTAAAGTCAACTGCGGAAATGGGAAAAAAAAACACGCTCACACGAAAGCACATTTGCGGGCGGGTGGGTAAAGTTTACTCTCACCGGGCCACATTACCCTACACTCATTTACGGCATCCGGCGGAGCGTTGCAGACTGCAGGTGAATAAAGACGGATGAAACCTTAGCATCAGTTGCAATCACTATGGGTGAAAAGCAAAGCCGTACTGCGAAAAGTCAGGGGCCATACAGTTTGCCGTTTTGGCGGCAGTCACAGGCTGACCACGTCGCACTGCTGGCACAATGGCTTTAAGGGGCAGATTCAGCACTGTCACACTTTTTTAAACACTGGCCGTTGACTGAGCGTAATTCAATCCAATTCAACCTCATTCAACACCATTGAAAAATACCCGCTGGTGGTTTTGCTTGCTGTGTCTGTCACTCAGTGAAAAGTAGCAGCCCTCGTTCTGAGCGATAGAGAGGCGCATTGTCTGAGGCGTGTCAGCTGGGTACCATGACCCCTCCGGCCGCGCGAAGCAAAATCACGTCACCCGCAGTTCGCTCTGGCTGGTTCCGTCCGCGCATGACCGTAACGATACTCACTCACAAGTGGACCATCGACGACTTCTCCTTGCATCCAGAGCAGACAGGACAATGGACCACGCGCCCTGCATTCGCCGGAGCTGACGAGGGTAAGAGGAAGTGCTGCCTCTTTGTGTACGCGATGGGATACTCCGAAGACTCCAAGAAGTAGGTGTCCGCCTAATTAGAGATTTAGGATGACGTGTTCAAGAATTTCGTGGCTAAGGTCGAGTTCCCTATCTTCAACGCTAAGGGGCAGGAGCGAAGCGGTTGTTTGGCTCTTTCCGCTACTCTAACACCACTCCAGATTGGGGCCCTCGGAAGGTATTAGTAAGAGGCGTGGGGCTCTACGCCGTCTAGAAGTTACGGCTACACAGCGCGTTTAGAATCGTGCGCTCAATGAGCGCCGTCGCGGGCCCGGTAACCACCTCTGGTGTGAAGTAACTGCCCTGGAAGATCTGCCGCAGCGCCAGTTGTCACAAGACCGCGGCCGTCGCTCAGCGGTGGAAAGTGCAGCAGCGTCGTCCTCAGAGTCACCGGTGCGGCCGGTCGTCTTTCCGGCCAGATTAGAGTACGGCATGGTGAAAAAGACGCGGGGCAGAGTGGCTATAACGAACCTTGACCACGACGTCGTGTCCCATATGCTAGACTTCTACACTGGATGACGTGGACGCAACGGCTCTGATCTCATTTTTGGCGCGAACAACTACGCTCTGGCAGGCCTCAAAGCCATGTTCAAGAGTCGCTGTGAGCACAGGTGACCGTCGAAAGTGCTGCGGACCTGTTGTTGCACGCTGACGAGAAAAGAGTGCGTAGGGTAAAGTCGAGCGCATTGGACATTTTTACGCACGCCCACGACGTGATGGACACCCCTGGCTGCAAGGCGCTCAGCCAACAGCGGCCCTAAATCCTTGCCGAGGCCTTCGGGCTACTCGTCACTGCCCTGCCTCATTAAAGCTTTCCTCGTGAGTGACAGAGAAAGTGGAAATATGTTGCCTGGTACTGCATATATGCTTAGGGGCCATTGTCTGTTTTGTTTTAGGGACAATGCTAGCAGTTGATAGAAAGTGTCTGCCTTGGGCAGAGCTCTAGGGTGGCTGTAACGGACTTTGACGTCGGGTCTCAGATGCTGCAGTGCATCTACACTGGCTCGGTAGACATCGACGCAACACCCCCGGCTCTCATCGGGGCCGCGGACAAGTGCACCCTGGGAGGCCTCCAAGCCATGTGCGAGGGGTCGCTGTGAGCACAGACCACCGTCGAAAGTGCCGCGGCCCTGTTGTTTCTGGCTGACCAGCACAGCGCGGATCGGCTAAAGGCGAACGCCATGGACGTCCTTCTGACGCAGCCCACGACGTAAAGGACACCCCTGGCTGAAGGGCGCTCAGCCTACAGCGACCCGAAATCCTTGCAGAGGCCTTAGGGAGACTCGCCACTGCTCTGCCGCAACAAAGCTTTGCTCGTGAGTGTCAGACGGAAGGGAAATTGTTGGCTGGTGCTGCATATGCTTAGGGGGTCATTGTCTCGTTTTTCTTGACAATGCTAGCCGTTGATGGTAATTATCTGCCTTGAGCAGAGCTCTAGGGAAATTCATTTGGTTTTTGTGTTTGTTTAAAGAAGCGAAGACAAAATGCAAGTTAAACAGAACATTTCGTCCGTGATACCATTATCCGAAATTTCAAAGAAATAATGAATGAATGGATGAATAAACGAAACTTGAATAAAATAGAAATATTAGGAACATATTTAGCATTGGGAAAAAGGAATATAATATATACAGTTGGACTGCGAAGAAGATTCGCTTGGCACACACTGCCGAGCCATGGCTGTCTAGCAGTTCATTAAAAAAGACTGGGGGTTCATGCCGACTGAGATAAATAACCTCTGTTCAACGGCGTTGCCACAGCCCTCATTATAAAACGGAACGGGCACTGAGCCGATCGTATACAGGGGGAACGTGAGCCTGCACTCTTTCACGGCCTTTCTTAGCATGCTGATGGCTCTGTATTTGGTGAAAAACCTATGTTTCTTTATTAGTTTCCAATCACCCTCGTACCGTTATTGGCACTACGATAAGTGCCAGTCACCACGCAGTATATCCAAGAAGAACCTATTGGGTTTCCTTGATAACGATCCCCTTGTACTGCGTGCACCGTGGCACTGAGCAGCTCGAGGTGTTGCCGCATCGCATGATGCAGAACAGGGTTGCTGTCACATGGCACGATGCAGAGGTGCTGCAAAATGGCATGATGCAGAGAAGCCGTGAGGGGCTATGGGAACCCAGGCGGATCGACTGAATGACCGCTGCTGGCACGCCATAGCAGAAAACGTCAACGTCTCCAGCGTGCGTGATAGCTGACTATTGAAATGTGCAGTAAGCTCTCTTTCATAGTGCTGCAACACCCAGTGTGCCTAAACAATGGTTACTATAAGAATGTCTAATGAAGTTGTGAGGGATTCATGACAAGTGTATAAAGGCTATGGCAATGTTTTGACCTGCTAATGAGAGCTGGATTTGTCTATAAAGGCATTTTTTTTGCGTCTTACTTCAAAGAATAACTGGTGTAATGCCTAAGGAATGCGTTGACACGGTGATGATGTAGCGGAAGTGCCGCGAAACACCAGAAATACGGGTAGAGCAGACAGCATCCCATGCGCATTGCACGGAGCCTAGAGCGATTACTTAAGCGCACCATTCTGCCTCCAGGATGAGATGAGCTTTTGCGAACAGCATCTTTACCTTTTCGTGGAGTTCATTAGTTTTCAAGCCGCCAAAATGGCACACGCGCTTTAGCATTGCTCTGAAAATTGGGCCACCGGGGCTCTTTTTCAATCGAGGCGCAAAATCCATCTTGTACATACATATGAACTGAAATGTTATGCCTAGCTGGGCAAGTTGGTTACTGTCATTTCAATAAGCAGCCATTTTAATGGATGTTCATTCGGTGCGGCGCACCATAACGTACTTGTTTCTTTTGTACGTTGCAAGTCAAGAGTTTATAACTTTTAACCCTACTAACCTCTTCCACACTCTGCTGGCAGAAATTAAAAAGGAACAGCTGTGAGGTTGAAAGATCCGATATTTAACTAAGAGATAGGGATAAAGAATTTATGTTTCATGTGGCAGGGATGGCGTGTTTTTGCAATCTTATACTAGAAGGCTCCAACCGAGTAACGGAAACATTTGCAAGGTTGCAGAAGATTATTTGACTCGAATAAGGGTAGCATATTTCAACCAAATATTTTAAAGTATTTGAGGATCTGTGGATAACGTTGTCTTTAGAAACCTGCGATGAATGCTTCAGGGACTGTACCTTGAAGTCTTGGTTTCAAGGTTAAAGTCGACTGCGGAAATGTGAAAAAACGCTCTCACACGAAAGCACATTTGTGGGCGGGTGGGTAAAGTTTACTCACCGGGCCACATTACCCTACACTCATTTACGGCATCCGGCGGAGCGTTGCAGACTGCAGGTGAATAAAGACGGATGAAACCTTAGCATCAGTTGCCATCACTATGGGTGAAAAGCAAAGCCGTACTGCGAAAAGTCAGGGACCTTACAGTTTGCCATTTTGGCGGCAGTCACAGGCTGACCACGTCGCACTGCTGGCAGAATGGCTTTAAGGGGCAGATTCAGCACTGTCACACTTTTTAAACACTGGCCGTTGATTGAGCGTAATTCAATCCATTCAACCTCATTCCACACCGTTGAAAAATACCCGCTGGTGGTTTTGCTTGCTGTGTCTGTCACTCAGTGAAAAGTAGCAGCCCTCGTTCTGAGCGATAGAGAGGCGCATTGTCTGAGGCGTGTCAGCTGGGTACCATGACCCCTCCGGCCGCGCGAAGCAAAATCACATCACCCGCAGGTCGCTCTGGCTGGTTCCGTCCGCGCATGACCGTAACGATGCTCACTCACAAGTGGACCATCGACGACTTCTCCTTGCATCCAGAGCAGACAGGACAATGGACCACGCGCCCTGCATTCGCCGGAGCTGACGAGGGTAAGAGGAAGTGCTGCCTCTGTGTACGCGATGGGATACTCCGAAGACTCCAAGAAGTAGGTGTCCGCCTAATTAGAGATTTAGGATGACGTGTTCAAGAATTTCGTGGCTAAGGTCGAGTTCCCTATCTTCAACGCTAAGGGGCAGGAGCGAAGCGGTTGTTTGGCTCTTTCCGCTACTCTAACACCACTCCAGATTGGGGCCCTCGGAAGGTATTAGTAGGAGGCGTGGGGCTCTACGCCGTCTAGAAGTTACGGCTACACGGCGCGTTTAGAATCGTGCGCTCAATGAGCGCCGTCGCGGGCCCGGTAACCACCTCTGGTGTGAAGTAACTGCCCTGGAAGATCCGCCGCAGCGCCAGTTGTCACAAGACCGCGGCCGTCGCTCAGCGGTGGAAAGTGCAGCAGCGTCGTCCTCAGAGTCACCGGTGCGGCCGGTCGTCTTTCCGGCCAGATTAGAGTACGGCATGGTGAAAAAGACGCGGGGCAGAGTGGATATAACGAACCTTGACCACGACGTCGTGTCCCATATGCTAGACTTCTACACTGGATGACGTGGACGCAACGGCTCTGATCTCATTTTTGGCGCGAACAACTACGCTCTGGCAGGCCTCAAAGCCATGTTCAAGAGTCGCTGTCAGCGCAGGTGACCGTCGAAAGTGCTGCGGACCTGTTGTTGCACGCTGACGAGAAAAGAGTGCGTAGGGTAAAGTCGAGCGCATTGGACATTTTTACGCACGCCCACGACGTGATGGACACCCCTGGCTGCAAGGCGCTCAGCCAACAGCGGCCCTAAATCCTTGCCGAGGCCTTCGGGCTACTCGTCAGTGCCCTGTCTCATTAAAGCTTTCCTCGTGAGTGACAGAGAAAGTGGAAATATGTTGCCTGGTACTGCATATATGCTTAGGGGCCATTGTCTGTTTTGTTTTAGGGACAATGCTAGCAGTTGATAGAAAGTGTCTGCCTTGGGCAGAGCTCTAGGGTGGCTGTAACGGACTTTGACGTCGGGTCTCAGATGCTGCAGTGCATCTACACTGGCTCGGTAGACATCGACGCAACACCCCCGGCTCTCATCGGGGCCGCGGACAAGTGCACCCTGGGAGGCCTCCAAGCCATTTGCGAGAGGTCGCTGTGAGCACAGGCCACCGTCGAAAGTGCCGCGGCCCTGTTGTTTCTGGCTGACCAGCACAGCGCGGATCGGCTAAAGGCGAACGCCATGGACATCCTTCTGACGCAGCCCACGACGTAAAGCACACCCCTGGCTGAAGGGCGCTCAGCCTACAGCGACCCGAAATCTTTGCCGAGGCCTTAGGGAGACTCGCCACTGCTCTGCCGCAACAAAGCTTTGCTCGTGAGTGTCAGACGGAAGGGAAATTGTTGGCTGGTGCTGCATATGCTTAGGGGGTCATTGTCTCGTTTTTCTTGACAATGCTAGCCGTTGATGGTAATTATCTGCCTTGAGCAGAGCTCTAGGGAAATTCATTTGGTTTTTGTGTTTGTTTAAAGAAGCGAAGACAAAATGCAAGTTAAACAGAACATTTCGTCCGTGATACCATTATCCGAAATTTCAAAGAAATAATGAATGAATGGATGAATAAACGAAACTTGAATAAAATAGAAATATTAGGAACATATTTAGCATTGGGAAAAAGGAATATAATATATACAGTTGGACTGCGAAGAAGATTCGCTTGGCACACACTGCCGAGCCATGGCTGTCTAGCAGTTCATTAAAAAAGACTGGGGGTTCATACCGACTGAGATAAATAACCTCTGTTCAACGGCGTTGCCACAGCCCTCATTATAAAACAGAACGGGCACTGAGCCGATCGTATACAGGGGGAACGTGAGCCTGCACTCTTTCACGGCCTTTCTTAGCATGCTGATGGCTCTGTATTTGGTGAAAAACCTATGTTTCTTTATTAGTTTCCAATCACCCTCGTACCGTTATTGGCACTACGATAAGTGCCAGTCACCACGCAGTATATCCAAGAAGGACCTGTTGGGTTTCCTTGATAACGATCCCCTTGTACTGCGTGCACCGTGGCACTGAGCAGCTCGAGGTGTTGCCGCATCGCATGATGCAGAACAGGGTTGCTGTCACATGGCACGATGCAGAGGTGCTGCAAAATGGCATGATGCAGAGAAGCCGTGAGGGGCTATGGGAACCCAGGCGGATCGACTGAATGACCGCTGCTGGCATGCCATAGCAGAAAACGTCAACGTCTCCAGCGTGCGTGATAGCTGACTATTGAAATGTGCAGTAAGCTCTCTTTCATAGTGCTGCAACACCCAGTGTGCCTAAACAATGGTTACTAAGAATGTCTAATGAAGTTGTGAGGGATTCATGACAAGTGTATAAAGGCTATGGCAATGTTTTGACCTGCTATTTAGAGCTGGATTTGTCTATAAAGGTATTTTTTTTGCGTCGTACTTCAAAGAATAACTGGTGTAATGACTGAGGAATGCGTTGACACGGTGATGATGTAGCGGAAGTGCCCCGAAACACCAGAAATACGGGTACAGCAGACAGCATCCCATGCGCATTGCACGGAGCCTAGAGCGATTACTTAAGCGCACCATTCTGCCTCCAGGATGAGATGAGCTTTTGCGAACAGCATCTTTACCTTTTCGTGGAGTTCATTAGTTTTCAAGCCGCCAAAATTACATACGCGCTTAACCATTGCTCTGAAAAATGGGCCACCGGGGCTCTTTTTCAATCGAGGCGCAAAATCCATCTTGTACATAAATATGAACTGAAATGTTATGCCTAGCTGGGCAAGTTGCTTACTGTCATTTCAATAAGCAGCCATTTTAATGGTTGTTCATTCGGTGCGGCGCACCATAACGTACTTGTTTCTTTTGTACGTTGCAAGTCAAGAGTTTATAACTTTTAACCCTACTAACCTCTTTAACACTCTGCTGGCAGAATTTAAAAAGGAACAGCTGTGAGGTTGAAAGATCCGATATTTAACTAAGAGATAGGGATAAGGAATTTATGTTTCATGTGGCAGGGATGGCGTGTTTTTGCAATCTTATACTAGAAGGCTCCAACCGAGTAACGGAAACATTTGCAAGGTTGCAGAAGATTATTTGACTCGAATAAGGGTAGTATACTTCAACCAAATATTTTAAAGTATTTGAGGATCTGTGGATAACGTTGTCTTTAGAAACCTGCGATGAATGCTTCAGGGACTGTACCTTGAAGTCTTGGTTTCAAGGTTAAAGTCGACTGCGGAAATGTGAAAAAACGCTCTCACACGAAAGCACATTTGTGGGCGGGTGGGTAACGTTTACTCACCGGGGCACATTACCCTACACTCATTTACGGCATCCGGCGGAGCGTTGCAGACTGCAGGTGATTAAAGACGGATGAAACCTTAGCATCAGTTGCCATCACTATGGGTGAAAAGCAAAGCCGTACTGCGAAAAGTGAGGGGCCATACAGTTTGCCGTTTTGCGGCAGTCACAGGTTGACCACTTCGCACCGCTGGCACAATGGCTTTAAGGGGCAGAGTCAGCACTGTCACACTTTTTTAAACACTGGCCGTTGAGTAAGCGTAATTCAATCCAATTCAGCCTCATTCAACAAAATTGAAAAATACCCGCTGATCGTTGCGCTTGCTGTGTCTGTCACTCAGTGAAAAGTAGCAGCCCTTGTTCTGAGCGATAGACAGGCGCGTTGTCTGAAGCGTGTGAGCAAGGTACCATGACCACTCCGGCCGGCCGGAGCAAAATCGCGTCACCCGCAGTTCGCTGTGGCAGGTCCCGTACGCTTAAGACCGTCACGATGCTCACTCATAAGTGGACCACCAACGACTTCGCCTTGCATCCAGAGGTGGCGGAACAATGGACCATGCGCCCTGAATTCGCCGGAGCTGACGAGGCTAACAGGAAGTGCTGCCTCTTTGTGTAGCTGATGGGATACTCCGAAGACTCCAAGAAGTACGTGTCCGCCTAATCAGAGATTTATGATGCTGAGTTCAAGGATTTCGTGGCTAAGGTCGAGTTTTCTATCCTCAACGCTAAGGCGGAGGAGACGAACCGGTTGTTTGGCTCTTTCCGCTACTCTAACACCACTTCAGGTTAGGGCACTCGGAAGGCATTCGTAAGAGGCGTGGGGCTCGACGCCGACGAGAAGTTACGGCTCCACGGCGCGTTTAGAATCGTGCGCTTAATGAGCGCTGTCGCGGGCCCGGTAACCACCTCTAGTGTGAAGTAACTGCCCTGGAAGATCTGCCGCAGCGCCAGTTGTCACAAGACCGCGGCCGTCGCTCAGCGGTGGAAAGTGCAGCAACGTCGTCCTCCGAGTCGGCGGGCGCGAGATCCGGGCCCACCCGACCGTCCTGGCGTTGCGGTCGGTCTTCTTTCCGGCCATATTTGAGTACGGCACGGTGAAAACGACGCGGGGTAGGGTGGCTATAAGGAACCTTGACCACTACGTCGTGTCCCATATGCTGGACTTCTACACTGGACGACATGGACGCAACGGCCCGGGTCTCATCGCTGGCGCGAACAACTACGCCCTGGCAGGTCTCAAAGCCATCTGCAAGAGGTCGCTGTGAGCACGGGTGACCGTCGAAAGTGCCGCGGACCTGTTGTTGCTCCCTGACGAGCAAAGCGTGGGTAGGGTAAAGGCGAGCGCATTGGACATTTTTACGCCCGCCCACGACGTGATGGACACCCCTGGCTGAAAGGCGCTCAGCCAACAGCGACCCGAAATCCATGCCGAGGCCTTCGGGTGACTCGCCACTCCTCTGCCTCATTAAAGCATTCCTCGAGAGTGACCGAGAAAGTGGAAATATGTTGCCTTGTATTGCATATATGCTTAGGGGCCATTGTCTGTTTGGAGTTAGGGAAATTGCTAGCGGTTGATAGAAAGTGTCTGCCTTGAGCACAGCTCTAGGGTGGCTGTAACGGAACTTTTACCTCGATGTCGTGTCTGAGATGCTGCAGTTCATCTACACTGGCTCGGTTGACATCGACGGAACGCCCCGGGGTCTCATCGGTGCTGCGGACAAGTACACCCTGGGAGGCCTCCAAGCCATGTGCGAGAGGTCGCTCTGAGCACAGATCACCGTCGACAGTGCCGCGGCGGTGTTGTTGCTGGCTAACCAGCAAAGCGTCGGTAGGCCAAACGCGGGCGCATTGGACATTCTTACGCAGGCCCACGACGTAAAGGACACCCCTGGCTGAAAGGCGCTTAGGCTACAGCGGCCCGAAATCCTTGCCGAGGACTTAATGAGACTCGCAACTGCTCTGCTTCAACAAAGCTTTGCTCGTGAGTGTCAGAGGGAAGGGAAATGTGTTGGCTGGTGCTGCATATGCTTAGGGGTCCTTGTCTCTTGTTTTATTTTGGCAATATTTGCCGTTGATGGTAAGTGTCTGCCTTGAGCAGAGCTCTAGGGAAATTCATTTGTTTTTTTGTGTTTGTTTAAAGAAGCGAAGACAAAATGCAAGTTAAACAGGACATTTTGTCCATGATACCATTATCCTAAATTTCAAAGAATTAATGAATGACTGGATGAATGAACGAATCTTGAATAAAATAGATATATTAAGAACATATTTAGCAGTGGGAAAGAGGAATAAAATATTGCCGCCAACCATACATTGGGTTTGTTTATTTGTGTTTTGATTTTACCGCCCGGCTGCGCCGTTTTGTGTTATCTCTGCGCCAAGGGAAGCGCGTGTTCCATTCTTTCTTTCTGTGCCGCATGTGTTATCTGTTGTGATAGGGAGAGCATTCCGATCTAACGTGAAGAGCCCAGAATAATCTTCTTGGATCTACTATGTTCTCGATGTGAATCGACGTTTCGAGAACCGCGCGCGCCGAAAGATAAAACGCCTGCAGTGCGGGCGCCGGAGCATTCAATTCTGCGACGCTCGCCGACGCAAGTGACTCTGTTGACCGCTGCTTCGCCGCCTCTGTATTCTTTTGAGTTGTTAGGGGAGCACAAGTTCGCTCCAATAAACTTGTTTCTCCTTCAAGACAACTGCGTCGTCCTTGTCTTCGTGACATCTGGTGAAGGTGCTGGGTACTCACCCTTTATGCTCACAACGACATCTGGAAGCCGCCAAGCCAGTCCAACCAGAGAAAGCCGCCGACTGCAAGAATTGCTACCCGAGTTCGGTCTTATGCCAGAAGGGCCCAAGAGAAGAAACGCTGCAACCAACACCATGGTGCAAGAAACAACGTCGCCAATCGCCCTGCAGCAGCCCCGGGAACCGCCATCGTTCCGGGGAGCCCCCGCTGAAGACCCCGAGGAATGGTTGGGGAAGCTGGAGCGCGTCCGGACCTTCAACAGGTGCGACGATGAAGAAACCTTCCGGCACGTTTTCTTTTACTTGGAAGATTCGGCTCGCACTTGGTTCGAGAACCACGAGAGCTCCTTGACAAATTCGGCTCAGTTCAAAAGCGAGTTCACTAAGACCTTCGCTACCGTGGTCAGAAAAGAACGCGCAGCGCTTTTAATTGAAACTCGAACGCAGCAGCCCAACGAAGGGGTAGTGATCTTTGTTGAGGAGATGAAGAGGTTGTTTCGACGTGCGGAATTGGAGATGACAGAAGAAAAGGGTAACGCAGGAGCTTTTTGCTTCCCTTGTCCGCAATCCTCCAAAGACGGTGGCCGAATTCGCGTCTTAGGCGGCCGCGATGGAGAAGACGCTGGAAGTTCGAACGAGGCAGTACGATCGCCTGGTCAACGTGCTGGTTTCCGAGACGATCGGTGCCGGGGCTACAAGCTCCGACACACTGCGTGAGACCATCCGAGCAGTGGTCAGGGAGGAGCTTCGGAAGCTTTTTCCGACGACGCCGCAACCTCAAGTGGCTTCCCTGACTGACGTCATCCGCGATGAGGTTCAACACGCTTTGGGCACTTCTATACCATCCGAGGCACCCCGCGAGCCACAGGCGATGACCTACTCCGCGGCTGTTCGTCGACCCCGCCTGCTCCAACCCGTCTACAAGAAGCTCCACCATACCGCCGTCTACTCTCGCCGCCGTCCGCACTCTCGCCACTGTCGCCGCCATCGACCATACCGCCGTACACAGCCCAAACACAGACGCCGAGGAAGACTGACGTTTGGCGAACGCCAGCTCATCGTCCGCTGTGCTACCATTGCGGAGAGGCCGATCACTTCTATCGTCGCTGCCCGTACAGGAGACTCGGACTGCGTGATTTCTCCGTCGACGCCCCACGCCCGCGACCCGGCCAGCGCCCTACTGAGATCGACGAATACCTGTCCATCACCAACCGAGGACCAGCCCGCTCACACCGATCGCCATCGCCCTACCCATACCAGTCGCCTAACCGCCGTAGCAATGCTGATTTCGCACGTGGAAGGTCCCCCAGCCCACGCGGGGGAAACTAAAAGCAGCAACTTCTGGAGGTGAAGTTGCTCTACGGCGAAAAACTGGAAACCCTCCAACGACGCAAGCACGCGCCGAAGACAGTGATTAACGACATGCCCTCATCCCGACGACCCGACCTAGCCCTGAGAAGACTCCTGAACACGACGACAGCTACACGGCGCGACGCGTACCCGACCTGACCGAGACGTCCGTTGAGAAGACGACGACAACGACGATGCACAGTGCCCGACCGTCAACACGTACAAGCAGAGATACGACGCCCCGACGAACCCGGAACTCGAGGAAGACTGCATCTGACGTCAAGGTGTCCATCGACGGCTTTGACGTAGTCGCCCTCGTAGACACGGGAGCTGACTATTCGGTAATGAGCGGACCGTTTGCGTCTACACTGAAATAAGTTATGACCAGATGGGACGGTCCGCACATACGCACAGCAGGAGGCCACCTCGTGACGCCAAGTGGAACGTGCACATCGCGCGTCACCATAGACGGCACAACGTACCCTGCGGCGCTCGTCATCTGCCTAACTGCTCTCACGACGTAATTATTGGAATGGACTTTTTGATGGACAACGGTGCAATAATCGGTCTGCAAACCAAGTCAATAACTTTTTCCCCCAATCACCCCATGACCCCGGAACCGAACCCCGAACGACGTGCTCCTGTAAGGATTGCCGATGATCATGTCACCCTGCCACCCCGCGCAAGCTTGATGGTCGCAGTCTACTGTGAAGATGCTGCTGCTGACGTCGACGCTATCGTAGACAGTGATGAAAGGGTGCTTCTCGACCATGGTGTGTCGGTCGCAAGAGGCATTGCGCGCTTCAAGGAACACCAATCCCACATTTGGGCTAGTAATTTCACCGAGGAGTACCAGCATTTAAACAAGGGCGCGGCAATTGCATTCCTCGAAGAAACGCAAGAAGCCAGTGACGTGATCGCGGTCGCCGACTTTGAACGCACACCCGTAGAAACCTTCAAGCTCGCGCAGCCCTTCGACGTGAATCCGGCGCTACCGCAAGAACAACGGAACAAATTATTGGCTTTGCTGCGTCGCTATAGCGAATGCTTTTCGTCAAGCGCAAACCTACGTCAGACCCCTCTAGCGAAGCACCGAATAATAACCGAAGATGGAGACCGACCAACCCGACAGTCACCGTACCGCGTCGTTTCACACGAACGGGAATCCATCCGGACTCAAGTCGACGACATTATACAGCAATCGAAAAGCCCCTGGGCTGCGCCGGTCGTACTCGTGAAGAAAAAAGACGGCACATTAAGGTTTTGTGTCGACTACCGGCGACTGAACAAAATCACGAAAAAGTACGTGTACCCCCTCCCCCGAATCGACGACGCCCTCGACCACCTCTGCCACGCGAAGTACTTCTCCTCGATGGACCTGAAGACCGGCTACTGGAAAATTGAAGTGGACGAAAGAGACCGAGAGAAGACTGCATTTATAACACCAGACTGCCTATACGAGTTCAAGGTGCTGCCGTTTGGGCTGTACACAGCACCAGCGACGTTTCAGAGAGTCATGGACACTGTGCTAGCTGGCCTTAAGTGGCACACCTGCCTCGTATACCTCGACGACGTAGTGGTATTCGCCCGGACTTTCGACGAACACCTTGCAAGGTTGGAGTCTGTACTCGAGGCCATTCGTACGTCGGGGTTGACGCTGAAGCCTGAAAAGTGCCGTTTCGCATACGGGGAAGTCAAGTTCTTGGGCCACGTCGTCAACGCCGCGGGAGTCCTACCTGACCCGGCAAAAACTTCAGCCATTGCGAACTTCCCAAGGCCGAAAGACAAGAAAGGCGTGCGAAGATTTCTCGGGCTGTGCGCATACTACCGGCGCTTCGTCGCAAACTTCGCACGCATTGCAGAGCCACTCACGTGCTTGACGAAAGATAGCACCCCTTTCAGCTGGGAAAACGACCAAGAAAAAGCATTCTGCGAGCTGCAAAAACGCCTGCAAAGCCCGCCCGTGCTCGCTCATTTCGGCGAAAATGCCGAAACGGAAATGCACACGGACGCCAGTGATATAGGCTTGGGTGCCGTCCTTGTCCAAAAGCAAAGCGGCTGCGAAAGGGTAATCGCCTATGCCAGCCGTGGTCTGTCGAAGGAGTAGAAAAACTATTCTTCCTCTGAGAAATTGTGCCTGGCTATTATATGGGCGATTTCAAAATTTCGCCCATACGTGTATGGAAGGCCATCCAAGGTTGTAACAGACCACCATGCGCTGTGTTGGCTTGCCCATTTGAAGGACCCCTCTGGCCGTCTTGGGCGGTGGAGCTTGCGCCTTGAAGAGTTTAACGTTACAATCGTCTATAAATCCGGCAGGAAACACTCCGACGCCGACTGCCTGTCCCGCGCCCCCGTCGACCCACCACCACAAGAGTGATGAAGACAGCGCGTTCTTCGGGATCGTGACGGAGAGCGACCTAGCCACCCAGCAGCGTGCCGACCCCGACTTACGCGTCATAATCGAGTACCTCGAGGGATGCAACGTTGCCGTTCCTAGGAGCTTCAAACGCAGCTCACCAGCATTCAGCCTGAGAAACTCCGTCCTCGTGAAGAAGAATTTCAGCCCCGGAACAAGAGCGAATTACCTTCTCTTCATCCCCGCGGACCTTCGTGACGAAATTTTGGAAGCGTGCTACGACGACCCGTCTTCCGGACATCTCGGCACAGCCCGCACTATTGGAAAAATCAAGGCGAGGTACTACTGGTCCGGCCTTACCTCTGACGTCACCCACTACGTCCGGAGCTGCCGTGACTGCCAGCGACGAAAAACGCCGCCGACAAGACCCGCCGGACTTCTGCAACCGATCGCCTTCCCATCGAGACCATTTCAACAGATTGGAATGGACCTTTTAGGCCCGTTCCCTACGTCACGATCACAGAACAAGTTAATTGTCATAGCGACAGACTACATGACGCGCTACGCAGAGACCGCCGCTCTTCCGAGGGGGACTGCACAAGAAGTGGCAAAGTTCTTTATAAGCCAAGTCGTGGTGCGACATGGAGCCCCAGAAGTCCTAATCACAGACCGCGGAACGGCATTTACTGCGGAGCTGATGCAAAGAGTATTACGCTACAGCAACACGGATCACCGAAGAACGATGGCGTACCACCCCCAAACGAACGGACTAACAGAACGTCTGAACAAGAAAATCGCAGATATGCTGTCAATGTACGTTGACGTTGAACATAAGACTTAGGACGAAGTGCTCCCGTATGTCACGTTTGCGTACAACACGGCTATCCAGGAGACGACGCAGCTGACGCCGTTGGAGCTTGTCTACGGTAGAAGGCCGACTACGATGCTCGACGCCATGCTTCCGCAAGTAGAAGACGACGACCTCAACGCCGACGTCCACGGATATCTGCAACGTGCGGAGGAGGCCCGCCAGCTCGCTCGAGTTCGTATAACGGACCAGCAGCTGGTGTATGCGGGCCGCTACAACCTCCGACGCCGAGACGCCGAGTACCAACCAGGGGATCGCGTGTGGGTTTGGACTCCCATATGACGACGCGGACTCGGTGAGAAGCTCCTGCGACGGTATTTCGGACCCTACCAGATTCTACGACGTGTTGGCCAACTTACCTACGAAGTGATCCCCGACGGTGACTCCGGCACATCACGACAACGCACGCGGCCTGAAGTCGTCCACGTGGTTCGCTTAAAACCTTTCTACGGACGATAACGAATTTTATTTTTATTTTCGGACTGTAGCTTATGTTAGCATCGGGTAGATACTCTTATAGGGGGTAATGCCGCGAACCATACATTGGGTTTGTTTATTTGTGTTTTGCTTTTACCGCCCGGCTGCGCCGGTCTGTGTTATCTCTGCGCCAAGGGAAGCGCGTGTTCCATTCTTTCTTTCTGTGCCGCATGTGTTATCTGTTGTGATAGGGAGAGCATTCCGATCTAACGTGAACAGCCCAGAATAATCTTCTTGGATCTACTATGTTCTCGATGTGAATCGACGTTTCAAGAGCCACGCGCGCCGAAAGATAAAAAGCCTGCAGTGCGGGCTCCGGAGCATTCGATTCTGCGACGCTCGCCGACGCAAGTCACTTTGTTGACCGCTGGTTCGCCGCCTCTGTATTCTTTTGAGTTGTTAGGGGAGCACAAGTTCGCTCCAATAAACTTGTTTCTCCTTCAAGACAACTGCGTCGTCCTTGTCTTCGTGACAATATATACCGTTGGACTTCGGAGAAGATTCGCTTGGCACACACTGCGGGGCCATGACTGTCTAGCAGTTCATTAAAAAAGACTGGGGGCTCATGCCGACTGAGATAAAAAACCTGTTCAACGGCTTTACCACTGCACTCATTATAAAACGGGACGGTCACTGAGGCGATCGCATCCCGGAGGAACGTGACCTTGCACTCTCACGGCCTTTCTTAGCATGCTTATGGCTCTGTATGTGTTGAAAAACCTATGTTTGTTTGTTAGTTTCCAAGCGCCCTCGTATGGTTATTGGCACTACGGTAAGTGCCAGTCAACACGCAGTATATCCAAGAAGAACCTGTGGGGTTTCCCTGATAACGATCCCCTTGTACTGCATGCACTTTGGCACTGAGCAGCTTGAGGTGTTGTCGCATCGCATGATGCAGAACAGGATTGCTGTCACATGGCACGATGCA
Source organism: Haemaphysalis longicornis (assembly GCF_048455015.1). Lineage (NCBI taxonomy): Eukaryota > Metazoa > Arthropoda > Arachnida > Ixodida > Ixodidae > Haemaphysalis > Haemaphysalis longicornis. The sequence goes on from NW_027526335.1 coordinate 216,195,827, forward strand.
GAGGTGCTGCAAAATGCCATGATTCAGAGAAGCCGTGAGGTGCTACGGGGACACAGGCGGATGGACTGAAGGACCACTGCTGGAACGCCATAGCAGAAAACGGCAACGCCTCCGACGTGCGTGATAGCGGACTATTGAAATGTGCAGTAAGCGCTACGTAATAGTGCTGCAGCACCCGGTGGGCCTGAACAATGCTTACTATAAGAATTTCTAATGAAGTTGTGAGGGAGTCATGACGAGTATATAAAGGTCATAGCAATGTTTTGACATCCTATTTAGTGCTGGATTTGTCTATAAAGGCGGCCTGTTTTTGTGTCTTACTTCAAAGAATAACTGGTGTAATGCCTAAGGAATGCGTTGACACGGTGATGATGTAGCGGAAGTGCCCTGAAACACCAGAAATACCGGTAAAGCAGACAGCATCCCAACCGCATTGCAGAGAGCCTACAGCGATTACTTAAGCCGCCCATTGTGCCTCCAGGATGAGATGAGCTTTTGCGAACAGCATCTTTACCTTTTCGTGGAGTTCATTAGTTTTCAAGCCGCCAAAATGGCATACGCGCTTTAGCATTCCTCTGAAAATGGGGCCACAGGAGCTATTTTTCAATCGAGGCGCAAAATCCATCTGGTAAATAAATATGAACTGCAATGTAATGCCTAGCTGGGCAAGTTAGTTACTGTCACTTCAATAAGAAGCCATTTAAAAGGCGTCCTGAAATACCTTCCGCCGTTGCGTGAATCTACATGTAACCAGATAAAGTAATCTTCCGCAAGAATTTTGTTGAGGCGATGAATATTAGCTGAGAAATCATAAATCAAAAAACGCGCATTATCTTTGCGCCGCGTTTTCTGCTCTTTTCTACTTATTCTTCTCTGTTGAAGGCGCGCGAGCACTCCCTCCCATGGTACTGCGCTCCTCAGCGGTGACGTACTTCCGTTATTACGCTCCTTAGACTGCCGTCTCCTAGGGGCACGCTTTGTTGACACCATGAATCACGCACTCCGCTCATGGCTGGAGAAGTGAATGAAAAATCTGGCCGCATGTGTGCGGCGGCCTGGCCTTGCCCTTTCGGGGTGTTCGTTGCTGCAGTTGCTATCGGCGGCGAACTCGCAGCCGCACGGGGAGGATCGTGCGATCGTTCCCTATGATGCACCGCGCACTGTTTATCCAAAAAGCGCCGTATCAGATGTGGCCTCGCTGGTGGCGGGTCTTATTTTGCGGCGGTTGGTAGTTCCTGCCAGCGGCATGTGAAAAACACATTTTAAACCGATACAGAACCCGTTCACAAAATGCTTCAATCATGTGACCAGTTCAGCTTAGGGTAACGCGTGGTGGAGAGAGGCAACATTGGCAAAACATGCTCCGCCGCGGCTCTGAGGTTTCTAGCGCTGGGGCGAGCGCCATTTTTTTGACAATCTCAAACATCAGTTGCCTTGGCAACAAGGCACAAACCGCTATAAAAGTCAGTTACCGTTGCGTGATCCCAGTTCAGCTCGGGGCCCCATCTCGCGACATGTGGGCACTGCAGGCGTACCACTCTCTCCAATTGGAAAGTGCGAGATTCGTTTGACATTACAGGAGGCGCTGGGGGGTGTGTTGTGGACGCCTTTGTTTCGCGATGAAATGCGAAGTTGTGCTTCTGCGGGTGGATAGTGCTTCCCATGGTCTGGATTATCTTTCTCGAGCGACGTACGACTGAACCTCGCATGTGGTATGTGCAGTGTGCGTGGCTAAAGCCATCTCGGCTTGTGCCCCAGAGTTAAGATACTTGCTGTTCGTTGCCGCAAACCGCGCGCGAGGTGAGTGCCGAATTTACGACGGGCAGGAGGACGCAACCCATCGTCTGTCAATCGCGGTTCAGACTTGCAACGCATGTTGTGACGTTGTGTTCGTTCGAAATGCATCTCTGGATTGCTTTGAAGTTGAATAAAATGTATGCGTCAAACCCATGCATTCGGCTCAGGGCGTTCTCTGTGATTGCACGAAAGAATTGCCACGGGGCTTTGACGCTTTCGTTATGGAATGTACCCAGGTAAGAGAATATCCATATCGTGTTATAGCTGTGTTGCATTGAATACAAACGGTTAAGCGTTTGTTTACACTTGTTTCGTTTGTCGTAAATTGTCCAAGCACTCCGCTGGCAGATCAGCCGGTGACCCGACGCTGAGCAGACGACTCATCTCTTTGCCGCAAGTGCGTGAAAAGCCGCCCAATAGGAGGATCTCTAGCTCATGACGAGCATCTGGGAATCGATGACGTAGACAGGTGAAGATGGCGGCGTCCAAAAACACGAAGGGAAGGGTGAGAAAAAAGCCACAAACTTTGCAACAAAAGTGTGAGCTTTCCGCTGAGCGTAAAAGAGTAATACCTGGCACAGATGACGTTGACGACCCAATCTAACGATTGCGCTAATTCTTTTAGTGTGCTCAAAACACCTTTCAGGGCCCCTTTAATGGATGTTTATTCGGTAGGGCGTACCATAACTTACATGTTTCGTTTGTATGTTGCAAGTCAAGATATTGTAACTTAACCCTACTAACCTCTTCGACACTCTCTTCTGGCACAGTTTAAAAAGGAACAGCTGTGCCATTCAAATATCCCGTGTTTACTATGAGAGAGGAATAAAGAATTCATGTTTCATGTGGCAGGGATAGTCGAAGGCTCTAACCAAGTAACCGAAACATTTGCAAGGTTGCAGAAGAAAATTTGACTCGAGTAAGCGTAGAATATTCCAACCCAATATCTTAAGTATTTGAGGATCTGTGAACAACATTGTCTTTAGGGACCTGCGATGAATGCTTCAGGGACTGTACTTTGAAGTCTTGGTGGCAAGATTAATGTCGACTGCGGAAATGGGAAAAAACGCGCTCACACGAAAGCACAGTTACGGGCGGGTGGGTAACGTTTACTTACTGGGCCACATTACCCCACACTCATTAACGGCAGCCGGCGGAGCGTTCAGACATCCGATGAATAAAGACGAATGAAACCTTAGCATCAGTTGCCATCACTATGGGTGAAAAGCAAATCCACACTGCGGAAAGTCAGGGGCCATACAGACTGCCGTTTTGGCGGCAGTCACAGGCTGACCACGTCGCACCGCTGGCAGAATGGCTTTAAGGGACAGATTCAGCACTGTCACACTTTTTTAAACACTGGCCGTTGACTGAGCGTAATTAAATCCAATTCAACCTTATTTAACACCATTGAAAAATACTCGCTGGTGGTTTTGCTTGATGTGTCTGTCACTCAGTGAAAAGTAGCAGCCCTTGTTCTGAGCGATATACAGGCGCGTTGTCTGAAGCGTGTGAGCAGGGTACCATGACCACTCCGTCCGGCCGAAGCAAAATCACGTCACCCGCAGTTCGCTCTGGCTGGTCCCGTACACGCATGACCATCACGATGCTCACTCACAAGTTGAGCATCGACGACTTCGCCGACCTTCCGCCGTGGTTACAAGACGCCATACGCAGTTACGACAAGGACATTCAACTCTCAGCCGTCCAGCAGGTCCTAACGGCTCTCGAACGGCAGCACCGGAGAGAAAGCTGCGGGCCGACGCCCTCCCTTCGGGGACAAGGGTGTCCACCCCCGCAGTGAGTAACGAGTGTTGCTTAGTAGAATGCCACCAGGATCGACGAGTGGCTACGTCCGGGCGTAGTGGAGACATTACGCCTGTTGCCGGCGATCATTAAAGTCTCTTTCACTTCACTTCACTTGCATCCAGAGGAGACAGGACAATAGACCACCCGCCCTGCATTCGGTGGAGCTGACGAGGCTAAGAGGATGTGTCGCCTCTTTGTGTACCCGATGGGATACTCTGAAGACTCCACGAAGTACGTGTCCGCCTAATTAGAGATTTAGGATGACGAGTTCAAGGATTTCGTGGCTAAGGTCGAGTTCTCTATCCTCAACCCTAAGGGGCAGGAGAAAAACTGGTTGTTTGGCTCTTTCCGCTACTCTAACACCACTCCAGATTGGGGCTGTCGGAAGGTATCAGAAGGAGGCGAGGGGCTCGACGCCGACGAGAAGTTACGGCTCCACGGCGCGTTTAGAATCGTGCGCCCAATGAGCGCTCTCGCGTGCCCGGTAACCACCTCTGGTGTGCAGTAACTGCCCTGTAAGATCTGCCCCAGCCCCAGTTGTCACAAGATCGCGGCCGTCGCTCAGCGGTGGAAAGTGCAGCAACGTCGTCCTCAGAGTCGGCGGGCGCAGAGATCCGCGCTCACCCGAGCGTCCTGGCGGTGCGGTCGGTAGTCTTCCCAGCCATATTTGAGTACGGCATGGTGAAAAAGACGCGGGGCAGGGTGGCTATAACGAACCTTGACCACGACGTCGTGTCCCATATGCTGGACTTCTACACTGGACGACATGAACACAACGGCCCGGGTCTCATCGCTGGCGTGAACACCTACGCCCTGGCAGGGCTCAAAGCCATGCGCAAGACGTCGCTGTGAGCACAGGTGACCGTCGAAAATGCCGCGGACCTGTTGTTGCTCGCTGACGACCAAAGCCTGGATAGGGTAAAGGCGAGCGCAATGGACATTTTTACGCACGCCCACGACGTAATGGACGCCGCTGTCTGAAAGGCGCTCAGCCATCCGGGGCCCGACAACCTTGCCGAGGCCTTCGGGCGACTCGCCACTGCTATACCTCATTAAAGCTTTCTTCGTGAATGACAGCAAGTGGAAATACGTTGGCTGGTACTGCATATATGCTTAGGGGCCATTGTCTTTTTTGTTTTAGGGACAATGCCAGCGGTTGATAGAAAGTGTCTGCCTTGAGCAGAGCTCTAGGGTGGCTGTAACGGACCTTGACCGCGACGTCGTGTCTCAGATGCTGCAGTTTATCTACACTGGCTCGGTAGACATCGACGCAACGCCCCCGGGTCTCATCGGTGCCGCGGACAAGTACACCCTGGAAGGCCTCCAAGCCATGTGCGAGAGGTCCCTGTCAGCACAGATCAACGTCGAAACTGCCGCGGCCCTGTTGTTGCTGTCTGACCAGAACGGCGCGGATCGGCTAAAGGCGAGCGCCATGGACGTCATTCTGACGCAGGCCCAGGGCTTAAAGGACACCCCCGGCTTAAAGGCGCTCAGCCAACAGGGACCAGAAATTCTTGCCGAGACCTTCGGGTGACTCGCCACTGCTCTGCCTCAACAAAGCATTGGTCGTGAGTGTTAGAGGAGGTGGAAATATGTTGGCTCGTGCTGCATATGTTTAGAGGGTCATTGTCTCTTGTTTTATTTTGAAAAATACAATGTTGATGGTAACTATCTGCCTTGAGCAGAGCTCTAGGGAAATTCAGTTGTTTTTGGTTGTTGAAAGAAGCGAAGACAAAATGCAAGTTAAACAGGACATTTCGTTCATGGTACCATTATCCTAAATTTCAAAGAATTTATGGGTGAAAAGCAAAGCGGTACTGCAAAAAGTCAGGGGCCGTACAGTTTGCCGTTTTGGCGGCAGTCACAGGGTACCATGACCACTTCGGCCGGCCGAAGCAACATCACGTCACCCCCAGTTCGCTCTGGCTGGTCCCGTACGCGCATGACCGTCACGATGCTCACTCACAAGTTGACCATCGACAACTTCGCCTTGCATCCAGAGGAGATGGGACAATGAACCACGCGCCTCGCGTTCGCCGGAGCTGATGAGGCTAAGAGGAAGTGCTGCCTCTTTGTGTACCACATGGGATACACCGAACACTCCAAGAAGAAGGTGTCCGCCTAATTACAGATTTAGGATGACGAGTTCAAGGATTTCGTGGCTAAGGTCGAGTTCTCTATCCTCAACGCTAAGGGGAAGCTGTGAACCGGTTATTTGGCTCTTTCCGCTACTCTAACACCACTCCAGATTGGGGCTGTTATAAGGTATCAGAACGAGGCGTGGGGCTCGACGCCGACGAGAAGTTACGGCTCCACGGCGCGTTTATAATCGTTCGCTCAATGAGCGCTGTCGCGGGCCCGGTAACCACCTCTGGTGTGAAGTTACTGCCGTGTAAGATCTGCCGCAGCGCCAGTTGTCACAAGACCGCGGCCGTCGCTCAGCGGTGGAAAGTGCAGCAACGTCGTCCTCAGAGTCGGCGGGCGCGAGATCCACGCCCACCCGAGCGTCCTCGCGGTGCGGTCGGTCGTCTTCCCGGCGATATTTGAGTACGGCATGGTGAAAAAGACGCGGTGCAGGGTGGCTATAACAAACCTTGACCACGACGTCGTGTGCCATATGCTGGACTTCTACACTGGACGACATGGACGGAATGGCCCGGGTCTCATCGCTGGCACGAACACGTACGCCCTGGCAGGGCTCAAAGCCATGCGCAAGAGGTCGCTGTGAGCACAGGTGACAGTTGAAAGTGCCGCGGACCTGTTGTTGCTCGCTCACGAGCAAAGCCTGGATAGGGTAAAGGCGAGCGCAATGGACACTTTTACGCGCGGCCATGACGTGATGGACACCCCTGTCTGAAAGGCGCTCAGCCAACAGGGGCCCGACAACCTTGCCGAGGCCTTCGGGCGACTCGCCACTGCTATGCCTCATTAAAGCTTTCCTCGTGAGTGACAGAGAAAGTGGAAATATGTTGGCTGGTACTGCATATATGCTTAGGGGCCACTGTCTGTTTTGTTTTAGGGACAATACCAGCGGTTGACAGAAAGTGTCTGCCTTGAGCACAGCTCTAGGGTGGCTTCAACGGAACTTGACCGCGACGTCTTGTCTCAGATGCTGCAGTTCATCTACACTGGCTCGGTTGACATCGACGCAACGCCCCCGGGTCTCATCGGTGCCGCGGACAAGTACACCCTGGGAGGCCTCCAAGCCATGTGCGAGAGGTCGCTGTGAGCACAGATCACTGTCGAAAGTGCCGCGGCCCTGTTGTTGCTGGCTGACGAGCAAAGCGTGGGTAGGCCAAAGGCGAGCGCATTGGACCTTCTGACACAGGCCCACGACGTAAAGGACACCTCTGGCTGAAATGCGCTCAGCCTACAGCGGCCCGAAATCCTTGCCGAGGCCTTAGGGAGACTCGCCACTGCTTTGCTTCAACAAAGCTTTGCTCGTGAGACTCAGAGGGAAAGGAAATATGTTGGCTGGTGCTGCATATGCTTAGGGGGTCATTATATCGTTTTTTTTGACAATGTTGGCCGTTGATGGTAAGTGTCTGCCTTGAGCAGACATTCACCAGGGAAATTCATTTCTTTTTTGTGCTTGTTCAAAGAAGCGAGGACAAAATGCGAATTAAATAGGACATTTCGTCCATCCTACCATTATGCTAAATTTCAAAGAATTAATGAATGTATGTATGAATGAACGAAACTTAAATAAAATAGAAATATTAAGAACATATTTAGCAGTAGGAAAAATGAATAAAATATATACCGTTGGACTGCGAAGACGATTCGCCTGACACACACTGCGGAGCCATGACTGTCTAGCAGTTCATTAAAAAAGACTGGGGGTTCATGCCGACTGAGATAAATAAAAAGAACCTCTGTTCAACAGCGTTACCACAGCCCTCATTATCAACGGAACGGTCACTGAGCCGATCGTATACAGGACGAGCGTGAGCCTGCAATCTTTCATAGACTTTCTTAGCATGCTGATGGCGCTGTATTTGTTCAGAAATATATGTCCCTTTGTTAGTTTCCAAGCGCCCTTGTATGGTTATTGGCACTAGGGTAAGTGCCTGTCACCACACAGTATACGCCTCGAGCGCTGCCTGTATGATAATTTCTATTGGTTTCCCCTTTGTATCGGGGTAATGACATGTCATCTTACCAAAAAGGACTAATATACATATGTTTTACACTTTTGGTTCAATACTAGCGCTGCTTAGGGCAGGCACAAAAAGCTTATTAGGCACAAAATACTTTTTTTTTCTGTTACAGGTGGTAACTGTCCTAGGCAATATTCCCCTCTCTGCTTTTCGTCCACCAGCATTCTACGGGCGCCACTGAAATCCCCCTAGCGGCCCGTTTCGAAAGCAGTCGCGGGAGTCGCCGCCACGCTCACCACTGTCGCCGTTACTTTCGAGGCACGTTCGCGGCTGATATTTTCCGTTTGTATGCGTTGGAAATACTTTATGTGGAGCAGTCACTCTGTTCGCAAATGTGGTATATTTACGAGACTGTAAATACTTCTGACGCGAGATTACTACGGTAAATTCGGCCCGCATAAGCGCAAAGTGTGTGTCAAAAGCCGGCGTAACGAAACCGGGATATATGCATGGAGCTGATTGTAATTCCACTGCCCTGAAATTTACTACAGGTATCTCCGTAAGCAGTGTTTATTCAGATGCTTATGCTATGGCTACACATTGCGATGTAAATCGGTTTCGTGTGCTTTAACAATATAGCGGAGCACTCATACCTGACAGTCCGCCAGTTACGCTTCATATCTCGGATATTGATCACTACCCTGAACAAGGCAATGTGGCATAAATATCACGGATATTCTACGCAATAAGTACGATGGATAATGCAAAATCACATGCTAGAATCAGCACACAGGATTTGGGGCTGGGAGGTGTGCTGTCCCAAAGAGTAATCGGTAACATATATACTCCGCTTATATCCGCGGCCGTCACTAAACGCTTCTTTGAAACATCATATGACACAGGAAGCCTGCAGAATTTAGCGCAGAAGTAAAATCAGAGGGCTTTATCGGATACAACACTCTTCCAACGACGCCTTGTATTGCTTGTGAACTTCCTTACTTTATACTTCAAAAAATGTGTCCGCCGAGTGATCAGCTGTTCGTTAAAGTCGAAAAACAAAATAAAGGGGAACGCGCAGATTGTGTGGGATTTACTAAAACGGCCTTTCCTTGATTTGGCTCCGCATTTGTACACAACGATACCTAAGCGCCCCATCCATCACCTCCCCCTATTGGAAAATATCAGTGCATTTCGCATCTAGTTGGTGAAGTGAGTTCAACCTTGCGTAAGGTAAGACGAACGTCTCTAGCATTTCCGAAGCTGCACTGGGTTTTCATTCCCGCACGAACTATTGCATTGCTTCCGGACTTGATAGACCATTTATTTTTCCGTGGTTTCTTTACTCTCCTTGGTCCATGCTATCAGGCGGGAGTGGACACATATTTAGAGTACCACAGACTTGGGGTATACTTAACATGGTCGCATGGCCTCTATTTATATAAATGGCACACGTTATTGTCAGGTATTAGGTAATCACCTCACCGAATGATATTTTTGTAGGACGTATACATTCGAAACAAGGCCGAATTCGTTCGCGCTGAAAACGAAACCAACCTCTCACTGTGCCAATACCAGATCTAAACAAGACGTCAATAGAATTCACTAAAGCCTGAGAAATTCGGAGGTCACAGTGGTGATGTACCGCTCCTGTCGCAGACGCCCGTAAGAGCGGCGAAGAAGCGCGCAGTACCGCTTCCCCGGTTAGCCCTTATTGGCGTTCGAGACCTCTAAAAACTCTAATCAGGACGCAGCTGTTTTTTAAAATGCCCAAAACGTACTATTTGGTTACAGACATCACCATAACAAGATGTTTAGGGCGCGGAAAGGCAAAAGAAGCGAAATAAAACCAAAACACTGCATGAGCCGCTATCAGCTGCGCAGCGGACATCCCGTAAGCGCTGCGCAGAACCAGCGGCAGGCGGCGCAGCGATCGCGAAGCTCGAGGCGTATATCCAAGAAGAACCTGTGGGGTTTCCCTGACAACGACCCCCTTGTACTGTCTGCCCTGGGGCACTGAGCAGCTCGAGGTGTTGTCGCATCGCATGATGCAGAATAGGGTTGCTGTCACATGGCACGATGCAGAGGTGCTGCAACATAGCATGATGCGGAGAAGCCGCTAAGTGCTACAGGAACCCATGCGGATGGATTGAATGACTACTGCTGGTACGCCATAGCAGAAAACGTCAACGCCTCCGGCGTGCGTGATAGCTGACTATTGAAATGTGCAGTAATCCCACTTTAGAGTGCTGCAGCCCCCGGTGTACCTGAACAATGCTTACTAAAAGAATGTCTACTGAAGTTGTGAGGGAGTCATGAGTGTAGAAAGGTCATAGCAATGTTTTGACCTATTTACAGCTGGTTTTGTCTGTGAAGACACTGGTTTTTGAGTCTTACTTCAAAGAATAACTGGTGTAATGCCTAAGGAATGCGTTGACACGGTGATAGTGTAGCGGAAGTGCACTGAAACACCAGAAATACGGGTGCAGCAGACAGCAACCTATGCGCATTGCAGGGAGCCTAGAGCGATTACTTAAGCGGCCCATTCTGCCTGCAGCACGAGATGAGCTTTTGCGAATAGCGTCTTTACTTTTTCGTGGAGTTCATTAGTTTTCAAGCCGCCAAGATGGCATACGCGCTTTAGCATTCCTCTGAAAATTGGGCCACGAGAGCGCTTTTTCAATCGATGCGCAAAATCCATCTTGTACATAAATATGAACTGCAATGTAATGCCTAGCTGGGCAAGTTGGTTACTGTCACTTCAATCAGCAGCCATTGTAATGGATGTTCATTCCGTAGGGCGTACCATAACTTACATGTTTCGTTTGTATGTTGCAAATCAAGAGTTTATATCTGTTAACCCTACTAACCTCTTCAACAGTCTCTGCTAACAGAGTTTAAAAAGGAACAGCTGTGCGGTTCAAACATGCCGTGTTTAACTGTGAGAGAGGGATAAAGAATTTATGTTTGATGTGGCAGGGATGGCGTGTTTTTGCAATCTTACACTCGAAGGCTGTAACCGAGTAACAAAAACATTTGCAAGGTTGCAGAAGATTATTTACTCGAGTAAGCGTAGAATATTTCAACCAAATATCTTAAAGTATTTGAGGATCTGTGGAAAACATTGTCTTTAGGGACCTGCGATGAATGATTCAGGGACCATAAATTGAAGTCTTGGTGCAAAGGTTAAAGTCGACTGCGGAAATGGGAAAAAACGCGCTCACACGAAAGCACAGTTGCGGGCGGGTGGGTGTGTTTCTCTTCAAAGTACATCTGGGCTGTGAGGTACTTTGTGAGCAATCTCTACTGTGTCCTAAAGGTGTTGCATACTAGAAGACCAACTCCAGGTTACTACATTGTCGGTATGGACTGCCACTGCTGAATTGGTAGCTGGGTTTCACACTGCTCGCTTTAAGCTGATATCTTCCGAGATTGATCTGTTAATGATCTCTGTATCTCTTCCTCGGTAGTTTTCACATCAGGGTCTGCCCACCTTAAGGGGTACTTGGTACTTCTACAGTTCGCTAGTCCCTCCGCAACACTACCCATTCCTTTTTTACTGCGAAGTATATATCTAACAGGGCATCTGTAGGGGCTTGTTGGTTCTGCATTGCTTGAATGGAGAGCACTTAAACTGACTAGAACAAGGACGAGAAAGACTACAATAGAGGACGAAGCGCAACTAAACCCCCTAAATCTAAATATATCTAAACCCCCCTATAACGCCCCCTCACCCCTCAAAGCCCCCTGAATATCTCCCTCGACATGTTCCCAAACCAATCCGCTTTCTCAATTCCACTTCCTTCTCTCTTTTCACCTGGGGACCTACCCCTATATCAAGCGAGCCAGCGAAGCTAGAGGTTGCCCTGACGAAACGGCAACAATCGTGGTTTCTACCTTCCTCGAAGTTTTCTTTTCTTCTATATTGAGAAGGCCTTGAAAGACAGGTGCAAGAGGTCGTTTATTAGAAAGCGTTGCAAACGTCCCGGACCCGGAACCAGGCTGATGATGATGATGAGAGAGAGAGAGAGAGCGATCTTTAATGAAGTCTGGCGATGTTAGCTGGGCTAAAATGCCTAACTTGCTACGCCAGTTGATGACGGGATGAAGATGATGGCGATGATGTTCATGAAGTTGATGCGTACAGATACGGCGAGTTATTTACAGCGACTGGTCTAGACCTGTGTGTTTCAGGTACTCTATCAGAGCTTTGGTAGCCCTTAAAGCACGTTTGGGACAAGCCCATGGTCCTAAAACGTCCTTTAGCTGCATGTCCACGGAAAGCGGCAGTCCCAAGGTCACTGCGAGGGATACTCTTTGAGCACTGAATCGAGCACATTCACAGAGCAGGTACTGCAGGGTTTCTCGCACATCACAGTGTGGGCAGAGTGGCGACGTAACCTGTTTTATCTTGAAGAGGAAGTTGCGCGTGTATGCGACATTCAACCGCATGCGATGTAGAATTGCTTGTACCCGCTTGGGGAGTCCTGGTGGCATTTTAAATTTGCAGTTGGGATCTATGAAATATAACGGCGTGTAATGACGTGATACGTCATCCCAGGCTGCACGCTGCATATTCCATGCCACGCTGGATGCAAGTATAGATGCATGTTTCCTGGAGAATGGTATAGCTATTGCCGATCCATTATGCTTATGCGCAACGGATGCAGCAATGTCCGCCTTCACATTGCCAGTTATCCCACAATGGGCTGGAATCCACTGAAGTGCAATGTGATGGTGCGCTTAGAGAGCTTGGAGATTTAAAGCGTGTATGTCACACACAAGCTTGTCTTTTGGAAAAGATGCTAGACATTGAAGGGCAGCCCTTGAGTCTGTGAAAATGGCCCACTCTCGAGCGGGTTGCTTGACGATATGAGCGAAAGCCACCCTCAGAGCTGCAAGTTCGGTAGCCGTAGTTGACGTTCTGTGGCTGAGCATGACACTGATGGTAGTACGGGATGACGGTATCCACACCCCGATAGTGGATGATGTTGACGACACCGACCCATCAGTGTACACATGAGTGTGGTTTCTGTATATCCGCGACATGTAGTCCAGGGCGAGGAACTTTAGTGCGGGAGCCGGAATATACTCCTTCCTCGTGATACCGGGCACAGTAGTCGTGACTGGTATGGGCGGGAACATCCAGGGCGGGTGCTCAGGAAGAGAAGGCTCTTGATACACCTTCGGCAGAAATACACGCACTTCTTTGGCCCAGCTTGTCGCTAGAGGATGGCCCCGCTGTCTTGCCACAATCCGCAGACGCGTACGAAGCAACTCCTGCGTGCTTAGAGCGAGTGGTGAGAGCTGCCTGAATTCTGTCAGCGTTCCGATGGTAGAGGTTGTCTTTGGAACGCCAATGCAGACCCGCAGGACTTGTGCTTGCATGCTCTCTAGCGCTTTCACAGTTCCTTTTGATAGAGGGACCAAAGCAGGGATGCTGTAACTCATCAGGCCAACGCAAAGCGCTTTGTATACCCGTAGAAGAGAATTGACTGAACAACCGCCAGTGTTGGTGGAGAGCATGCGGAATATGCGGGCGAACGAAGTAATCTTGTCCTTGAGGTGGCGAACATGAGGCGACCAGGTGAGATTACTATCAAATGTCACTCCCAAGAACTTGTGGGTCCGGACGTATGGAATTGCGATCCCTCCAACAGTGAGGCCGTAGCGCGTAAGGTCACGCTTTGTGAAGGCCATCGCAGCACACTTATTCCCTGAAATCACTAATCCTCTAGTTGCCAGAAATGCCGCAATAGAGTCAATTGCCCGCTGCAGTCTTGACCGTAACACTCGCCTATTGCGGCCAGAACTCCATATGCAGATGTCGGCGTACAGGGAGATTTCTACCGACTTTGGCACGCATTTCTTCAGACCAAATATGGCAATGTTGAAGAGTGTAGGGTTCAGCACCCCACGCTGGGGAACACCTCGGGTCACCTGATGTAGCGATGAGTCGCCCATGTCGGTAGACATGTACACATACCTATCGGAGAGGTAGTCCGATAGCCATGCGTACATGCGGCCTCTAATTCCTAAAGACTTCAGCGCAGAGCGGATGGCTTCATGCTCGACGCAGTCATACGCTGACTTGATGTCGAGGAACACGGCAACAGCAATGTTCCGCCGACACTTTGCTTCTCTTATGCTATTTACAAGGGCGATGACGTTGTCGAGGCTGCTACGACCCTTGCGGAAACCAGACATCTGTGCCGGGTATATATTTCGGATGGTCAAATCCCAGTCCAAGCGGAGCAGCACCATCTTTTCCATCAGTTTCCCGACACAACTCAGGAGCGCTATGGGTCGGTAAGACTCGATGGCGGTTGGAACTTTACCTGGCTTTAGGACTGGGACAAGGCGAGCGTGTTTCCACCTTGGCTCTAGACGACCAGTTTCCCACGAAAGATTGAAGGCATGCAGGAGGCAACTTCTTCCCTTTTCACCTAGATGCGAGATGGTTGTGTAGGTGATGTCATCCGGGCCTGGGCAGCTGGATTTCTTGACAGAAGCCAGTGCAGCGAGCAACTCTGCCATGAAGAATGGCTCGTCCATTGGGGACACCGGGCCTGAGCATGATGTTCTCAAGAGGAGGGTTTGTAGAATGGTCATGAGGATGTTTATGAGGGGAGGAAGATAAAGCACAGGAGGTTGCCCACAATCTACGACCCGGTCGCTGTAAATAGGACGTGATGCTCAGAACGTGCTCACAATTTCCTCCTCCATGTGAAGGCGGCCTCCTGGCCGCGGTACGTCAAGAGGATCAACACATGAAAGGCTTGAGTCGTGAGACGTGCACTATTTCTGTGCCACGGAAGTGACGATCCACAGGAGCACTGCACGGAGCCGCGTCATAATTTGCTCGAAGCCGCATCAAAGGAATGGGTTGAGTAGTACAATGGGCTATCACCGTCGGCATGCGCGCATGCGTGTTCTTTCGTTTACGGACGGTGCAGCTCCTGTGCTCCTATTACATCTGAGCGCACCTGTACCGTTCATCGTGAAACATGAGTAAGTTAACATTTTATTTCCCTAATGTTTTTCTCGTGTGGACCTTCAAATGCAAGGATTGCTCAGTGGGCAACATTACCCTACACTCATTTACGGCAGCCGGCGGAGCCTTTGGAAAGACATCAAGTCAATGTAGAAGGATGAAACCTTAGCATCAGTTGCCATCGCTATGGGTGAAAAGCAAAGCGGCACTGCGAAAAGTCAGGGTTATTACAGTGTTGCCGTTTCTGCGGCAGTCACAAGCTGACCACGTCGCACTGCTGGCACTATGTCTTTAAGGCGTAGATTCAGCACTGACACACTGGGCCGTTACAGCACCCACAGCAGCCTTCCTAATAAACATGGGTGAACGTATCCCGTGACAAGGCACTGCAGCCCAGTTGTTTTATTGCTGGCTACAGCCACATTGGCAACGAAACAATCTCAACCCGAGAACAAGAAACACGAGCCGCAAGCCTTTATACGCCAACCGTCCTGGTTGTTTACACAATGTTTTGCAGATTGTCGTGTATATCAGAGCTACTAACTCAAGCTCAGAACAGGTATATACCGCCTCTAATCAATCCAACTACAAAATGATGGAACTCCAAATTGCGAGTGTGGCGAGGAATTCTGCAAGACGAAATAGAGGGACTTCTGAGGATTACAAAGGAAAGAAAACACCTACAGCCAGCAGAATTAAACCAGAAATCTGCTTTAAGAGCGCCGAAAATTGACACTTCGCTACATCAAAAGGCGCAACAAAAATTAAACTGATTATATGCTTTTTATTTCCAAGGCAGCTATCCCATACAGATAAACACTAAACTAGCCTATAGAGCAGGCAAAGTATAAAATGCACGGTTATGTGCGAGTCGCGAAACCATCTGGACGGCGTGAATTTCTCCCAACAAAACAATCGGATACGCCGATGGAATGTACGCAAAGGGTGCGTCACTCGGTATCAATAAAGGCCTTATTAGGGAGCCAAAGCTTGGCACAACTTGAAGCGCTACTTGCAGTGCACGCTAAAAATATTTCGATCGCGGATATCACGGTACAGCGCAAAGAACTGCACCGAACAAACTGCGGAATAGACTTTTAGAATTACGGCCGCGTATATGCTTCCTGCGCTTGTTGCGGCCCACGACCTCCCCATTTCCAGCTTTCCCTCGACGAGTACTGTAATCACATTTTTCTCTGCTAGCCTGGGGATGTCTCACAATGTGGTGAAACACAGTGCATGAGGAGCACAGGCTTCATACGCATTTGGAGCTGGAAGGGTGCTTTGGCGTTCCATTAACGTGTGCTAGATTTTTTTCCATATCTTTTCCGCAACCTACACTCATCCTGTACATGCCGAGTGTTTTCTTACAAAATTCCCGTTGTGCTTTGAGATGGTCCTGACGCTATACGCGTCGGGGAAAGAGTCACATTCGCGCTGTCAGCGTCACAAGTGATATCAAACAGCACTCCGGACAATCCAAACAAACACATCCCCCCGCCTCTCTCGACTACTTAAACTTTATCCAACCCAACACCTGAAGCTGTGCCCCAAATGCAACCAACTAGACACCCTGTATCATACGGCAGCAGGGTGCCACAAAATTCTTATACGCGGTCTGACAAAGGAGCAGTGGACTGATGCACTGTCTAGCGCCGACTACGAGGAGCAGTGCCAAAGCGGCCACCGGCGCCCTGGAGACTGGAGCCCTGGACTAGGGGAACCCACCACGTCGCAATACCCAATGAACATTAGTTATTTCTCTCTCCCCTCTCTCTCTCTCTCTCTCTCTCTTCTTTATCTCTCGTTTTCCCGCACCGTTTCACGCACAGCGCGCGCTCCGTGGTGGAACGAGGGAAGAGTGAAGTACAAAACGTTTGCTTTGCCCGGGATGGGGCCACGAGGGGAGACGCTGGTTGTAATCCACTTCGCCGCCGTGGCTATCGGGACGGCGTCTTTGGCCCTGCGGTCGGACGCCGCGGGTCGGCCAATTAGGCTTCATTTGCTCGCGGCCCTTGTGTAGCCAAGGTCATCCTGGTTATTTCGGCGCGGGTCACTGAGGTGGGCGTTCATGTAGCGCAGTTCTCAGCCTTGTTGTTGCAGTCATTATGCACTGCACCCGTCGGCCAATACAGCGCATGGTTCTCCCCAACCGTTTGGATCCTGTCGTCGCTTTGTTGGTGACTCGAACCCGTCGTGGCGCCTCTCGAAGGCCGCGAACTCGTGGGATTTTGGGTGATGCTGCTGCCAACCATAGGTAGCTCGCAGGGGTTTAGCGCCGTAGCAACGCTCTTTATGCCCACTTTGGCTTGCTAGGGAGTATTTCAGTCCCTTCATCTCACTACGATAAGAAGGAAGAGATCGCTCAAGTATCCTAAAGTGGAGACTGAGTAGTGGCACATCCCTGTTTTGTTGTTTTTGCGTCCCTATCAGAACTCAGTACGGAGTGGCTATATTTCTACTCGACCTTTATCATTTCTGCGGATGAGCCGCCATAACGTATCCCAAAGCTGTCGTCAGGAGCCAAAGGCCGCCACTCAAACATTTTAGCCCCAATAGCGAACCCATTCAGATAGATGAAATATCCAAGCAGTATTTGAGTACGGTCTTTTTCCCCTAGTACGAACACTAACCTTCCTATACGCACATCGTACACACTGCGGGCAGGGGCGAACGTAGCCGGAAGGGAGGGGTGGGGGGTTCTGTGTCAGAACACCCCCTAAAATTTTCTGAGCGGTCTGTTCCCCCTCTCTACCATGCGTGTTGAAATGTCGTCCAAATAATGTGTAACAACAAAATTAAAACATTATATAAGAAAATTAATTAAACGTTGTTTGCGCGCACGCTACCTCTCCTTTTCCGATTTTTTGGCCGGACGCATATAGCTCTGGTTAGGAAACCCAAAAATAGCTCTGGCTACGCCACTGCTTTCCGGCAATGTGTATATGCACGACCGAATACGTTCTTCAGCATCGGTCACAAAGAGTTTCCCCTTGCCTGTATGGTAAGTATGTTGTCAGTGTACCGCCTGCAACATCTGTACGTATTTTGTCAGTTCAAACCGGAGGCCTTCCGGCTTTTGCGTTTTGTTTTTACGCCGAAGCATTATGTCTCACCCCCCTCCCCTGTTTTCATTCCGGTGAAGCCGATTTACTCGGTGCCACTCCGCTTCTCCTCGCCACCACCTTTAGGTCTTATTTCTCAACGGTTATCACAACTGATTCCCCTCGCCACCACCGATGCGACTTGCAGAAGTTGCGGAGTCAGCTGACAGCGGCAGTAGCGCCATTACAAGATCATTGCCGAGCATGAACACCAGTGCGAACGGCTGTAAAAACGGCCAAAAGCCACCGCCGCCTCCGAGAATGAGCCGCGGTCGTTGTCACCTCAAATTCCGCCTCGCCCAGTAGCTGCGGCTTTCTGCCGGTTTAAAGGAACTTGACACGTTGGAACGCCCGCGTGAACACCTAATTATTTAGCTTGAAAGCCATTCCGAGCAACATCGTCGATTCGGTGGCCCTCGTTGACCAGCTGGTCATAGTAATTCTGGCGGAACGATAATAAAAGAGCTTAGTATCTCTGCATACGAAATATTCTCCCTCCTTTCGCAGGCGGTGTATTTCACGCATAATTTTGCGCTCATCATAGGTTGCCGGTTTATGCGTGCACGGGTTGGGGGTGAAGGGAGGGGGAATGCACGCACAGCAGGGATTAATGCCGCTACTGATGACATACCCGTTGTGGTGATGAGATTTATACGAGGGAGTCTTATGGCTCAATGCACCCTCTCTTCTGTCCTCCGCAATCGAGCTGTTTCGGTCTAGGTTGGTGTGTTGCACAGACTATAAGATACCAACGGTTGGGCAGAGAAAGGAACACCCACGTCTTTCCTTTGGAATAAAGGTGGAGGGCTTCCAGGTGTTTCAAAGAATCGACAAATGGGCGAGTTGGTAAAGCTCTGACCAACTTACGCACTTTCTCTGGAACTCGGCCCGCACGTTTCTACCTACAAGAAACAAGACGCCGACCACGTCACGAGAAGCTGCAGTACGGGCACTAGGTGAGCAGAGCATTCCGGAAAAGCATGCCAAGGCTCTTGGACTGGGCTCCAAGTGCGCGTTTGAGCCCCGGCGCAGCCCTCCGGAGCAGTTGGTGCAGTTCAAGCCAGTTTCTAACCTGGTTCCGGAGGTTGTTCGAGCACGTTTCTCCCACGCGTGTCTTGATGTTATGAAGCGAATAGGGGCGCTAGGCCCAAACGCAACCCAGTTGGCTCCGTTGCGTGCTAGTGTGCTTCTAATGGGCTCCGTATTGTACTGTCGGAAAAAGAAGGGTGTTTTACTGTCCGGACTAAAGGGCTTGTTCGTGAAAAGGCCTGTGGTTCAATTGAAAAGAAGTTTAGGCCTGTTTCTGTTTATAAAAGCAGGATTAAAGAACGGGCCCTGAGCCTACTTGAAGACCTTAACTTTGAGAAGCTGCGGTCCTCTGTTAAGAAGGCTGAATTGTCTCACCTGCAAGTATTCTTTTCTGCAAAAACGCATAAGCCTGACATTCCGTTTCCCGGTATTGCTACGGAACGGGGCACATGGCAATTTGCAGTGTCGAGCTACTTTCAGAGCCAACTTCAGTCATTGGTAGTGGGTAATCTATTCCTTGTGGCGGATTCTGGTACCGTGATCAAGTTTCTGAAGGATAAGAATCCTGGTGTGTGTCATACATTTAGCGTCGATGTAGAGGATTTGTTTTATCCCTCACCCCACCCCACCCCCCCTTATTCTCTTTTGCCCGCCAGGGCTTCTTGCCTCTTTCTCATTAAAGCTTATCAATCAATCAATTCTATACCGCATGATGCTTTGTTCAAGTATATTGTTCCGAAACGACTATCACGGAGGACAATGACGAGGCTCTGTTTAGGCAGAGGTGTAGAATTTCTGCGGAGGCATTTTTAGAGTTACTGTCTTTTTACCTCCAGTCCACAGTTATTGGTTGACATGATCGGTTTTATGTACATACGTCTAGAGTTTGCGTTTGCTCCTGCGTCGCCCCTGCTCTCAGCAACATTTTTGTTGGAAGAATAGACAGGGCACTGGAGCAGAGTGTGGGGGACATGCACATCAGGACATTCCGGTTCGTTGGCGACTATATAGTGTTTACTAAAAATTCCCCCGCATTTCCCCGAGGGGGAGAATGTGAAAGTGCGAATGCACGGTTGTCGGCCCGCTTGCGGCGCTTGCGCTCGGCCCCCGCAGCCCACCGCCTCGTCGCCTTCTCTTCCATCTCTTCCATCGGGTTTGTAGTATCACGTGTACACCACGCAGTTATCAAGCCGCTATAACGCCGCTGAGTCGCCAACGCACGCCGCTGACGACGTAGTTTGAATGCGTTAAAGATATAAGGCGCGTCACTAACACTGATATCACCGTCACGTCCGTGGCTTCGTCGGTAGAGCGTCGCGCTGCGGCCGCAAAGTCCTCGGATCGAAACCTGGCGCCGGATGCTGTTTCTTTTTTAAATATAGAGGAGCACTGCGGACGCCGACGCCGCCGCCGCCGCCGGCGTGGATGGTTTGGGGTCGCTTATAAAGTGCATTCGCACTTAAAACCAGTGGTTTGAGCTAAGGATGACGCATATTTTGGACATATTCAAGAAATGGGGGTTTCAGTTTCGCTTTAAGTTTGAAGTGCCGCAGTCTGATGAACTGCAGTACTTGGACTTAACCCTCCGTTTCTTGAGCAGTGATGTGTGCTGGCTATACAGGCACAAGTTTGATTCGAGGCACTCTAAAAATGAAATACGGCATTGGAAAGTCTTGTTCACACACGGTCTAAGAGGCGTTCTTGGAACAAGTAATCCGGCTGAAGTCGCCTGGATACCCCGATGAGGTTTTGGCGCGAAGCAGTGAGGATCTCATTGCGTGGCTGAAGGGAGCGAAGTCGGCTGACGTGCCGGAAAGTACGCCTCAAAAAGAAAGAAAAAGGATAGCTGTCGTCCCCTGTGTGCATAAACTATCACACGGAATGAAGAATGTAGGCAAGCGGTATGGGGTTAAGCCCCTGTTACGCTAAGCGGTGTGTGTTCGGCGGTTGAAAGGAGACGTTCATGTAGCAAGCAGGCGCCGTGGCTACGGGGTGAATCACAAAGACCCATTCGTTCCGTGTTGCACGGGAGCGGTTTACAGCATTCCTCTGGTATGCTGGAGCCAGTATATTGGCCAAACCGGGCGATGTCTCAATTCGCGCCTAATGGACGACAGGAATAGCATTAAAAAGGACGCACAGGCGCACCTGTCAATGCATTGTGAAACCTGTGCTTTACACTGCTACCCTCTATTCAGACAAACAAAAGTGATATTTAAACAAAAATAGGATGACCCGAGCGGTGGTGGAGGCCTACCATATCTTCAAGCTGGGCAAAACGTGCGTCAGCCATCTTTCGATATCGCTTAGCCACGAAGAATTCGAGTTTTTAGATAACCGGTGAAGTTTTGTTTCTTGCCGTGGCGTAAGCTACCGATTGATTGGCTTCCGTTGTTCATATCCTGTTTTGTGTTAATCTCATGTTTTTCCTTTGTATTGCGATGCGCAACTGGTGTTTTGTTCGCATATAATTTCGCGTCTTTCTTCCATAAAAATAGTTGTGAGTCAGTGCTCGTCCTGTCCCTTTCTCTTTTTTGCCTTCATCCAGGTGTTAACTCGCTATGTGACGGATGCGTGTCGTTCGGGAACTGAAGAAGCGTCACCCGAACATAAGCGTTAATGGGCAGTAAAACAACGGGAGCCGCTGCCGCCGTTGCTGCCGCCTCAAGTTCCGGCTGGTCGAGTAGGTGCGAATTCCTCCCGATGAACAGGAACTGGCCCGCTTGGGACGCAGGCGTGGGCGATTATCACTTGTTCAGCCTAAAGTGCACTCAGAACGACATGTTCGACAGCGTCTCACTTCTACGCACCGGCCCACGACCGGTTTCCGGGTTGGGAGCGGAGGGAAGGGGAGAGGGGTGGCGGGCACGCGCAGCTACAGGTTTCATGCCCATACCGATGACGTGTTAGTTGCGTGAGATTTAATCGTGGCCGTCAAACAGCCCAATGCGGCCGGTCTGGTGTCCTCAGTGGTAGAGTGGATTGGGCTGGCGTGTTACAACAAACAGTACGATGCCGACGACGCGGGAGCGGAAGAGACCTCTACGTCTGCCCACTAGGATATAGCTCGGGTCTTTCCAAATTTCATTCAGGTAATTGCATGGGGAGTATGCGCAGTCATCAAGTGCAGGCAAACGTTTTGTTTCGTGCGCTTCGTGGAGGGCGTGCACCTTCACCAGTCATCCGTTTTCAGAGTGGAAAAGCCTAATTTTTTTTACACAGGCTAGGTATTTTCGAGGCTCTCCCACAATTTATTACATTTCTAGGCATTATTTGTCTTCGTTGTGGGGGTATATTAACTATTAGATTGCTATGGGCAAATTGAACTTAAAGCGCTGCCCTACATTTTGAGAAGTAACACTTTTAAAGGAGTACTGACACGAAATTTTTATGTTACGTTTTTTTCGCTGCTATGCGTGCCTACCAGCCCACTAATCATAGAATGACAGATTAGACGGTCGAGCGCAGCGTAAACATTCATTTACGGCGTCGTTTATTCGTGCCAGTTTCGGTTTCGACTGAAAAACGCCGAGCGGCCGCCATGACAGCATGTATAACATGACGTCACCATTCTTGCCGTATCGCTGCCTCTCTGGAAGCGCGCGCGAGCGAGCGCACGCGCGCGCCCAGACCGGCCGAGGTTTTCGCCGTCCCCACAGGCCCGGGCAGCATGACGTCAGTCCCAAAACCATGACGTGTACACACGCCCGAGCAGCGCGCGCCAACCACAGCCAGCGCGTCAGCTTCGTCACGGGAGCTCCGACGTCGGCAGTTTGGGGCACGTAGCAGATGATGTCACGTCGGCCCGCTCTGGGCTTTCTCGTGCGGGCGAAGATTAAAATGGATTTTAAATATGTTTCGCTGAACGGTTGCTGTTGAAACTTGCTGGGAGATATCTCCTGATAAAAAGGAAACGTTTTACATAGTTATCTCAGCTTTGAAATTTCGTGTCAGTACTCCTTTAAGGCAACCACTCAATTTATTGCCCTTACGACCAGTATTTTGAGAGGCTCTGGTTGGGGTAGAAGCGTTTAGGTCGCTGTCCACGCAGCGTGGCCGAAAACATTGCTCGTAGTTAGAAAGCTAACCAATTCAAATGTATAACCATTGAAATACAATTTAACTGATTCGTATAGCCGCGGCAAAGTATTCGATACCCACAAAAAGGTTGAAGGTTTGATCCAGCGTCTGAATTTCGTTGTCATATTTAGGAATGCTGTGAATATTTCATTGTGGGTTTAACGCGCCGACGCTACACAGGCAACGAGGCGCGGCGTAGTGGAGGGCTCCGGATTAATTTTGACTTCTGGAAATATTTAACGTGCGCCTAAATATGGAACACAAGGGCGTTTTCGCTGTTATCCTCCATCAGAAAAGCGAAAAAGAATGGTGCAAAGGCATTAATGCTTAACATATGCCCTAAAAAATCCCCTGGTCCCGATATGATTCCGAATCAAATTTAAGGGTAAGGCGTTCCTTTGATTGCGTTCCACAATTTTACTATTTTTCATTTATCTTTGTGTGCAAACATTGCCCCGAATGATAGGTTATCGGCAAGAGTTGCGCCACTGTTAGGCGCTGGGGACCGCCTTAATGTTTGCAATGACGGCCCACATTATACCACGTGTACGACCGCCAAAGTGCTAAGACGTATTGCTTCAGAATAGTATAGCACTAAAAACTAATAACTTGCTTTACAGCATGCAGCACAACTTTAGGAAAAAAAACGCTGTCTTGCAACAATAACTTAGCTCTTTGAAAGTGTTAACGCTTGCAAATTTTGGGGGTTTAATGCGCCGAACTACACTTCGCGTATGAGCCATGAAGTCAAGCTATTTGACAGCAAGAAAAAATGTAATGTGATAGCTGCTGATTTCCCTAAGGACTTTGCAGACGTGTCACCAGAAACTTATTCAAAATAGTTGAAGCTTGGTATTTCTTCGGAATTGAAAGATGGGTTGAAACTTACTTACACAACAGGCTTCAATGCGCTGGAATGAGCAGTGCACGGCCATCCCCCTTGAACGTGCCATCAGACGTGCCGCAGGGCTCTGTGTTGGGACCTACACCACTTTTTAGTAATATCAGTGATCTTAAAAAGGTTGCTACCCTTTCGAGACAGTTAATCATTATAACACGGAGCAGTAAGGACTGGGCTGAAGGCACAGCACGCACAGGACGAGCGCTGAACATCAACTGGAATATTCCACTCACACGCAGAAAAGACACACAAACGGCGCACGCGCGAACACGGTAGAAATGATCACATGGAATTTAGCGACAAGGCAGGGTAGCTCAGTTTCGCGCACGTGGCAAATGAGCACTGAGATAAGCGATTTCTTTTTCGACATGGTCATGAATGCAGTGCTGACACAGCTAAAATTGGCGTTGAAGGTGCACCAAGGCTGAAACATTTCACAACTCGCCTAGTCCTAGAGCAGCGTGATACACATGCCTTTTCAAACATGGGAGCGCACAGGCAGCGGCGTCTGTTGTCAATTTAATGGGCCCCCGTACGTAGCTCTCGTGCGAGCGCATGTGCATATGCACCGTACTTCCGGAGGCACCTATTGTTCGGGCCGAAGCAACGTTTTCGACGGGGAAGCGGCGCCTCGCACACAACACCAAGCTTGCAAACAAGGAAATTTCTGACGTGCCTGTTGCTGCAGAGGGTGTTGTTTTTCTCGCTATTCACAGCAGAGCACATTCCAACCAGCTCTTCCGTGGATGAGAAAACTGCGTGAGCACCACACTTCACAGCCACCTTTTTGGATGCAGTGAAAAATACTGCGCCAAGGTATGGCGACAGTTCTACTGCTGAGCACAAGGACGTGGGTTTGATTTCCGGCAGCGTTTGCCCCTTTTCAGATGGAGACAGAAAGGTACAACGCCCGTGTGTTCGAGATTCCGGCGCACGTTAAAGTTCCCCGGGTGGACAAAAGTAGTCCAGAGCCCACTACGGCGCGCCTAATAACCTGTGTAATTTCGGCGCGTTAAACCCCATAATCAAACAATCACAGGCTTCTATTCTCGTCGATTCATATCTCGTGCCTCACACCTTGCCCCTGTCTAAATTTCACTCAAGAGGCGTTCCACCAGTAATGTGATTCTTCGCGAGGGAAGCCGCCATCTTTCGAGCACGCGACTTAGTGATTGACAATATCCGCAACTTGGTGACGACGATGGGGGTGCTTAATGGCGCAAGGCCAAGGAGAGCAAAGAGCACCAAAGAACGACTTCTTTAATGTGTGATGTAACCATAAATACTAAAGCGCGTGAGTAAAAGTGACACGAAACAAAGACAATGAAGAGGGTTGGTGTATAGGCTGTCTAGGCCCCCGTCAAGCTGTCCCCACAGCCTATAGCCCAGGAACCCAACCAGTAATATCTGGTGAATAAAATGAATTTAATTGAATATGGCCAGGATGATTCTATTGCAAGTGCTGTAGAAATTTTTTCTTCGCCAGAAACTTACGAAGACGCTGAAGAGAAAACATTGGTTCGTCGGCTCCGCGACTTGCTGCTAACAGGTCTTCTCGAAATCACTGCAAAGACGCCTAATGCCAGTACTTTTTCCCACTTTCTTGTAATGCCTTCAACGGTGATCCAAGTTCCCTATCTGGAGAGCGCACTTTAGGCCCAACACACGTGTTGACCTCTAAAAATGAAAGAGTCACACAGCAACTGTAGATGCGCACAGTCAAAATTCATGTGTGAAATTCATGCCTTCGACCACCCCAGAACAGTTATGATCACCACCTCCACTAAAAGGCATCTCCTGGCTTCAACATGACAGTAAACATCAAGTAGTCATCGACGCATCTAAAAAGATTCCAGAGGTTAAAACGCGCTAAAACAAGGTTTTTACTCGTTAACTCTGTTATCGTTCCACGATCGCGCAGTGAACACGCAGGCAATTGTACCGCATTGTAAACCACGGACGTTGCTCGACACAGTCGCTTATGCAGGCGAGAATGCATTGTGAATTGATTGACTGCTAGTGGTATTCTGATTGTAACGGGGTAATGACGTGTCATATTGCCGAAAACACTAATATACCCTTGTTTTATACTCTTGGTTTATACTAGCGCTGCTCTTACGGCAGGCACAAAATCGTTTTTTCTGTTACACATGGTAGCTCTCCTAGGAAACGTTGCTCTCTCTGCTTTTCGTCCATCAGCATTCTAATCCTGTTTTTGTCACGCGACAGCCGTGAAGTTGACTCTCTGTGTGCTACCCTGGAGTGTGGGTTACTTGGAGAATCCTCGACCCCCCAGCAGTCGTGGCTACGGCCCCGAAATGGCACGCAAGGTCAACGGATGGAATTCCTCAAGGGGCATTCCATCCGCTGGTATTCCAAACCACACTAGCGTTGTCTCCTGCGTTGTCGACGGGTCCTGCTTTGCAGAAGCCGCAGTTCGACTCTGGCACTATGCGTGGACGACTTTTGTCAAGGCTAGCTGAGAAGGGACCGGCTCACTTGGCCCCTGTCCCTCTGCCCGTGGCCTCGTCGAGTTTCCGGCACCGGCTTCCCGCGCCTCTGGTCAGTGCTCCGAATGACGTCATGTCAGTCGCCCCGCCTTCCGATTGGACTACCGGGTTTCCGCCTGACCTATGACGTGACCTGGCTGCTGAGCGAGGGGGACGGCGCCTCCTCACCGGTCACTGGCGGGTTGTTGTGATCCCCCCTCTCCACACCCCTCATTCCTCAAAATATGACACCACCTTGGCATAGAGAAAGAAATACTAGTAATAGAGGACACTCCCATTGGCCGTGCGGCCGAATGACTGTAGTGTAGTGTAGCGCGCCAAGCGGGTAGAGAAAGTATTAACCGCACTTTCGTTCACTTTCGGTTTCGCGGACACCAATTTTAGCAGGTAGTTTGAATAGCTGGAAAGCGCTGCTCACGGCGACGGGCATTGGTACGGTATTCGGATGCTTTCATGCATTAACTAGTGTTTATTTGAATATATCATTATCGGAGTGTGTGCCCGCATGCTTTAAAAACATTTTGTTTTTTGAAATGTGAAATTGCAATTTACAGTACCATTCAGAGTTGATTTAGAATTCCGTCGTGTGTTCAAATCGTGTCAAGCCACATAAACGAGACACGTCACAAATGAAGAAATATTTATTGCATGGCACTAAACCGAACAAGTTCAAATTGTCATCATTCTTTGCAATACACATGTAATAATAATGTTTAATAATATGTTTAATATAAAAATGTTTATTAAAAATCTTTAATAATAAACATATAATAATAATACACCACAACTGAGACAGTGCACAGTAGTGAGAGGAAAATAAGTTTTCAGGAATGAAAAAAAATGCACAAGTAAAGGTACTACAGTCACACAAAGGATTAATTCTCCGTGGTAATTCAAAATGCAGAAAATCCAGAAGAATCAGCCATCCACAGTTTTACTTGTATCTACAACACCCTCTGACTCTGTGCGCTGTTTCAGCCATATAAGAATATCAACCATAACAAAATCTAGACACTGGGACACTTGCAACTGTTTACGACCAGAATATCCACAGATAATGTTTTGTATGGCAATTTCTGCAGTTAGGATGTGAAAAAAGGGGAACAATTGCGCCCCGTTTACCAAAACGGCTTTCATGGCCTTGCTTATTTGATGAACTCCAATGAGGTTTATTGCCTCTGGGCAACTTCAAATCAGTAGCACTAAGTGAACAGAAATCACATTTGTGTGGACATGCACACACAAAAACGTTAGGAGGAAAAAATAAAAATTAGCGCCCTTACACTCTGTAAAGACGGATGACCTGCAAAGCGGGACGCAGTCCAAGGAGTGCACGAAACAAAACACGTTTATCCTACTTTGCGGTGGAGCATATTTCCCAGACAATTACCTGATTGAACCTCTGACGGATACAAGCGACATGCCATCTATCAGTACGGGGATAAAACCTATAGCTGCGCGTGCACACCTCCCCTCTTTCCTCCCACTATTCTCCAGTACAAAGCTGCGCCAGCATAAACCGGTAACCGGTCGGGTTCGCGTGCGGAGAAGTGACAAACGCCATCGAAAATATCCCTTGAAAGCCCTCCGAAGAAGTGATATTGGCTCAAGCCGGCGTTCAAAGCGAGCAATTTGCTGTTCATTCGGGAGGGATTCACCGCTACTCCACGAGCTGAACTTGAGGCGGTAACGGTGGTGCCAGCAGCTTTCAGTTTTTTCGCCCATTGACGCTTGTATTCGGGCCAACGCTTCGATTATTGCTATTCCTATTGAGGACAGCCAACCACTCCATTGAGGACAGCCGACTAACCGTATTTAGCCATGTAATTTCGACATCTAAATACCAGCACAACCGGCATTTCATTGGTAGCGGCATGAAGCCTAGCTGTGCGTGCACGCCCCCTTTTTTCTAGGCGCAAACCGTGCGCGCATGAACCGGCTACAGGCAGGGTGTCGAACCGGAACCGGAACCGAACCAAAAACCGGAACCGAACCCGAATTTTCGCCCGGAACCGGAACTGAACCGGAACCGTATTTTTTCCGCCATTTTGGAACTGAACCCGAACCGGAACGAATCGAAGGAACCGTTCCGAACCGGTTCCGGGGCCTCAAAAATGCGATTTCTAGTTTACCATTTCGGTACCCTACCTTGCGTCTGAAGATATTTTGCCACTCGCCAGACAGAACCATGAAATATTTTGCGTAGTCTGCAGTTCCCAAGGCCCATCATGTTCTCTTCTAATTACCGTAATTACCCGATTCTAACGCGCACTTTTTTTTCGGAAAAATAGGTCGAAAAATCGCATGCGCGTTAGAATCGGATACGAAACCGAAACTGCCGAAACAGCGGATATTTTTTCCCACCCATCGCCATCGCCATATGAAGATGGCGCCAAAGATACTTTTAGCAACGATTTTTCGGACGCAGGAAGCATAGGCGCCTAAGCTTTTCTATCGGCGTTCACACAAATCGTCAAATCGTTCCACTTGCGCGCTTGATAACAGCAATGGCAGAAGCGGCTCTCACGCGTTTAAAACGAGCGGTCGGCTGAAGCGTGCGCCTCTGGAGAAGCTCGCGGGATGGGCGTGCGAGGCGTGGGCCACTATCCCATCGACCATGGTTGAACGTTCGTTCAGAAGTCGCGAACGCGCTTGACGGCACCGAGGACAAGATGTTGTGGTCAGCGGAGAGCGGCGATGAGTGAGATGAGTGAGATTACTTCGGAAAATAAATCGCCCGTTTATCTCGCATTTGTTTTTCTTGCTCACAAAGTTCCGTGCTCATTACAATCGGAGGTGCAAGTTTTTTAGTTTTTTTTTCCAGGAAAATCGGGTGCGCGTTAGAATCGTGTAATTACGGTATTGCCCTCAATTTAATGTAAAGTTGTCCGTATATACAATCACTTTGCGTTAGGTACTGCCCATCTCTCCCAATTATCTTTTACATTTAGCATAACTTAAGTTATAACGCATATTGCGAGGCAACATATCATGGAATATTCTTCATGGTTTCTATCTACATGGTGTTTAAAATCGTGTAAAGTTTTCAATGTGTTGTTAATTCGGAGGCATACCTGTCCGCTTGTGAAGGCCTTCAGGGACACCGTCAACAATAAATCCATATCTTCCACTTATTCTAGTTTGAATGGGCAGTTATATACAAACAGCACTGAGACACCAACACTCGCAGTTCTCAAAATTAACGTCACTTTTTCTTGTATACAGAGCCGTTGTGTCCTTTGGTTACTGCTCTAAGAGAACATGATATATAAAAAAATTGGGAATCCTAATTTCCACTTTTAAAGTATATGTGATAGCATTTTCATGTTATCTTGAATCTGCTCAACCTTAAACTTACGAGGCGGATGGATTGAAGTCGATTAGTGTGGGTTAGCGGGTAGACTGGGGTGAATTAGGTGAGTGAATGAGCTAATGTGAATTAGTGGGACTGGTGTGTTGATTAATTTGGAATAAAGGAATTAGCGGGTCAGTTAAGGCGGATTCGACGGTCGGACCAAACATGATATCTTTGGGGTCCTTCGCATTTAGAAATTTTGCAGCGTTCTCCTTCTCGACAAATCAGGAAATTTTGTCACCCACAAAGCATCCGCAAAGTTATGTGACGACGCCTGAATGCTATAAAAGTCTTTCTTTATGCCCGTATTGCGCTATTAGGTTTTTGCTATATTAACATTGACATCTCGGACTAAAGTTACTAACTAATTGCTTAATGCATATTTTATATTCATTAAATGGTTTTCGAAACGTGTGTATATATGAAGGGAGACAGTTGGAAAGAAACTAAACTGCAAGAAAAAAAGGGAGGGACGATCTACTGGTTTGATGCAAAGACGCCCGATAGCATTCTTTAATACCTTCTCTTTGTGTTACCGTTCTGCAGCCTCCCACACGTGTAGCATCTCAACCCCCGAACACAGCCCCCTCTAAGCTGAGGAAGCGGCGATAGCACGTGCGCTTAGCCAAAGCGGCGCCAAAACTCTCATAACAGACTTTTAGCAGACATGGCCCAACTTTGCCAATGGTCGATTGCATGTTACAACACTTCCGATGATACATTAGAGACCACCAACGTGACCAGTCACGACTGTATGAGCACCAGCTCATACTGGCATCCCCGGCAAACAAGATCACCAACCTCGTGGGTCGAGATTTGACTCGCTTAGCCAGCGCTGATGAAGCCCGGCCCGAGTGCATGCATCCTGCAGTCATAGACCAGGAAGTTACTCAGCACTATGGCCTCTTCCATAGAACGTATTCCTCCCAGCACAAATTGCTACCGATTAACCAGGAAAGATTACTCCGCACCCTGTGGGCATACACCTTCCCACACAACACCAGACTTCACCTCTTTGACGGGACACAACTCTCTCCATTTTGTTGCTTCTGTGGAGAGCCTGGGAACATCATACACATAGTAGGCGGCTGCGACAAGTGTGCCGTAGATCCTTCCAACCTCCACGTTTTCATAGAGAATTGGGAGACAGCCATGGCCGGCTCCGGCCTGGAAGATCAGTTGCTCTTGATGGAAACGGCTGTCGATTCAGCCCCCTCGAATGAGGTCGCCTCTCTGAAACTTTGCCTCGATTGAATTAAACTTCATTCTCTCTCTCTCTCTCTCTCTCTCTCTACAAGTGATCATTACTATTGCTTGTGACTTCACTTGGCTATCATCTTTCCTAGAGCCCAATTGCTGTCACCAGTCGCTGAAGGGCCATTAGCAAGTTCCTATCTCCGGTGCTTCCCTATCCAATGTCGTCCTATACACGCCGTCCAATGAGTCTTTGTATCCATTCTTTCTTTCTAAGAGTTCTGTTAGCAGATAAAAGAGGAGCAGAAGGAAATTTCTCTAAATGCCACCTCCCACGCTTGGCAGTCTGCGCCACATACTCGTCACACTACCATAGAAAACATTTTGCAGGTACAGTTAAAGGAGCTCTTCAAGACTTTAGATAAACTCGCCGCGGTGGCTCAGTGGCTAAGGCGTTGCTGCTGAGCACACAGACGCGATTTAGATTCCCGGCCGCGGCGGCCACTTTTCTGATGTAAGCGAAAACGTTCGCGTGTCCGAAATTTCGGCGCACGTAAAGATCCCTAGGTGGTCAAAATTATTCCGGAGCCCTTCATTATGGCGCGCCTCGCCGTCGGTGTTGCGTGGGCGCGTTAAACCCAACAAATAAATAAATAAATAAATAAATAAATAAATAAATAAATAAATAAATAAAAAAGCAGTAAATAAATAAATCAACACTTTCCATAAACGCTTTCACTCTTCTTCGCATCTGGAAGCACTGTGAAAACTATAGCTATTGCCAGCACAGAGCAACAGTGCGTGATTTGCTCGTCGCTGCGGACACACCTTCCGTTTCTGCTTCGCTTTTGTGGCTTTTTTTTTAAGTGGCTATCAAATGCGCTCTATTCTGCAACTTAAGGAAAGCCGGCAAACAGCCGCTACACCACTGTAATGACGTCATTCAGCGGTCGAAGAATGCGAAGACCGGGAAGGAGAGAAAAATATTTTGAGCAAGTTTCTAAGTTATCTGACGAGGAGGCTGAGGCACATTGCGACCCCATAATCTAATGTGTTGGTTGGCTACTTTCTGCAAGCACTCAAGATTTAGAAACAAGTTGAAAAAAGTGTTGCAGGGTCACATTAGTTTGGCGAAGACAAAATATTTGGACAAAGAAACCTTCATTATGACTGTTTTTATGCCGACTTTATAAGGAAACGAAAAACGAGCAAAAAAAAAATTAACAGAAAAATCACGCCAGATTTTTTTCTTCGAACCCGTTTGAACCCGTTTGAACCGGTTCGAACCGGTTCGAATCGGAACGGAATGGTGCTCTGGAACTGAACCCGAACCGAACCCGAAAGGCTTGAACCCGAACCGAACCCGAAAAAATTCCGATTCGACACCCTGGCTACAGGTGATGGTGCATACTTCGGCGTGAAAGACACTTGCGAAAACGTTGATCGGAAGGCCTTCAAGCTGAAACAGAAATATGGGCTTAAGCTGGCGTTCCAACTGGGTAAGTTTCTCTTCTACTGGTAGGGATTCGCAGCTTAGCGAAGTGAATTTGATAGGAAGCAGCGACAGCTGGTTTTCGTAGTTTCAGGGGGCAGCCCTTTATCAGCCGTTACCTGCCATGTCCGTGTAACCGATTGAGCGAACGCAGGAGCGACGAAACAAAATCGAGACGAGCGTCTAGCAAAGGGTGTAGTGGCCTAAGATACGTGCGGCTATGGCGTTATTTCTCTCACTGACTTTCCCTCACACATGTTTAATGTGTGGCCACCAAAGAGCGCCCTTCCCCTGACACTTTCCCCAGACGCTGTTGCATTATCCGCTAATACAAATCACGTGATGTTTGCATGGGAGGTTCAAACATGGCATGCAACAACATGCTCGCTGCTCCCTTTTGCGGGGATAATCCGAACCACGTCACATTTGCGCGGAAGGTCCAAACACGATTTCCAACATGCTGGCCGGCGGCGGCGGCACACTGTGAGGTATCAGCACAGTAGCGCTCGCCGCCGTAGGTTCGCTGTTCACGCGAACACTTCCTGAGACGCAGCAGAAATTCGCCGTGACCGAGAAGACTGCAGCTGGCGCTGCGCACAAAGTTTATATTGGCGAGAGTAGTAATCGTCAGTGTATTTTTTACACCCATCCGTGCTTCGGTTTATTTTACTCAATCGTGTGATAACCGCATACCGCCGTTAGCTGCCGACTGCGCCACTTGCGCAACTTGCTAGGTACAGGCGAGGGGAAAAATAGTTCTGAAAGAGGTGCAAGCGGTGGTGAGGAGGGGCCCCGGAGCGGCGCCGAGTAAATCGATGACACCGGAATGAAAACTGGGGGGGTTAAAAATATCTCTAGGGTTAAAAATATACTGCTCTGCCGTAAAATCAACTTCCTATTGGTTCCTTGCAAGGATGCATTTTCCCTATAAGCCGGGTTACCTTCCGAAAGCGTCGCCTTCCCAGAAGGGCCAGGCGGGGATAATTTATGTCCGTGTACGTAGTCGAACGACTGGTTACACGCTCTATTAGGGCACGCAAATTCACGTCTTACGCTGTCAATACGAACAGTCTAATACGAGAAACAGGGAAGCAGTATACGCTTCTTGTGTATGAGACAATGGTGACACATTACACAGTCCCATAAGGTAGCGCGACAACATTTGTGGGACCACGCGCCACATTTTTGCCATTTCGAACACGCAGTCGAGCACAATTTCAAAAGTGCCGCGCACAAATGCACAACTGAACTTGACATTACTATGCCTTGCATCTCACAACCAGCATCAGGCAGTGAGAAATGCTACTAGAGTACATTTTACATCAGGTATGTTTCGCAATCCATCATGTGCTATGACAGAGGTTAAAAATGTCTGTACCGCCTATATTCTCGCGGATTGCACCGCATATGTGTATGCAGAATGGAATTACACATTTTATCTGCCTGATTACAACAAAAATAATGACAGTGCAATTTGATCCACGAGTCACATCATGAGAGCACTGCGTATATTTTTAAGCTGTGCTTCACCTGTGAACAGAGTCCGCAAAAGGACCACCACACTACACAGTAGGCGTACACTGCGCTTACAACAGGTGCATCTATTTACCACGATGCGAGTGCACAATTCGCCAGAAAAAAACACCTGAATAAAGTTTTCCCTGTTGAGGGGTTACACTAAGTACCGGCGACCTTCTAAGGCGCGGCAAGAGAGCCATTATTTGGAGCGAAACAAAAAAACACGGACAAAGAAACAGGGTAGACTAGACAGGCGCTGGAAACTATTCACCAACAAGCCCAGCAAGAAGTTCTTCTCAGCTAAGACAGGCATGCCTGCTGAGGACGGTATGAGCGCATTTGACAACGTAGGTCCCAACATGGGCCTCTTCATCTAGGTCACTCCAACAACATGCGGCATGTACGGTTACTAACAATGACATGATGATTATGATGGTTGGATGTTTATGGAACAATGACATTTAGCATGACCTCTTACCCTGGCAGTCTTCATATTATAAAAGGGTTTTCGTGGATGTAGTTTTCACAATATTAGAGCTAGCAGCAGCAACAGTTTGCGAGTGGAGTTTCGAGACTAGATGTTGTTGTGAGTGGTTTTAATGAGATGAGGCACGTCAGGAACAAAAAGTTTGTTCCTTGTGTCAACGACAGGCTTTTCAGTTGTGACGCCTTATTGAGTGCCGAGACTTGCGTTCGATTTTCGGGTGCTAATGGCAAGGTTCAATAGATGAAATACAGTTGCGGTACCCATCAGGAGCATCAATAAGGCAGCAAGAAGCATTGCAGGCAGTCATTAATACAACTGAAGAACTCTGTCAGAACAGTTGGCATGGCCATTTTTGTGAGTCGTGTGAGGGCAAGATCCATGAAGTGCTTACACAATGTTTGGTATGACAAATGCAGCTGGCTGGTTCGCTCTGTCGTGAGGGCACCTGTAGACCTGCACAGATGATAGGAGATATAGTAAACAAACTGTTTGCAAGGATAGATGACCTGCGAACATTTTATATTTCACTGTAACTAGTACTCAAGCATTGCCTCCAGCGCATGCCACCTATTTCAAACATACGTCCTCTTATTCTATTCAGCAATGACGCGGTCGCGCTATTATAAACACTAAAAATATGGGTCTTCGTAATTTCGCAACACTGCTTGGACACATTCTGAATGCAATTCCGCTATTGTTTCGTTTAACAAAAGTTATAATGCTGCTCACATAGCCTCA
The DNA here is from genome assembly GCF_048455015.1 of Haemaphysalis longicornis. Classification (NCBI taxonomy): domain Eukaryota; kingdom Metazoa; phylum Arthropoda; class Arachnida; order Ixodida; family Ixodidae; genus Haemaphysalis; species Haemaphysalis longicornis. The sequence continues at coordinate 216,230,932 of NW_027526335.1, forward strand.
ATGCCTTTCTTTTTTGTAATATCAGGACGAAGAGCGAGAGCGAACTGAACGTAATACAAAGCTTAAACAAACGTGTTGCCCCACGGGCCCGCGAAAGAAGCGCATCCCGAGAACGGGCACCTGGCTAAGGTATATTCGGTCGCTGTGTGGGCACCATGGCAAGGAGCAGTGAGCGTCGTACTGACGACCGCCAGAGGCCATGGACTGAAAAACATGACAAGAACTCGCACAGCTGCGACTGAATAGGTGCAATCTGCGCAATATGTGTTTTATGAAACTAGCCAAAATGTCATTGGAGTAAATAGAACAAACGCTCGAAAAAATTACGCCATCTTCCCGTGGGGAACCCTGATGAGGATGCGAAGCATCGTGGCGGTTCCGTGTGGTTCCATTGTGTTGCCGTTATGTTGAGTGATCTGGTTTTTACTAGCGCCAGAGGGAATTCCGCGTCCGGGTCCACACCGGTGGCAAAGGCTTGCACGCAAGTGCTGTTGTGTTACGGTAAGTGGGCGGTGGTTCTCGAGGCGCCGAAACTCGTCCATCATGTTCTTGTCGATGTTGTCTCTGTGGTAGAATCGGTAGTCTCCATCAGCTTTGGTGAGGTAAAGGTTGTTGACATTGATGCACCGGCTGAGTGCAATGTACACGCCCTCCTCTTCGCAGCTTTGTTGTTGTTGTTGTTGTTCCTTTGTATATTGGCGCATACCCAATCAGGGGATCGGCCAAACATCAGTGGTTAATTCGAATGTGATTCAAAGAAAATTAGAATTAGAATGATTCAAAGAAAATTATAAAAATTTGGAAGCTTTTCTTTTTCTTGTGTTGGAGGAATTGAGTTTGGAATTTGGGTAATATTGAAACAAAGAAAGGAAATAAGTAAATAAATAAATAAATAAAGAAAAATAAGAAAAGGAAGAAGAAGAAGGAGGGAGAGGAGGAGAAAAAAAATAAAAATAAAAATCAGAAATGGATGCTTTTGGAGGGCTCTTTGTCTTCTCGTTCTTCTTCTTCTCCGGTGGTTCCCCTACGGGAAGATGACGACGGTGGTTGAACGCGAACCTATCTCGTGATGGATTCTTTGATTGGCCAGTCCCTAGGGGCATGCTGCCACAATCAGCATCAGAGGCGCTGCAGACAAGGCTGGTTGAGCTGCAAGGCGCGTGGCGCTTCCCGCCACAGCTTTCCCACGGGAAATTCATCATCCCCCTCTAAAGTTTTCAGTTTGTCGTTTCCGTTGACGTTCAGCTTCGCGTGCCTTCGTTGTATCAGTAGCTTCTTGACGTAGTTTGAATGAGTCAAGGACATAAGGCGCGTTCATAGCACTTGCTCTTGTCCCGGATTTGTAGCGCAGTGTTACCGACCAATCTCCCTCTGCAACGTTGACTACAAAATTTTTGCAAAAATTTTATCTAGGCGCCTTCAATTTGTAATCACTAGTTTAGTGGGGTCCCACCAAACTTGCGGTATTCGGGGCAGGAGCATTCATAGAAATATTCATATCGCTCGTTCTGTCTTGGAGTGCGGGTCCGATTCGGTAGTTCAGGTGGCCCTAATACAAATTGACCTTGCAAAAGCGTTTGATCAAGTTTCTCGTGATTTCTTATTCGCACTTCTGGCAGCAGTCAACTTAGGCGATGTGTTATATAAGGGCATCAAGCTGTGCTATGATCGGTGCAGTACACAGCTTATCGTCAATCGTATTCTGTCTGAGCAGATTGCAATCAAGTCGTCTGTCACACAAGGCTGCCCCTGTCACCGTTGCTGTTTGTATTGTACCTCGAGCCTCTTTGTCTCAGCATTCAGCAGAGTCAAAGAGTGAAAGGTTTTGCTTACAATCGTGCGAAGTTAAGGTGCTTGCTTATGCAGATGGTATAGCGTATTTTTGCGCTGACAAAAGGAGTGTCCAGGAAGCCCTTACAGTGACTAAGCAGTTCTGCGATGTGTCTTGAGCGGATGTTAATATGGAAAAAACTAAGGGATTTTGGATCGGACAATGGGGAACAAAACCATCCAGATTCGCTGGTATTATTTGGGATAGTGCCCCACTTCAGTACCTCGGCGTGCCGTTACATCAAATACAGAACACAGGCCCTCATTGGTCATCAGCGCTCACGCAAGTTAAGCGTGCATCGCAGGCATGGAAGGGGCGAGACCTCTCTGTGTTTGCACGTGCAAGAGTGTGTAACGTCTTCCTTGCCACAAAGCTCCTTTATGTGCTTCAAGTGCTTCATTGTGAGCGAGCAAAGGTTCAGGCCCTACATAGAGTTTTTGCAACATTTGTGTGGGGCTCTCAATGGGAACCTATGCGCAGGGACAACTTGTTCCTTCCTTTAAAGGCAGGGGGTGTTGGGCTCATGCATTTGTTTGTGCACCAACTCGTGTCTCGCTTTTTCTTCTACAAATTGGTTGATCACCCACTTTTAATAACTGTACTTCAGCAGCGCATAAGTTTCCATTTGCCTTTTTTGCTTGTATGTACGGGCGAAGTCAATAAGAAGCCTCCATGGGGATTTCTCAAAGAGGTCGTGGAGTCATTTATTTTCTTACCGCGCGGTTTTCCTTGGAATATCTGTTCAGCATGTCAAGGAAAACTATGACAATCGCTCTTATTGAAAGTCTATTCCCGGTGCCTGTTTATCGCCAGCCTTACTTAGGCCACCAGAAAAGCAATGTTTTAAAACGCGTAATGAGCATGTGTATCCCGCCAAATGCAAAAACATTTTCCTTCAAGCTTCATTCTTCCACACTCCCAGTTAAGACATGGTTACGCGAAAAAGGAATGTCTATTCCTTGGTCGGACAATTGTCGCCTCTGTAATCAACCAGAGACAATTGATCATTGTTTTGTGTTGTGCCGGGACGCTGTGTTCTTCTTGCACGTTTTGCAGCGGACACTAAAAAATGACATTGACATCACCCCGTACACCATTCGCTTCCTGCCATTTGAAGATGTTAATCGGGTGCCATATGACATTTTCGTTCTCCTAGGATTGTTTAGCTTGTGGAAGTGCCGCATGACTGATCGGCATGCGGAACCCCCTAGGCCAACCAAGTGCATCTTTCGGGAACAGGCGGCGTTGGTGCGGAGCGTTTATGCTGCGCAGAGTGATCCACCAGAGTGGCTGCCTCTTTTGGGCGCGTGCGTTTGCTTGCCTGAGTTTTGATCTTTGTTCGACTGATGCCCTTGCCCTTTGCTGTCTGTTAGTGTTTATATTGTTTGTTAAGTGTCTTGTCTTTTGAAGTTCTATAAAATTTCCATGCATTAAAGAAAAAAAAAAGGATTTGTAGCGTAGTGGGAAGACCACCGCGTACCTCCCGTTGCGGCCAGAGAGTCGTGGGATCGAAACCGGGCGCCACTAACTATTTCATTTTTTATAATGTAGTATCGCGGAGCTGTGGGTGTAAGGAGGAGAGTTGCGCATGCGCAGTGAGCGTGTGGACGGCGCCGCCATCAACGACGGAGGACCAGGCGAGCCTAAGAAATGCTCCGCATTTAAAAACGGCAAGTGGGGAACAGTTATATGCAATGCCTGCGATACCGGTCTTGATATGTGATGTAGAACGAAGACCAAATTTGAAGGTTTCAATTCAGTGCGCACTCACTCCACCTCGAGTAAGGCTGTTATCTGCCGAATAAAGACGCGTTTTCACTGCACCTAACGCGCCAAAGCGAAGCGATGCGCGCGCGTTATTGGCGTCGGCGAATGGGTTCACTTGCTATGCAAGGAGCTTTTTATGCACACATGTGTAAAACTTTACGATGAGTGTGCGGCTGCTGGTTATTCCCAGATGAGCCAAATAATGCAGATACGGCTACTTCGTCGCGTAAAGTGCTCACGGATTGAAACGCGACACTGCGAGCGCCTGGCCGCCGGTACATGCAGCTCCGCTCGTGGATGCCCGTGGAAGCAAGGTGGTGCATTGGGGCACGGAGCTCCGTGCATTGGGGTATACCGTGAGGGTGAGAGCGTTTTGAACGTAGGCTTTTTCGTTCCGGTTGCCAATGAGCGTGACTGGGGTTCCCCGCAGCCAAACCGGGGCGCTGCAAGCCTGGAGTGCTGGAGCGCGTTTGTTCGCCGACGGTAGTCGCTCGGCGGTGCGCAGCCAATTTTGTGACATCGTCTGCACCCGCGCTCTTGTTACGCGGGCCCTTCCTATGTTGCACAGATAATGTGCATGTCACGCTCATCTGAATAAATGGAACGTCTACACAAAGTAGCACCAAACATTTTTGCAGGAATATACTATGAAAAAAATCAAGGAAAGACGCATTTGCAGGCACGTTCGCGTGCAGTGCGGTGCATTAGTACTTCGTCGGCTCTCCCCTCGCAGCCACTACGCCAGCCATCCCGTGTGGGGGACTGTCGTACAAGCATGGGGGAAAGGGAGAGTAAGCCACCAGCCTCTGCCATTTCGCTGCACCGCCGCCCACAGGTCGACCGTGGAACACCGTTGCGGTGGCCGACGAGAAAGTTTGCTGTTCCTTCCTGAAAACGTTCATTTTACTCAGATGACCGTGACATGCACATTATCTGTGTCGCATCGGAAGGGCACGCGTACCAAGATGTCGCGAAATTGGCGGCGCGCACAACCTGGCGGCTACCGTCGGCGCACAAGCACGCTCCAGGCCTGCAGCGCCCCGCTGTCGCTGCGAGGAACCACATTCGCGCTCATTGGCAACCTGAAGCAGTAAGTCACGGTCAAAAGCGCTCTCAACCTCGCGCCTATCTAGTAACGTCGCACGCGGTATACCACAGTGCAACAGCTTGCTTTCACGGTCATCCACAAGGGGCTCTGCATGTACTGGCGGCCACGCCCTCGCAGTGTCTCGTTTCAATCCGCGAGCACTCTACTTTCGCCCGGACGGCTTTGCAGTGCATCACGGCCATAATAAATATTAGCAGTAACAGTAGGCCAAGCTAGCAATGGCTAGCTGGTATAATACAACGCAGCGTGCGGCTCACGTAATTCAGTGCAGCGACAGCGCACAACGCCTGCTTCGCCTACGGACCGGCGGTCGGTCGCCCACTTCCGCAACTCACCGGCGTCGTTTGCGGCACGTAAATACTACGTGCCACGACGGGCGCGTACCGCTGACACCCCTCAGCGCTAGATATAACGGCACAACCAGCCTAAAATATCATTACGTCCGGGTAAAAAAATGCTGTGTTACGCCTTTCCGGGGCGTTTCTAAAGCTGTTATCCTAAAGACGCAGAACTAGCTATGCCTGATTTCCCTGAGGCTACGCAGTTCTCGCAGAGTTTGCAGTACAAGGAAATGTAAATATGATACGCCACACCAGAGCATTAAAAAAGAAAGTCTCATCTTTAGTTCAGGATGCAAAACCGATGTCGCAAAGAAAGTACTACGCGTTTCCTCCTCCACAACAGAGGTTAGCACAATCAAGGAGGTTAGAGCAGAAGGCTGCAGAAATGCACGTGCACGTGCACGGCTTGGCCATGCTTGTCTTCATATCGGGCACAAAGAAGCCACGAAAATTAACATTCACAGCACCCATTCAACTTGCTCCATAAACAAAAGTGTGTAGTCTAATGTGTAAAAAAATTTCAAAAGTATAATATTGTGCGTTAGCTTATTTTTAAATATGTATTTTTTACGACTTGCGTCAACTGCCGGATAGAACAACAGTAAGGCCATTCGACCGCCATAAGCCCGTGTTAGGGTGTCACCCTACCCGTGTGTCATCTCTTCTAATTTTTTATTCCTCTACTACCTTGGTTGCAAGATAGCGTCAAGGAAAGCGATTTCGTCTTCTGCTTCGCCGACACCACCGGGGACAGCCCGCTTGAGCTGCCACCGCTCCTTCTCCCTCCTGGCTGTTCAGAGAGCCGCTCTACGCCCCAGGCGATTTCGACCTCTCAAGCGAGTGTTGCAGTGGTGAAGTGGCGCGGGGTGCATGGTTGGGGCCTCCGCTGGTTTTACGAGGATAGCGTCATTAGGCTGATTTTCCCTTTTGCCGTGGTTTACCAGCAGTCCGCTATCAGCCGTGCTCATGTAGCGTCCGTGGAAGTACGTCATCGTTGGTAACAGAAAACTACAACTGAGGCGCGTGCAGAACTGTGCAGATTGTGGGAAGAACAATTATACCACGGCGGACACCAAAGAAAAGATACGCGATTTCATCAGACGCTGCGCCTGGGCAGTGATGTTCTTTCTACGCGCCGTGTGTGCTGTCTTCGACAGACATGGACGGCCGCGGCGCTCGCACATTACGCCACCACCAAAGCGCCGCTTCGATTACCGAAAATGGGGTAGGCGCAAAAATTAGGTCACCTAGCTACAAAGGCGGCCAGAAGAATAAGCCCTGGCTCTAAAAAACCGAGTAAAGCCTGAATTATATACAAAAACGAACGAAAATGTGTCCCAATAAGAAATAATACCGTGTACATGACGTCTAATTACACAAATTTACAATCGCTTTTCGAATTTTTCGCGGCCCTGTCACCGTTCCAAGCTCTGTCTGGCAAACTACAAATGGCGCCAAGAGGCCAATTACAAAACACCCTTATAAATAGGTCAGCATGGCATTCCAGGTAATAGTTACGTAAGAAGCGGCAGAGGCGATCTCAAAATCGCTAAAATACCGGAGGTCTGTGACCACTCATACCACATTATAAAACGCCCGTAAAGGTGAGCATCGGGAATGAAAGAAAGGACAAAATTTGCGCAGGCATTGAACATTACCGTGATATCGTACGGCCTGCCGTAGCTTAAACCTACCCGCGCTGAAGAAGGCAGCATATCCGAACAGCATATACGGCCACTCTCAACCACTGAATTTTCACGATCCAACGCAAGGGAATTTCAATTCTGTCATGTATTGCCTTTGACAAAATCAGAGAGATGCCCTCGAGTCCCAAACGGAACGTCTGAGAAAAGCAGTATTAAAGGGGTCCTGAAATGCCTTCCGCCGATGCATGGATGTACATGTAACCAAATAAAGCAATGTATTAGCAATCTCCTCCTGCAAGAATTTTGTTAAAGCGATGAGTATTAGCTGAGAAATCGTAAATCAAAAACCGCGAATTATCGTCGCGCCGTATTTCCTCCTCCTTTCAACTGTTTCTTCGCTGTTGGCCTCCCCTCCCATGATGCTCCGCTCCTCAGCGGTGACGTACTTCCGCTATTGCGCTCCCACAGACTGCCGTCTGCTACGGGCCAGCTCTTTCGGCTTTTTCATCTCTGTAGACACCATGGAGACAGGCTGGAAAAGCGAACGAATGACCTGGCCGCATGTGTGCGGCCTGGCCTTGCCCTTTCGCGGTGTACGTAGCTGCAGGGCTGCAGTTGGTATCGGCGGCGAACTCGCAGCCGCGTGGGGAGAATCGTGCGCTCGTTCCCTTTGGTGCACCGCGCACTGTTTATCCAAAAAGCGCGGTCTCAGATGTGGCCCCGCTGGTGCCGGGTGTTATTTTGCGGTGGTTGTAATTCCTACTACCGGCGGCATGTGAAAAAAGACATTTTCAACCGACACAGAACCCGCGCACAAAACGCGCCGGATCGGATCGCTTTATCAGCGGCGATGAACGTGAAGGCGAAGAGCAAACCAACGCTGCACTCGATCAGCGAGAACCCGTGTTCTGACAAGCTGCACCCATGTGTTGCATTCAACACTGACGGGAAAGCGTTTGTTTGCACTTGTTTGGATAGTCGTAAAATGTCCAAACACTCCGGCACTCCGCTAGTAGATCAGCCGGCGAGACATTTCGGAAAACATTTGACAGATGGCGCCGTATGCATTAGTGTGTCGCTACGCAAAACTGATGAGACGCTCTACTAAAACTCCCATCGCGGTGTCACGTAGCGGGACGCAAAAATTTAGCGTTAGCGTATGCAAAGGCCACAAACGCTGTACTAAAACTCTATTAGCAGCAAAATAGCGTGCGTATGTGAAACCGCTTGCGTTTACAAAGCTGCACGCCGAGCACGTACGTTTCAAACCTAGTGACATCGTTTAAATACACTGGCAAGCACAGTGTAACGTAGTCAGATATCAACCGTATGCTCAGGCGACAAGCAAGAGCTTGTTTTATGTGGGGCGGAGATTGCGCATAAAGGCCCGTTCGCACTTGCGACGAAAGCGAGTGAGAGCGGCAGGAATTCCTTCACTTTGTCGCGCGACGATCGTTTTTGTCGAATGGTCGGGACAAATTTTGGTTGCGTGACAGAATTCCCGTCGCTTTCGCTCGCTTTCGTCGCAAGCGGGAATGGAAAGTTCTGCCGCTGCCGTCTGCTACGCAGCTCGGAGGTAACCGCGCGATCTGCTCGGGCCGGATGAACGCGCACACTCCCGCACGGCAGCGCCCCAAGCGGCAGACGGCCGCGTACATCGCTCCCAGCGCCCGCCTGAAGCCCGCCCTCGGCACACTAGCCAGTATATTTCAGGCACTATAATGGAGGAAACATTTTTTGCTTCCGATGAACCTAGTTCTTTGCCCCTGTGTTTTTAAATACGTGAAGTGGTTAGCACGTCGTCCTCACGCAGCTCTGTATCGTCGTAGCATCGCTGATTGTCCGAACGAAGCTTGCAGCTAAGCCAATGCAGCGACCGAAGCTGTGTGTGTGTGTGTGCATCGCCTCCTGTGTGTTGTGGACGCGTTCGTTTCGCGATGAAATGCGACATTGTACTTCTGCGGGTGGATAGTGCTTCCCATGGTCTGGATTATCTTTCTCGAACGACGTACCACTCAACCTCGCATGGGGTATGTGCAGTGTGCCTGGCTAAAAGCCTTCTCGCTTGCGCGCCAGAGTTGTGACTTGCTGCTCGTCCCCGCAAACCGGGTGTGAGGTGAGTGCCGTATTTACGACGGGCAGGAGGAGGCAACTCATCGTCTGTCAATCGCGGTTCAGACTTGCAACGCATGTTGTGACGTTGCGTTCGTTCGAAACGCATCTCTGGATTGTTTTGAAGTTGAATAAAATGTACGCGTCAAACCCGGGCATTCGGCTCAGGGCGTTCTCTGCGATTGCACCAAAGAAGTGCCACGGGACTTTCTTTATGGTACGTACTCACGTAAGATAAAATCCACGTCGTGTTATGGCCGTGTTGCATTCAATACAAACGGTTAAGCGTTTGTTTACACTTGTTTCGTTTGTCGTAAAATGTCAAAGCACTCCGGCACTCCGCTGGCAGATCAGCCGGCGAGCCGACGCTGAGCAGACGACTCATCTCTTTGCCGGAAGTGCGTGAAAAAGCCGCCCAATAGCAGGACGTCTAGCTCATGACGAACATCTGGGAATCGATGATGTAGACATGTGAAGATGGCGGCGTCCAAAAACACGAAGGAAAGGGTGAGAAAAAAGCGACAAACTTTGCAACAAAAGTGTGAGCTTTCCGCTGCGCGTAAAAGAGTAATACTTGGCACAGGTGACGTTGGCGACCCAATCTAGCGATTGCGCTAGTTCATTTAGTGTGCTCCAAATGCCTTTCAGGGCCCCTTTAAGACCGGTAGTCATAACAAATACATGATGAACTTCAGAGAGATAACATCTTGACGCGGTGACGGATATGTGGCCGACCCAGCGCCTTTCCATAAACGCCTTCCCCCTACCGATCAAGGACAGGCGACAATCCAGTATCAAATTCCTTCGAGGAAAGTTCCGAAACAGTATACGCCGAAGCCGGGACGTTCAAAAGCACACAGCCAACATCTGTGTAGTTCACTAGCGTGGCATTCGTTGTGAAGTCATAACGAAAAATGCTGACATCTGACCCATCCTAGTCACGATCCGCCTAGGGGAACTACCCTATAGATGCTTAATTATCATTACAAAGGCTGAAAAGGCCATTAGTGTTTGGACCGCTGGCAAGGCACTTAAACGCCTGAGAGAGATTCTACAAGCCACAATGATAAAAGTTAAGATCACATTACATTGTAACACACGGGTCTAAAAAATGACATGGATGACCAAGTACGCAAACTCGCATACGGTGCTTCGTGTTGACCCCGACTAATACAGTGCCCCCGGGAAAAAATTGGTAACGTCTCCTCATCCTACGCATATAGAAACACCATCCTTCAAGTTCAACTTTGTTTATTGTCTTTTTTTATTTTCACCGAACGGATGCATAAATTTTTGCTTCCTTAGCATATTGTCTAGCAATAGATCCCTTAAAAATTATCACAAATATGCGACTTACATGACATGTTTAAGGAAATTCATCATGTAAATCGTGAATCAAAAGCATGGGTAGGAATAGAAAAGACTCAATCAAGATTAACTGCAGTACTAAAAACAAATGTCCAGTTCTATACAAATTAAACTACGAAAAACACAGCTGTGTCTAGTTCACTTTGCGATAACACGCAGACAACAGACCACACGTTAGGGATGGAGTACATCGTCAGTGGTAAACAGCTACAGATATGATCGTTGTCCTCGAGACAGCAGCAGCCAAAATCATGTACAAGGCATTGTAAATCGATGATATTTTTACTCCTGTTTCTTACTTTTTGTTGGCCGATATGCTAGATATTGTTGTAACAAGAAGAGGAAAAGGTCGACCGAGAGGTGGGCAGCAGAAAGAGGAAGAAGAAGAAGAGAATGATGTGAAAGGACAACATCCGGACTGCTTGTCTTCTTCGTGAACTCGGCCCAGTGAAGGCGAATGTTACATTTGGCGCAGCCGATATGATCCACACAATGTGGGTGTCCTTTAAGCTGACCCAGCGTGAAAATGGTCGTGTGGTGGCCAACTGTTACCGAGAGGACGGGGATGATGCGACCATGATCCTCCCAGAACAGGTCAGCCGACAAGTTCCTCGGAAACGTCGCCGAATCAGCCCCCTACACGGCCTACCCATGTTGTCAGACTAGATTTCCGTGGCTCCGCCAAATGCAGCAGAATTTTGTATTGCTTGTTTTTACTTTTTTCTCTTTCTCCTTGCCGGCGGAAAGCTGGGTGCGTCTGACTCATATCCGAGCAGTGCTCGCTGGCACTCCGGCACTCGTGACCGTTTGGTCGTCGCCGTTTCGCGTTTGCACAGCATTACCCCCCAGCGCACAAACAACTCCCCAGTGATCTGGATCGACTCCTACGTGCCCTTCAAACGAATACTTCCCCCACCCCACCAGAAGTCACATTTTGGCCCCTACCTGTTTCCCCCCCGCAGTGCCGCTTCTGCGAGGCCCCCGGGACAGTCTATCACAATGTAGTCGGCTGCGACCAAGCCACGCTTCCCCGCCGCAATCCCTATCCCACCCATGAGCATTGGGAGAGAGCCTTGGCCAGCTCCACCCTCGATGATGAGCGTAAGCTGGTCGAGAGGGCTGCACGCGGCCCGAGCTCAAGACGTCCTGGACTAGGGAAGTCACCCCGAAGACGCACAGGCAGCACAGGACTGTTCGGCCTAAAACAGGCCGGTGTACTTTGGCCGGTGATTTTCTGTCCGGCCGTTTTCCGGCAGCCATGTTCGGCTCATGTCCAAATGTGGGCCTTTTGGCCGTATACGGCCGTACTCCCATGGCTGTCCAACGGCCAGTGTCCGTCGGCCAGTCGACCGGCTTACGGTCATACGGCCAGATTCCAGCCGTAGGTCTCCGGCCATTCCAATGCCACCCGTGTATGGCCGAAGTACGGCCGCGGGAGCACAGCCGAGATGCGGTCGTCGGACTCCAGCCGGACTAAAGCTACCGGAAATACGGCCGTGCTACGGGCATTGGAGTTCAGTCACAGTACGTTAACTGTATAGACGCCGGTCACTGCATGTCGCGCAAGCAGATGACTCATTCGCGCAGTGCAGAAGCAGCACAAACCCAGCATTTTGGGTCCAATGCAGCCACATCAAAGTGAGCTCGCGCGCAACCACCAGCCGTCAAGCTTTCAGCGCAGCCTTGCTTAATTACCAGCCTCAGGTTACAGCAAGATTCATTTATTAAACAGTGCTCACAAATTGTCGTTCCTTTAATTGCTGTGCCTCTTTTACTGCCGAACACAGAAAATATTCAGTTTTTTGTAGAGCTTGAATAGATGTATTGTCCAGGTCCTGATATCCTCTCAGGGGCGGCTTACCTGTAATAAACGGGGAAAGAGGAGGTGGAGGGGGGTGAGACGGCGGCGGAGGGCGCATTCTTTAGTGGGTTGAATTTCAGAGAGATAAATTGTGCCGCTTTTAGCCAATTTCTTTTAGGGCAATATTCCGGAACACTTTCATGCTATGACTACATAAACTATTTTTATAACAGTTGCTTGACCAATTTTGATGTATATAAAACCGGCGTGAATGCCTTTACGAAGCGTTTTGGTTCTCAACAAAACACTCAGGAGCATTTAATATAACTCCTTCACAATAAAGTATGTCCAGTTTTTGCCCATTTTTCTTGCAAAGACATTTTCTACTCGATCAACTTTTCTGATGATCTTACGCAGGGCTGATCCTAAGAAGGAGCGAAAAGGTACTTTCATTTTCAATCTATTTTAATGTTGTTTTCATGAGTATACGTCCACACCACTTAATAGTCCAAAATCCAAAAGAACTTAATTTTCTTCTGATGTCATACTACGTTCAAAAAATTCTAGACGCGTTGCGAATGACGCCCTGCTTTAGGTGGCTGCAGTTGTATCCATCTGTGTTAACGCAAGTAAAGGCGTAAAATTAGAGTTACATAATTTGTTTCAAACCAATAACATAGCAATGGTAGCATGCATACAGGAAACCTTGCATATTGCAACGAATAGGGCAATAAATATTTTATTGGTCAAGGTTGAATGCGTATAGGGTTCTCAACCCGTCGGAGGCAAACTTGCGCCTCTGGTAGTTTATTTATTTATTTTTGTTTGTTTGTTTATTTATTTTTATTCGTTAATTTATTCATTGTTTTAGTTATTTATTTATTTGATGCCTGCTTGCATTTGCATGCATTACAGAAGGGAGATACATAACACTAAGCATTAAATATAAGACAAAATAACAAAATAATTCTACAAAGCCCGCTGAAAATCGTCAATATAAACAGTTAATGCAATCACAGTTAATGCAATTACCTAACACTGCAGTATTGATGTGAAATAAAATAAATCGCGCAAGAGGAAAGTTAATAATTTACTTTAAGCTAGCGGTCCCACTTTGCGATATGTAGAATGGCGCTTGGACATACTTCTCCCTTTCTACTCCAGTTTCCGAATGATAGATATTACGAAAAAAGTTCAACCAGTGGTTTCGTCTGTGATCTTTCACGTCCTGGCATTTCAGTTTACTTTTACTTTCTCGCATGCTAAGTTGAGCGTACCAATTACCTAATACGAATCGCACTGACATATTCTGTATGTTTTCGAGCGTATCAACCAGCTCTTTGGTGTAGGGATCCACGAAAACACATGCGTACTCCAAGATTGAGCGCACATGAGTGAAATACGGTTGTTCTTTTGAGTTAGATGGAGGTTCACTGAAATTTTGTCTCAGACAGCCAAAAACATATGCAGCCTTAACTTTTATTGTGTGAACCTAGCTATTTAACCTGTAACCACTCCCTAAATAAACTCCTAGGTATTTATATTCCTCGGCCGTTGTCACAGCAGCATAATTTACGGTATACGTATTAAATTGGAATGAAGGTTTTCTTGTAAAGGTGCCGTTAACACACTGTTTAACATCCAAAAAATTTTCTGAATCAGCACGCCAGGATGTTATTAAATTCGAATAAAGCTGCAGGTATACGGAATCACGTTCATTCGCTATAGTCTGGTAAACTACACAGTACTTTTGAACAAAGCCATAGGGCCAATAGTAATAACAATGCAAAAATCGATTCATTCAGTTCATAGGATGAAATGTACTACGCAGAAGGTGATACGGAACACCATCATTCGCTTTTTTGCAGTCCAAGAATATACAGTCAACCACTTTAAGCTTATCCATTGCAAGAGCGAAATCGTGCGTGAACTCAACAATCTGCGTTGAGCAAGAAAATCCTCACAAAATCCGTGTTTGCTAGGATCCTGGCGATTATGTTTAACCAAATGAGTCATATCCCAAGAGCAGCTAAGCTCACCTTCAAACATCGGAACTAAATTAACAGCTAGGCTTCGTCAGTGACAAGGCTCTGTAGCTATCCCAAATTTAGAATAATTTTTTTTTTCTAAATAGGCAGTCCTAAAATCCCATGAATTAACATAGTGCAGGGCATGAAGTTGATCCTACCAATGCACGAGCGAGTCTCTTCTACGTTTATCACCAACAACATAGTGCAACATTGCTTGTCGCAGTTTAATTGCAAGCAGAATAACTTGCGCTTTTGCTCGCACTTGCCTTTCTTTGGTGGGGAGTCCTTGACATGGTGGCGGTTTAGCTCCTGCGTGGTGGCCGCTTGCTCGACGACCTTGAAGGCCAGTTATTTTGGTGAACCATCTCCATCTCGGATCGGACATCTCTGCCAGGTCGATGTCTCCAATGCTCTCCATTTCTTGAGGGGGCGAATAGCCTCGAGCTGATGCGTCGACGAAGCCGGCGGCAGAGGCGTGGTAGCGGCGATGACTGGCGAGGTTTAGCTCACCCGTCGGTGTGGCACAGTCTTCTTGTGGCAATAAATGACATTTCGATGGCCTAAAAGGTTCCCTGCTAATGTCCAGTGAGTCCTTGCACCTTGCCCGTTCACCGAGAACACTCATTACTGTTTGACAAACGATGTTCGTTCATTTAAAACGTAGAAACACGGAGCGGATGAAAAACGCGTCCCCGTCGTTTGGCTCCCTAACGGCTTTTTCTCCCCCCAGGAAAAAAAAGGTCGGTCTCCTTCCAAACCCGTCTGTGCAGGAATTCTCGGCGCCCAGGCGCGTGCCGTTGTTCGGCTGTATGCCGTTTGCCGAAAAAATGACATAACCAGATACCATTACATAGGCCGGTCTCCTCTTGAACAACGGTTGCCAAATATTCTGTGGCCATTCGCTTGCCGTAATTCGGCCGAGGACAGCTAACCGAATGAAAAACGTATATTCTGGGGCCGTACGTCGGCCGGTATCCTTCATAACACTGGTTGCCGGAATAAAACGAATATTCTACCGCCGGACGCGCGGTTCACCATTGAAACAACGAATGCACGGCAGCCGCGCTCCGGCCGGTCTCCTTTCGAATACCAACTGCCGCAAGAATACGCATATTCTGTGGCCGGTCACTTGCCGTGCTTCGGCCGATTACCGCTTCCCGAAGAAAAAACGAATGCCCTAAGGCCGTACTTCGGCCGTTCTCTTTCTCAACATCGGCAGCCGTAAGAGAACTGAATATATGGCAGCCGGTTAGCTGCCGTTGTGCGTCCGGAAACGGGCGGACGGAAAAATACCGAAGCGCTGGTTGCCGAATGTTGGCCGTTCAACGCTCAGTGGCTGCCAGAATCTGGATGCTGGCCGGACATGCCAGAAAGCGGCCATAGACGGGCCGGTCTTGGGGCACACTTTCTGTGCCGCCTGGGACTCCAATATAATTTTTTTCTCAATAAGGAAAGTTCGTTCTCTCTCTCCTTCACGGCGGCCTCGGATTTCTGATCTTCGCAGGCCACGCGTCGCAACCCCGGACTTTTCGTTTGGTGGGCGCTCTGCTGCATGGGGCCGTCGAGCGTCAGCTCCCGCTCGCCAGTACTCGCTCATCGGTTCGTATCTTCGCCGAGCCAACTTCGCATTTTGAAATCGGCGCATCATCATCTTACCTCGTCGCTTCACCGCTACTGTCAAGACTCTCCGACTTAGCACTGCGCCAGTGCAGTGTGTGATGTGTTCAGTGAGCTGCGAATGGGACCGCAGTGGCACGACTCTATTTTACCTTTGTTTTGAAAATAGCAAAAAAAAAAAAAAACGAAATGAGAAAATCAAACAAATTGTCACGGTATAAACAAAACTACTAGCGGAATCGTTTATTTACTCAGGCGAACTTGTGCCCACAAGCGAGCTGCGAACCTCTAGCCTTCGCCGAACTTTCGAGCTTCTCTTCCTTCTCTTCTTCTCCGGGTCCCTTTCTTCGTCGTCGTCGTCTCCACAAGTTATCAGCGGCTATCCCCAAAGTTGGGTATGTGGAGAAACAAGAGCGGTTGGTGAATGCCTGACCAGGGCATGGCGTCAAAGTTCAAACTCATTACCAGCCATGGCATTGACCGCTTTCCGGAAACTCGACAACCAGCCATTAACTGCGCAAACTGTTCTGTGTCACAGACGTAGCCCATCACAATTCGAAAAGGCCACTAAAGCACTACTTCGTTTCTTAAAGGACACAGGCCTGTCTGAACGATTGTAGAGACACTATGCACCATTGTTCATTTGTTATTTGGTTAGTTTACCGTTTCAATTTAAGCTTTATTAGCGCCTATTGTTTTGTTTTTGTAGTTATCTTTAATTTTTTTTTCTTGCTTCTCAAGCTCTATTCCTGTCTTTTCAATACTCTTTCTTTCTCTTTAAATCCCTCCTTCCCCACTTCCCATGTGTAGGGTAGCCAACCGGCCTGTAACCTGGTTAACCTCCCTGCCTTTTATGCACTGTATTATCCTTCCTTCCTCCCCCCTCCTGGATGGCATCGACCCGATGCCACTCGTTCAAAACAAGAGGATAATCATAACCACTTGGTTACAACTTCAGCATGCGGCGGGGACGCAAACGCGCACCAAAAGTCATCGCCTTGTTATCGGGCGTGATACGGTTTCAGGCGTACGACATGTACAACGTCTGGGCAAGGTTGTCGCCTTGGAGAGGAAAACGCGTTTCCTTCTGGAACCACGACGTAGGTAACGTCCGATAGACGCGACAGAACCTTATAAGGCCCGAAGTAACGCCGCAGTAGCTTCTCTGAAAGGCCGCGAAGGCGAACGGGTGTCCATACCCATACGAGATCGCCGGGTCGGTACTCCACATCGCGACGTCCGGTATTGTACCGTCGGGTATCAATTTCTTGCTGTGTGCGGATTCGGAAGCGGGCCAGCTGGCGAGCCTCTTCAGCTTTTTGCGTCAGGTTTTCGATATTGTCGTTCGTTATTGCACCGTTGTCAACCGGCAGCATTCCGTCTAGCGTCGTAGCGACATCGCGACCGTACACAAGTTCAAACGGAGTGAAGCGAGTAGTTTCCTGCACAGCCGTATTGTAAGCGAAGGTGGCGTAGGGAAGAATTTCGTCCCAGGTCTTGTGGTGAAGGTCAATGTACATAGACAGCATATCTGCCAATGTTCGGTTTAGTCGCTCCGTCAAGCCGTTTGTTTAGGGATGGTATGCGGTACTTTTCCAATGAGCGCTGTGCGTCAACCGGAGGACGTCTTGCACTAAATATGCGGTGAATGCTGTGCCGCGGTTGTTATAATAACAGCAGGCGCGCCATGTCGGAGAACGATGTTGTAGAGAAAAAATTTGGCCACCTCTGCAGCAGTTGCACGTGGAAGCGCTGCCGTCTCAGCGTACCGCATCAAATAATCCGTAGCAACAATAATCCACTTGTTCCCCGATGACGACCTCGGGAATGGGCCAAGTAGGTCCATCCCAATTTGGCGAAATGGTGCGTCCAGCGGATCCAGCGGACGTAGTAGTCCTGCGGGTTTGACGGTTGGTGCCTTGCGTCGCTGGCAGTCACGGCAGGTCCTCACATACTGCTGCACTGATGTTAGTAGTTTGGGCCAGTAGTATTTCTGATGGATTTTTGCAAACTTGCGGCTGACTCCTAGGTGCCCAGCGGTTGGTTCATCATGGCAGGCCTGTAAAATTTCAGTTCGTAATGCTGACGGAATGACGAGGAGAAACCTGTCCTTGCTATGGTCGTGATTCCTTTTGTACAGTACGTCGTCCAGTAGGCAGTAAGAATTTAGTCCCCGAAGGAAGGCGCGTGGAGCCGTGGTAACGTTTCCGCGAAGGTATTCAATGAGTGGTCGCAATTCTGCTTCGGCCAGTTGATGTGCTGCCATATCCGCAGTATAAACGACTCCGATGAACGGATATTCCTCGTCGCCGTCGGACGATCCGGCCGGAAGCGGTGCTCGGGACAAGCAGTCAGCGTCACAGTGTTTCCTACCTGATTTGTATACGACCGTGATGTCGTATTCTTGTAGCCGTAAGCTCCACCGAGCAAAGGCTAGAGGTTCGCAGCTCGCCTGTGGGCACAAGTTCGCCTGAGTACATAAACGATTCCGCTAGTAGTTTTGTTTATACCGTGACAGAAGTGGTGGAGGTGCGGGGTACATGATACCCAGTTCATCAAGGGCCTCGAGTAAGCTCCAGGACACCCCGATCACGCCTGTTCACGAGAGGACCAGCCGCCGCCTACTTGGTCTGCCGGTGGAGTACGGGCTGCTCCCAGATCGCAGAGCCAGGATGACGGGACGGGACAACAGCGCACCGGTCCCGCCTGAGACTGTCATGACTGTTGGGTATGTGGAGAAACAAGAGCGGTTGGTGAATGCCTGCCCAGAGCATGGCGTCAAAGTTCAAACTCATTACCAGCCGTGGAAATATGATTCTTATACACCTTCCAGACACAATGAAACTAAAAAAGTCTGGAAAAGAACGACGGAAACACAGATAAAAATAGTGAAACAGGACCAACCGTGAACTACACCTTGCATCTATGCGAAATAACGTAATTAGCGAAGTGAAGCCACTTAACTGTTGTCAGCAATGTACGTGTTGAGTAGCTGTCTTTTAAATTCAGTATGTAGTAACGTGTTCCTGCTGTTCATGAAAAAATGTGTGTGTTTTGAATGTTGGCGATGAACTGCTTATTCCCCTACCCCGGCAACGCAGTATAACGCCCGTTGTACAACTCACACGAAACCGTCAGCGCTCGCTGACTAGCCACAGTCACTGTTAGTTATTGCTGTTCTTTGCCTTGTCTCCATTGGTAGTTATGTGCGATCGTCACAACTATTATGAGTTAATAATTAACAGTGCTTCTGGTTCGTCAGCAAATTAACGTGATGGGTAACCGAGTTGGTACTCTGCCGCAAAATATTAACAGCGCGAAAAAAAGATGGAAGAGGGCTCGTCCGTGTTTCCTCCCTTCGTCCGTCGTCTTTTTTCGCACTGTCAATATTGTACCTTAAACACTAACGGTTTTACCGGCTGGATGAGTAAAATCAAGACCGGCTGCTCCCAGGCGGAAAACAAAAACGCCCGTTTTTCCAGATTTCAGCTCAGGTTAGACATGCCCAGGTGGTCAAAATTGATCCGGAGCCCCCCTCCACTACGGCACACCCCATAGCCGAGGTGTAGCTTCGTAGCGTAATACCAAACAAACAAAAATTCAGATTGCACTCACATTGAGTTGTGAAGCGGGAGTGACACTAGGTACCTTGCAGGGGTAGGGGGAGATTTGGCGACGCCTAAGCGGCCGGAGACTTCGTCTCTTTCAATTTCGGCGCCTTTCTTTCTTTATTATTACTACAGTTGCTAGAGGTTACAAAGCCTCCTCCAACCCACTTCCCGCATTTGGAGATGGTGGGAAAAAATTTTTTGGCTCGGCCCACGCGTTTCTTACGATATTTTTTCTTGACTTGTGACGTAAGTACTTCACGAGTTGATTGGTTTGTGCTGACCTACTTGCGTGACGTAACTTTCGCACCGATACGGTCGTTCCCACGCTTTTGTGAGGCTGCCTCGCATGAAGGCTGTTTTTTCAATCACCCGTTCTCGGATCATACTTGCCCGCCAGGGTGTTCGCATAAAATCAACTCGCGTTGACCCTGATATTCTGGACATCGCGCACATCCTTGATGATCCAGACAAAGAAGATGCGTTTCTCCGCAGACTGGCGCTAGTCCCGAAATCCACCGCGGTTCGCCTATCTCGACGGGAAGGAGAGCCCGGGTGCCCGTCTGATTCGGAGTTCTGCGGGCTCTGCCATGAGCTCAAGTTCAAGCCATTGCTGTCAACTTGGCACAGAAAGGTGATTACTTACAACCGTAAGTCTGCGAAGGGGCACCGTGCATTTATGTACGAATCTGTGATGTAATCAGAAGGCATGGGTTTATTCCCCACTCTGAACACGTTTAATTCACTATCTTTCCTAGATAAATTCAGTATGCCAACCTCTCTAACCACAGTAAAAAAAGGACTCACTAATCTCCTATGTCTCCCTGAATTGCTCTTTAACAAGAAAACTTTCAATAATGCTGAATTCTCCGCCTATAAATTAGGTCCCAATGTTACCAGGACAACACGGTCATTTTAATAAACCTAACTTGTATTTTGTTTTCGTGGCCTTTTTTAGGCAAATATTAAAGTAATCTGCAGGAAGCATACTACAATCTAAATATATTTTCAGACTTTTGTTTGCAGTATATGTTCCAACTTTTCCAACGATGCAGTGAAAGGTATGTTTTGGCTGGACTTGTTTTAAAATTCTGTACAGTATCACGCAAGACACCCAATGAAGTAGACAACTGTGCTTGTGTGTTCGTTCACAGACGCGAAATAGTGCTGTGAACCACAGCATTCTTAAGAGACGCCAGCCATAGCTCTTTCATTTGTACATTTGCAATAAGATGAGATTATGTCGGCCGAAAACGTGCAGGAGAGAACACCTTGTCCCCATTATGCACAAACACTAATACATGGTAGCACCAAGGTGGCAAAATGTAGGTACCTAGTCAGGATTTGGCACACCTAATGGCACTTGTTTTTTACGCTTCATAATTAGCAAACAAACAATGTCCTGTTGAAAAACGTCTTGGTCAAGCAAGATGAATTGTTTATGAAAAGTAACAGACAATAATTGGGCACCTTAGGAACCTCAAATGATACAGTATTGGTGGAAGTCTGCACTAGCCCAGAAGTTTACACGACATTTCATCTTCTGAAATATGCAGACCCAGCACTGTGCTTTACATGACAAAGCAGCTTACTTTCAAAATCCATTGCATGATAACAAAAACCCTTTAAAATGCTAGGTGAGCGCAACTTATATCGGTGTCCCTGCTGCAGTTCTTATTGAGGTTTCTTATGCAACCCCAGATCGGACAAGAGCTTCAGTACAGGCTCTTTTATTCACATATTGTAATGCAGCAGTGCCTGATATCACATTTATTATTGGAGGTTACCATGACTTTGTAGCCCGATTGAACAATTCAGTAAGACTTGCAAAGTACACTATAGTATCACCTGATGACAGTGCGTGCAGTATAACGATTCCAGACAGGATGGCGTCTACTGCTGTATAAAAAAAGCACAATGAAATACAGAAATATATTAGTCATGCTGCAGCCTATTGTAAGTATGCATGATTAATATAATTTACTCCTAGAATGCCCATCTTACAGTCATCCGACTCCCAATTTTGAGGACACGGAAAACAGCCAGAGAAAAATATGCGTTCAGAGTATTTTTAGTGTCGTCTTGTCTGACTGGTATATCATAGTGATTATAGGAGTCTTTCTATGAGTACTGGCTTTACATACCTTGCAAATACGTTCTTGTTTAATGAAAATGTCTGGTCTGGGAGCCACAATTGCGGCCTGCAAGCCACCAGTCCATTTAGGAACAGTACAAAATTTTGTCATTTAGGGTGAACAATAGTATAAGTGACCATGTAATTCGGTTTGCTTGGGAACTTGAGCGTACACGTTGCAGTTAAAAGTTAGCACAGATTTTTTTTTGGCTGGGTACGCATTACTGCTACAGCATCAAGCTGGCTAATGGAATTTAATCGACATCTGACAGGCTATTTTTTGTACAGTCGTCTTGCGCGGCCCGATCGTTCTCCGAAATTCAGCTGCCTTCCCACTGCCGGCTCTTGTAATTAAAGAAGACATCCGCCAGCCGCTACAAAACACTGTTCGCATATAGTAGAGGAACGGGTAATCAATGTTGCTTGCTGGGTAATGAATGCTTGCTGGGCAATCAATATGTTTTGTGCTATAAATCATTTCTGTACCTGTATAGCTCAGGTGCGTTCTTTAAATTACTCTTCGCACACGCACTTCGGAGTTTACGCCAATTTAACGTCCACCCGTACAGTTACAGCCGTACGGATACAAAGGAAATTTTCTATACACTTTTCTCAGAAACTGGAATCTTCCCGGTCCTAGTTAACAACAGCATAGTCATATGACTGCATTTCAGGTGGACGTTAAATCTGCCGTGGCAGAAAGTTACTCCTCCTTGGGCATGTACCATAAATCTGGCTGATTAGTCTCCCAAGAAAAAAAACAACACAATAACGGTGTGTTTAGCGTTCCTTAAGATGGAACAAGGAATGCCAAAGTTCCGTCCATAGGAAGCGCAACTCGCTGTGGGAAATGTCTTTTTTTAATTTTTAGCCATCCAGCCAAACCGCGGGCACATTCGCTGTTATTTATTAAGGCTGTGTCTAGCGGTCCGCCCAGACGGAACGGCAACTGTCACTACAGTTCTGTCCAGAGGAAACACAACACACGTTGAGAGCAGTCCCTCTTTATTTTTACCCAACCGGCCAAACCGCTACCGCTCACTGACTAGCCAGAGTCACTGATAATTATTAATCATGATTAATAATTACAGGTGATCGGACTAACTCTAGCTCAATTCAGACGGATCTCAAAGCCGCCACCAGATGCCCGCTAGCAATATTTCAGCGAGAGCAGTCGATCTTGATTTTTACCCAACCGGGCAAACCGCTTCCGCTCACTGACTAGCATGTGTCACGGTTAATTAATAATCACTGGTAATAATTACAGGAGATCGGGCATAATTGGCGATGGTTACGTCGGCCTTGGATACAGTGAGCGGGAGCGGTTCAGCCGCTAGAGTAAAAAACAAAGAACGACTGCTCTCACCGAGTGAATTGTGAAGCGGGCGTGGCGTGAAGCATAGCTATTACAAAACGTTAACGACGGCTGCACACACACACACACACACAAAAAAACGCTGCGAGAATCGAACCAGGGACTCCAACGCCCGTAGTCAGAGGCGGAACAGCTATACCAAATCCCAGGACGAGAAACGGCGGCTAATCAGCTGGTTTTGATTTTGTGTTCAGTCTGGACAGAAATTTGTCAGTTTTTAGCGTTCCGTCTAGACGGAACGCTAGACACTCCCATTTAATTAATCGCTGTTAACAACTACAGATTGCACGCAGGCCTTGACTGGGCAGTGGCGGTTCGACCAGCTCAGCAAAAATCGCGACCGACTGTTGTCACCACGGGAAGTGTAGCTATAGCAAAACACTACCCGCAACCTGAAAAAAAAACCGCCTGGGGCGAAACGAACCCGTGACTACGCAAGTCGCAAGCCGAGGCGTAAAAAGAACTACAGAACTACGGGGGCACTCTTCTAATCAGCTGGTTTCATCAATTCTTTTTTAACATTCCTTGACGAACGGTAGAATAGACTGAAACGCGGTGTTGTTCCCTGAAAGCTGCATTTTCGACTGTTTCGTTGTCGATCTGCGCCGGCTTGCCCAGTTGAAAGAAATACTCGTGTGCGTTTTATTTTGCTGCGCACTCAGCCACTGACAGCACCAAAACTTGCTCACACAAGCATTTGCCGAAACGAACAGTAATTACGCAGTTCCTGCAAATATTGCCTTTTCGAAAACAGCACTTACCCTTCCCGACAGCAGTTCCTTTGAGCGAGCCTTGTGTTGAAGTTGGTAACTGGTGCCTCTATCATGCTCTGGTCGCGCTCGTAGATGAAGAGAAGGGAACTTTCGTATCATCGCCGACGTCGAATCAGTAAAAAGCGTCCCCCCCCCCCCCCCCACGGTCCCCCCCAATGCGGATGTCGCACACAGCTAGCAAGCAGCGGTGCCCCACAAGGTCAGACAGCGCAGCAACACTGGCGATACAACACGCCCGCCGAGGGCGAGCGCACAGAGGCAGAGAGGTGATATTTCTTACCTCATAGTAGAGAGAGAGAGAGAGAGAGAGATAGTTAAAGAGGAAGGCAACAACGAAGGGGCGTAGCGATAGAAAGACAGGACCACAAGTACGCCCGCCGGCGAAAGGCGCTGCCACGATCGCGCAGCAGAGGGGCAAAGGTTTCGTCGTCGGCTCTCGGTGCCGGTGCCAGTCCGCGCGCAGACGACCGGGGAGAACTTTTCCACCTCCGTTTCGGTATTAGGTAGACTGCGTACAGAGGGCGTCACATGTAATCATCACTAAAGGGAGAAACTCGCTGGGCGGGGGGAGAAAAGCTGCGATTTCTTCCTTTTTTCAACCCTTTTTTCTTAGAGTGTACGGCAGTTACGGTGCGTGCTTTGAGGGATGTGATTTGCTGCTGTCCGGGTGTTTGACACACCTGAAAATTTCACCGCTGCTGTTTCATTTAAAACTTCACCAAAACGTTTACGTTTCATTATGTTGCGTGAATGTTACATTGACTCATATACGGCGATGTGTGTACCTTTGCAATCAAACGATGTAAGCTCGGCTTAGCATCACCTCACATAGTATTGGTCATGATGACTCGCCGACCGTGCCCCTTCGTTTAGTTACCTGTCTCCCTCTGAAGTTTGTGTATTCGTTCGTGCATATTCACAATAATCTACTCATTCACCTTATCGAATCGCGGAGTTCGAATCGGTAGTGTTGCTTGCATTTTGTGAAATATGTATTTCATATCTTCAGATCGCGAAAGGTAAGATACTCGCTGTTCGCGCTGCTCTGTTGTCATCGACCGCAATTTACCATCACGCTTGTGAATTTGCCTGCCCATGTTGAAATGGGGACCTGTGCTCCGCATTTTGCTTTTTCATTCTGTCCGTTCGCGGTAGCCAACCAGATAGTTATGAAGGCGCAATTGCTTCTGCTGCTTTATTTTCGTATTTAGGTTGTGGTCAGCCCAAACATTGCCATCCACGTCATGCTTGCAGCGCTGATTCTCTGAAAAGGGCTTCGCAGTCTAGTGTTCCTCATATTTTGTGCCCCGTATGTAGATCGTCGTCCGCGTTCCGATGGTGTGCAGACTAGCGGAGGGGTACTGTGCCCCTGTGGGGTGTACGCGTTCTCGGCAGTCGGATAGCGTAATTTGTGAGTGGGTGAGTGAGTGAATGAGTGCGTGCGTGACTGTGTGTGGGTTCACGTGAGTGAGTCTGCGTGCGTGCGTGCGCGCGTGCGTGCGAGTTAGTATGTATGTGCGTGCGTGCGCGTGTTCAAGTGCGTTGGTGTGTGCGTGCATGTGCGTTTGTTTGCGTGCGCGCGTTTATGTGTTTGTCTGTGTTGCGTGCGTGTTCGGGCTTATGTGGGTGCTTGCTTGTGCGTACGTGTGCGTGTGTGCGTCCGATGACTTATTCTCCCCGTTATTTCGTATAAACATTTGACGTGAGCTTGTCTCGGTTCCCGGTGCGGGCGCATGACGGTGTAGTTTAGTATCAAGCTGCGGTTTTGCTGTTGCAGGTTGGCGCCGTTTGGAAAGGGAGACGGGGAGGGCGGCGGGCGCCAGGCAACTCGTCTCCATGAGGTCGCCCGCGCTGAAGTCAGGCATCGCTGATTTGGCGCGACCACGCGGCGCCGCCCGTCTCCCTCGCCTGGATCCAGGCCAAGCGCCCAAGGCCAAGCGCTCCAATAGCCTTCCTCCACCTTGCTTGCCGTGGTCAATCTTTTCGTGGCGGTGTTTTGCTGGACACTCTCGCTCTCCGCCCTTTTCACCTGGGATATTACTCGTCAAATAAACCGTTTGGAGTGTTGTTCAGAGCGAATTGACTGCGCAATTTTAGTGGCTCGGATAGCACGCTTCGAGATGGGAATATTTGCGCGCGCTAGCCAGTATTTTGACAGATGTCAACAGCTTTTCTAAGCTTTTCTTCCGAACTGGACTTGTTTATGTTTGCCACCGCTGTCAAAATTTTCAGTGTTTTTTGTTTTGTAAAATCTGAGCGAAATAGCATAGACAATAATAAAAAAATATGCAATACACAAACAAGCACTAATTCAAACATTATTAAGTCACAGCCTCGAATTTAACAACAAAGCAGTATTTTTAACATGGCTCAAATGATTACAAGGACGGTATATTTATGAACGACTGCAATTATATCCGAAATTTTGCTCCATTCTTCGCGTAACCGCGGTTATACGCCTTTGGTGTCCGTCCTGCTGAATCCCGCCTCCTCTTACACTTTCTTTTTTTTTTTGTACCTCAGCGGCTACCACACGCCGGCGCCTGCTTTCTCGCCACCCTTTACTTTTTTGTGTTTTCCTTTGCTCGCCGTCGGCAGCACGGACGCAGAGCGCTGCCGCGCCGTATGTCCCCGCCTTCTACTCCCCCCCCACACACACACTCCTTTGCAATACTGTCCCCCTGTCTAGACACGCGGACGCCTTTGCCCGGGACTCCATCGACGGTCGACAGGTCTGCAGGTCACTGCAGCACGCAGTCGTACACGATACGTTGTGCGCTGCCTCCCTCCATACACAGATAGGGAGAGTAAACTTATAGCATTGGCGACATTCGAGAAGCCAGCCGAAGAAGGAGAGCCCACGTAAACGTAACTGTTGGTCGCTGCCACGGCTGCACAACACAGACTAGATTTCAATGCCGCAGGGCTGCCGCAGTGACGTCACGGGAGGGGGGCCCAGCGGCGCCGGCGAACACGGCAGAAAACCAGTGTTTCGTGCACGTTTTAGGAAACACAACGCTCGCGCGGCCGCAGATACTGCGATTTTTTACCTTGTACGGTTAGAGCCAATAAACGATGTGGGAAAAACAATCTGATTGAGCATCTGATGCAACAATCTGATTCAGCATCTGATGCAATAGTTCGGTAACAAACTATTGCATAGGGCTTGTTAATGTTTTGATGTTCCTGCTTTCCAGCGATCGAGGGAAACAAACTAATGTCAACAACCTGATTATCAAAGACGATTTATTCAGGTAAAAGAACCCACAACCATTTTTCTTGTTGCTCAGTGTTTGAAGGTTCTTTTTTCGACTTTGCACTCGCGTCACGAATCTCACCATTCATTATTGGGCAGAAGTTGTTCACAAAAATGTTCGTACTGCACCACAAGATGTGCTTAAGGACAGCATATTTTGTATGTCCAGCATCACAGCCATCAAAATCAAACGGGTCATCAGTGAGTACATCCACAGTGAGATCTATCACCAGTTGATGCTGACTGGGAATCGTTCAGAAGTCGTCTCGTTTTGACAATTCCTCAGCAACTGCGTAGCTGTGTGCAACGGCGTTGACAGCAAACATTCAGGGATGTTCGAGCCCTCCCCTGTGAAGCTCCTTCACAAGGTCGTAGTTCGGATCCTCCACAGAGACCGTGTGATCTGCCTGGTTCACGTCCCTGTCCCATTTCTGAACAGAATCAAGGACCTCCACAATTTCTTTCTTTCCTGCAGCTACATCGAAAACCGAGATGCGAGCCGAGATGCGAGCTTCCTAGTCGCGGCCTTCAAATAATGAAACAGTATGCTGAAATTCGGCTTGATGGTGACGGAACACTTTATGCTCGGGGCATCCTCATCAAGAGTGTCTAGCAGGATGAGGCGTTCATTCGCTTCTATCGTGTGCCAGAAAGCCGATGAATCGCACTTCGCGTAGTCGTAGTCTCCCAGAACTTTGCTGGACTGAATCCTGCCCTCATCGACCGTGTGTTGGAATTGTTCGGCCGATTGCTGAAGAACTGTGTGCAGTGCACTTGACTCCAGGCGCAATTGTTTCGCTTCCGCAGCTTCTCTCTCGCTGCACTGAGGTCAGATATTTCGGGCAATCGGGGAATATTGACGCAACTGTCCCTCGGAGTAGGCGCGCAAACGCCAAGGGGCCAGTGACTGTTCGCCCACTCGAGTCGTCCGTATACGGCGTTTCAAGTGTGATGTCTTTTGGGTGGAAGTCGTCCGTATACGACATTTTAAGTGTGATGTCTTCCGGGTGGAAGTGAAGCTCACACACCTAAACACGCTTTGTTGCTACTACTTCAGACCTCTGCTTTAAATTGTAATCCTGACCTGTACTGCTGAGCTTGGACGTAGCATATCGATACTAAAAATTGTTGATGGTTATCTAATAACTGCAGCTCATCTGGCACTGAATGAAATACATAAACAACTGTGAAGAACCACTCACCCTCGTGTTCTTGGTTGGAAGGAAGTTTTCCTGCGGTACATCTCCGTTTATTCCGCAACACTTCATCCTTCGTAAATCGGAGTATCCGTACTTTGGATCCGTTCTTGTAGTTTCCGCGACACCGAGGTACTCAACACTCGTTCGGTGCAACGAACTCACGTGTTCACGCACACACATCATAAAGAAAGACTCTATGCAGACATGCACAACGAAGTCACGATTTCCCAAACGCACTGATGCACATAACCCAGCTCAGTATGATGAGCTCGTGGCTCCACAGTGGCCGGAAGAACGAAGGAGGAGCCGCGTAGATCGGAACGTATGGACCTCGTGCATTGCAGTTTCAAATAAACACGCAGGGCTACCTGGTAGCGGCGGCGGACTTTTTTTCAGAAGTAGAATAACCGTACACGAATGAGCTGCTTGCGACGCCGATATGCACAAAGCGCATGGTACCCGAGAAATTAAAAAAAAAATTACAACCATTGTTGCATTTGCGTATCTGCGCGGTACTTGCCGTGCGAGCGCTCCGAAAAAATACCATGCCGGGAAAATATAGCCGTAAAACGGAAACAGAAGGAATGCTACGCAGCGGTACAACAATAAACAGATGGTCACACACCAGCCACAATTCGGAGACTCGTATCAACAATTTTATTTAAATGACTCTCAAACATACGGTCCTGTATACAACTTGTAGTTTGAGTTTCTGGCACACCAGGTCCAATGAAACGAGGTCAAGTGCAGCTTGTTGCGCACAATAGTTTAATATGCACGAGCACAACTACGCTACCATGTAGTTTCTCATGTAAAAGTAAAAAGCATGTAAAAGTCTCATGTAAAATTTCTGCACGACCATCACATGAACTCTATCAGCTACGGAACAATCTCTATTTTTTCAAATGGCACTTTTTCATCGGGAACGAATGCGAGAGGACCCATTTGTGAAAAATTATAGCTACCCCTGCGGGCTCTACTCTGTCCGGACCGGCGGATAGGCCTCGTGCGCTGATCAGGGGGCGCTGTGCAAGCGTCTTCCGGGAAGTACTTTGGGTAGTACAAAGCTGCGCTGGTCCCATAGGATACCGTGTTGACAGAAGCAAAATGAGCTCGACGCTCCGAATTATTCTGGGACGTGGTCACCAGCTCATCCCCGATGCGTCCGATCTATTTCAGCGATCAACTAGAGAAAAAGCTTTGCAGCGCTCAACACGTTTACAGCGCCGACGAAAGTGCCGGGACCGTGACGGCGTTTGCTACTCGCAGGTTCACCGATCGATGGTCGTACGAAGTGAAATTTTAAGTTAAATTTGTAGTTTAAACTAATACTCTAGGTGACAAAGACTTCTCAAAAACAGCCGATCAAAAAATTCGCCACGTATCTGCTCCTTTTGTTGCAAATGTCGTCAAAAGACGATAGTCTGTATCGACTTTTGCCAAGTAAATGCGTCCCTTCGCTTTGCCGCTCACCTCTCATGTTGTTCCTCTTGCGTCGCACTCCTCCCAAGGTAAAGACGCCAAGGGTTTGCTTAAATCATTTTAAATTTCCCGCGTTCCACTTCTCCAAACCGGGTGTCTATGATGCCAACGCTGCCGTACGGCGAAGACGCGCGTGAATCGAGGCGCCCTACTTCAACGTTTATAGATCCGCGTTTCCCTACTCCACGTGCGTTGCAAGCAGAACGTGGCACATATCTAGTGGAACCTTTCATAACTGTTGCCGGTTGATTTCTTAAAATGGCGCCAGAAGTTATAGTGGCGCGGGCGACAGCAGGCGACGGCGGGATGAATTTTTTTCTGCAGTTGATGAAGTATTTAATTTCGCAAAAAGTCAAGCATGTATAATTTCTCATAAAGGAACACTGAAAATATCACTTCTGTACTAATTTGTTGTCTTATATTTGCGTAATGTCTTGTTTTTCTTCAACAATGTTGACAAGTATGAACATTACACCGGACTTAGACGGGTAGATTTAGCTGTGACTATATAAGACTATTGCGCAGGCATTGACGGACACACAGACAGACAGACAGACCAAAATTTCTGTGTTTAAGGAGCTGAAGAAAGACTGTCGTCTTTAAAAAGAAGAGTGACGCAATCGGCGATGATCGCGCTTTAAAAAAGCCAGTGAGTCCGGCGGGCCCCAGGCTCGTCTGCTGCGGTGGGCCGCTCTTTTGCGTACCTGCACACTATGCGTGCACTTTCATTAAGCAGTGGTCGTTTGCGTCGCCGTTACGAATACATGGTGCAGCGTTAGCTTGCCGTTTTGTTGCGTGTCTCAGTGACAAAATGCCGCGACCGTCAGAGGCGTGAAACCTGTTTCGCATTCCGAAATTAGTGGCCGTAAAACAAAGTGGTCCGGCGAACTAAGAGGCCGCTCGCTTTCCTTGTTTGCTCTCACTTTACTTTACTTTACGTTCTTGTAGCATACACTCCCAGTTAGCACTTAATAGCTTAGAATGAGGGTCAGCAACGGCCGAGTTTCCTGCAGCCGACATGGCGGAGGACTGGCCGGCAAATCAAGGGGGGGGGGGGGGGGGCGTAGTTGGTGGGGAGGAGGAGGGGGCTTTGAATGCAAAGAGAAAAAATTAAGCGAATTTGTAATAATATTTCACAATAATCTGGCGAAGTGTGCAGATGCGGGGGGGGGGGGGCAATTCAACTGGAGGACGCCAATTCTCTGTTCTTTTCTCGCTGTATAACTCCATTTGAAGTGAAAACTGGCGTGTCGGCGTTCAGATTGTTGCGACGACCCCTGCACTAGAAGATAACATAGTCAGTGATGATCGCATGTAAATAATCGGGGCCGCGCGCCGTGTATGCGGCTGTGTTATTTTATGCTGTGTTATGTGATGTTATAGAAGTACACATCTCTGCAGGCAGCGGGCCTTTGATTTGGTGCATGTTTTGCGCCCTTTAAAAGCACTTAATTTGTTTATTTGGCGCTATTGCCCCACCTACTCGCTAGTATACATGTACCCTGCCGTTCGTAAATCGTGCGGTGTAAAATGTTGCGCAAAATCATTTAGTTTGCGAAAATACGAAACGAAAATTCCACTTGTTTCAAAGGCGGTGCCAGTCCAGCAGTGTCAGGTGGGGCGGCTGCGCAATCCTTGCGTTCGCTTGCATGCTCCCCCTGAAGCAACCTTTTGCAGTTACCTCAGGATATAGGACGAGCCGCGTTCCGTGTTTATGCTACTCGTGAACTTTCCTTTGTCGACCGCACGCAAGAAGAAAAAACTGTAACTGTCGTCAAACAGTTACAGTTCAAACGGCGTAGGACAGTAACCCCGACCTGGCGATACTGTCCTACGCCGCGACCACCGCGACAGCTCGTTCCAAAGAAAGCCGACAAATCGGCTTCTTTTAGCGGATATTATTTTGTTTAGCCGCCGCAACTGCTTTAAGGGTTGAAACTACTATGGGTGTTTGTTAGATGGGCTCAGAAAGATATCTCTTTGCGTGTTTTTTTAATGGTTTCATAGGTTGATAAATGCGTGCTTAACATGCGAATAGTTTGTGGACGTAGATGCGCGTGAGGAAGCTTTCATGAAAGCGTATAAACGTTTACTTACCTTGACCCTTGTATCGCTCGACATATCCGCTGGTACGGACAGAGTAGAGCCCGCAGCGGTATCTATAATTTTGCACAAATGGTTCCTCTCGCATTCGTTGCCGATGAAAAAATACCATTTCAAAAAATGGAGATTGTTTCATAGAGTTGCACGTGATGGCCGTGTAACTACATGCTAGCGTAGTTGTGCTCGTGCATATTAAAATATTGTGCGCAACAAGCTGCATTTGACCTCGTTTCATTGGACCTGGTGTGCCAGAAACTCAAACTACAAGTTGTATACAGGACCGTATGTTTCGGAGTCATTTAAATAAAATTGTTGATACGAGTCTCCGAATTGTGGCTGGTGTGTGACGATCTGTTTATTGTTGTACCGCTGCGTAGCATTCCTTCTGTTTCCGTTTTACGGCTATATTTTCCCGGCATGGTATTTTTTCGGAGCGGTCACACGGCAAGTACCGTGCAGATAGGCAAATGCAACATTGGTGTAATTTTTTTAAATTTCTCGGGTACCATGCGCTTTTTGCATATCGGCGTCGCAAGTAGCCCATTTGGGTACGGTTATTTTACTTCTGAAAAAACGTCCGTCGCCGCTACCAGGTAGCCCTACGTGTTTATTTGAAACTACAATGCACGAGGCCCATACGTTCCGATTCACGCGGCTTCTCCGTCGTTCTTCCGGCCACTGTTGAGCCACGAGGTCATCATGCTGAGCTTGGTTATGTGCACCAGCGCGTGTGCGAAACCATGACTTCGTTGTGCATGTCTGCATAGAGTCTTTTTTATGATGTGTGTGCGTGAACACGTGAGTGCGTTATGCCGAACGAGTGTTGTGTACCTCGGTGTCGCGGGAACTACAAGAACGGATCCAAAGTGCGGATACTCCGATTTACGAAGGATGAAGTGTTGCGGAATAAATGGAGATCTACCGCAGGAAAACTTCCTTCCAACCGAGAACGAGGGTGAGTGGTTCTTCGCAGTTTTTTATGTATTTCATTCAGTGCGAGATGAGCTGCAGTTATTAGACAACCATCAACAATTTTTTAGTATTTATATGCTACGTCCAAGCTCAGCAGTACTGCGAAGGATTTCAATTTAAAGCAGAGGTCTGAAGTAGTAGCAACAAAGCGTGTTTAGGTCTGCTAGCTTCACGGCCACCCGGAAGACATCACACTTGAAATGTAGTATACGGACGACTTCCACCCGGAAGAGAGAGACAGAGAGAGTAAATATGTATTTCTGAAAATTGGGTGAGGGTAAAAAGGGTGTTAAAAGAAGACGGGCAAGGGCGGCCATCCTAGTCCGGTAGGCCACGTGCCACGGCCGCTGACCTAGCCCTTTCGACCAGTGCAGCCTGGTCCATGAGCTGGCCGCTGCGCAGCACGCACTCCCACTGCTCGTAGGTTGGGTGGGTGGGGGGTGAAGGGATAGCAGGGCACTGCCACACCAAGTGGAGTGTTGTCAACGGGAAGTTGCAGTGTGTGCAGTTTAGGGAGTAGATGGTTGGAGAGATGTGGTGTAGATGTTGGTGGTTATAGAAAGTGTTGGTCTGTAGGCGGCGCCAGATCCGAGCGTCCGCGGGAAGAATCGAGGTGTGAGGTGCTGGGTAGTAGCGGCGGGACTGACGGTGGTGGGAGAGTATATCGGCGTAGGTGGGGGGCAAAGGCTGGAGGGTAGGAGGGTCTGGGGGTGGTGGGTGGTTCATTCCCTCCGGCAATGTCCGGTAGGTTAAGGCGCGGGCAGTGGCGTGAGCCACCTCATTCCCGCAAAGAGACGAATGCCCTGGGATCCATACGAGACGGAAGTCTGGTAGTGTGGGTCGTTGGGTGAGGATGGAAAGGGAGAGGTTGGTGATGCGACGCACAGCGTAGCGACGGCAGGCGGATTGAGAATCAGTCAGGATGGTGATGTGCGTAGCAGGCGTGTGTGCAATGGTGAGTGCAATGGCCGCCTAATCTGCAGTGTCGATAGATGTGGTGCGTAGGGTGGCTGTAGTGGTGGTGTTGCCTGTTGAGTGTATGATTGCGATGGCGTGAGCGTGGTGTGTGCTGTATGGAGCGGCGTCTGTTTAGTAGGCGTTGGGGTCTGTGCTATAACGTTTAGGTAGTAGTCGTGTACGGTGTGAGCTGCGCACCTTGTTGCAGATGGGGTGCATGTGCTTTGGTATTGGGAGCACTTGGATGGCAGCGCGGGTTGTGGGGGGGAGGGTGCAGAAGGTTTCCATCCGGAAGACATCACAGTTGAAACGCCGTATACGCACGACTCGACAGGGCGAACAGTCACTGGCCCCTTGGCGTTTTCGCGCCTGCTCCGAGAGGCAGTTCCGTCAATATTCCCCGATTACCCAAAATATCTGTCCTGGGTGCAGCGCGAGAGAAGCTGCGGAAGCGAAACGATTGCGCCTGGAGTCAAGCGCACTGCACAACGTTCTGCAGCAATCGGCCGAACAATTCCAACACGCGGTCGATGAGGGCAGGATTCAGTCCATCAAAGTTCTGGGAGACTATGACTACGCGAAGTGCGATTCATTGGCTTTCTGGCACACGATAGAAGCGAATGAACGCCTCATCCTGCTAGACACCGTTGATGAGGATGCCCTAAGCATAAAGTGTTCCGTCACCATCAAGCCGGATTTCAGCATACTGTTTCATTATTTGAAGGCCGCGACTAGGACGCTCGCATCTTGGCTCGCATCTCGGTTTTTGATGTAGCTGCAGGAAAGAAAGAAATTGTGGAGGTCCTTGATTCTGTTGAGAAATGGGACAGGGACGTGAACCAGGCAGATCACACGGTCTCTGTGGAGGATCCGAACTACGACCTTGTGAAGGAGCTTCACAGGGGAGGGCTCGAACATCCCTGAATGTTTGCTGTCAACGCCGTTGCACACAGCTACGCAGTTGCTGAGGAATTGTCAAAACGAGACGACTTCTGAACGATTCCCAGTCAGCATCAACTGGCGATAGATCTCACTGTGGATGTACTCACTGATGACCCATTTGATTTTGATGGCTGTGATGCTGGACATACAAAATATGCTGTCCTTAAGCACATCTTGTGGTGCAGTACGAACATTTTTCTGAACAAGTTCTGCTCAATAATGAATGATGAGATTCGTGACGCGAGTGAAAAGTCGAAAAAAGAAGCTTCAAACACTGAGTAACAAGTAAAATGGTTGTGGGTTCTTTTACCTGAATAAGTCGTCTTTGATAATCAGGTTGTTGACATTAGTTTGTTTCCCTCGATCGCTGGAAAGCAGGAACATCAAAACATTAACAAGCCATATGCAATAGTTTATTACCACACGGAACAATGCTAGGATGATAAATAGGATTGTTTTGCCCACATCGTTTATTGGGTCTAACCTTACAAGGTAAAAAATCGCAGTATCTGTGGCCGCGCGAGCGTTGTGCTTCCTAAAACGTGCGCGAAACACTGGGTTTCTGCCGTGTTTGCGGGCACCGCTGGGCCCCTATTCCGTGACGTCGCTGCGGCAGCCGTGACTTAGCTGCGGCCTTGAAATCTAGTCGGTATTGGAAGCAGACAAAAATGCGAGAATCCCTAAGCCGACGTCACGGAGGCGCGCTGCGAAGTGCTGCCCGTGGTCGCGCTCACCGCCAATAAAGGTATAAAATTACATCATTGGCGAAAATAAACAAAAAAAAAAACGGGTAAACATAAATATTCCACCTCTGGCTTATCATACACACAGAACACAAATAAGCCGGAATGGGAGTAAATGGCTTGTTGCATTACTTCACCGCAATTGGGAGTTTCCAAAACTCCTTCGAATTGCAGTTTTGCAAAACTCCCATTATTTTTGCAGTTATAATTGAGTACTATATGGGAGTTTTGTTGTACTGCCACTAGATTGGGAGTTTTCAGGGGTAGCATTGGGAGTATATTATTGCTTCCCACTGCGAGTTTGCACGCAGCACGTTGCAAGTATTTGTGCCTTGTATTGGGAGTTTTATACAGGGTCATTAGACATAATTTAGGCTACCTTTTGGTGTTTTCGAGAAGTACATTAGGAGTATTCCGAACTGCATTTTGAGGTGCACTGGGAGTTTTTTGCCAATAATTAGGGCAGATATTCGGAATGAAACAAGCAGTTTAAATCTTATGCATAATTTATTGAACAATTGACACCTAGTACTATAAAAATCAGA
Source organism: Haemaphysalis longicornis (assembly GCF_048455015.1). Classification (NCBI taxonomy): domain Eukaryota; kingdom Metazoa; phylum Arthropoda; class Arachnida; order Ixodida; family Ixodidae; genus Haemaphysalis; species Haemaphysalis longicornis. The sequence goes on from NW_027526335.1 coordinate 216,266,642, forward strand.
CACTGTACCTCAAACAATAAAATCAAAAGATGAAATAAAACGGCGAAGCGAACACAAACTCAAACATAACACAGAAGTGCAATTCCATAAAAAAGGATAGAAAGAGTAAATGAAAAGGTTATAAATGTTGAAATATACAAATGTTAGAAATTGTGTATGTTTGTGGTTTATTGGCGCAAGGGTTTCTAAGACCAAAGAGCGCCAGAACTATGTTATGTGGTCTTTCAATAGTCATGTTTGTGCTTAAAATATGTATGAAATGAGTATGATACATCTTAAAATACTGTATATATGGGTGTAGAGGGCCCGTCCACTAAAGCATGAAGACGTTCATAATGGTGGCTGAAATGGATTATGGGTGCAACGTGATGCACCTCGAGCCAAAGAGCATGTGACGAGAGTGGGCCTCCCGTGCGGACAAAGGGAGCATGAGGGCCTCACTCACTGCTCGTAGGCTCTGAGGTCACCCACTGTACGAGATGAGTTTTAAAAACTTGATGTCTGCAAGATAACTTAAAAGACTTTTGTTTGTAAACATAGGTTCATCTCCTAAAAACAGTGAAGGATGTAGTGGAATGTTGTAGGTATATATTGTCGGGAAAGGCCGTTTTCTGGCTTCATTGCAGAATGTGCACTCAATTAATACATGGAGGACGGTGAGCCGTTCCCCACACTTGTTACAAACAGGTGGGAGTGTTCCATTCAAAAGATATGCGTGTGTAGCGTAAGTGTGGCCTATTCGCAGTCTGCAAATGGATACTTCAATGAATCTGTTTTGTTTTTCTGTTGTGTATCTTCCTAGGTTTGGTTTTACTGAGTGGAGCTTGTTGTCTGTGTGTGTGTCCCACATGTGCTGCCAGCATTTACGCATTCCCCTCCGGATTACTGGTTTCAGATCGAGGTGAGGGACCTGCGCTACATCAACACCACTACGTAGGGCCGCCAAAGTGGCGTTTTGGTCAGCAATTTCATTGCCCAGAATGCCACTGTGTTTAGGGATCCAGCAAACAAGTATTTTTAGCTTTGACTTATAGGCAGTTATAAGAGCTTTAAAAAGGCGGTTTAGAATAACGTTTTTTGTGGGCTTAAAGGAATCCAATGCAGTTACTACGCTTAGGGAGTCTGTGTAGATGACTGATTGTTGTATTTTGTTCTGTGTAATGTGTTCCACTGTGATTAGAATACCATAGGCTTCTGCTGTAAAGATGCTACAATTTCTGTTCAATGTCCTTGTGCTGGCAAAGTCCGGGCCATGTCCAGCACAGGACACAGAAGAAGAAGGCTTGGAAGCATCTGTGTAAAAAGAGGCGCATGGATATCTGTGTTGTAAACTTAAGAAATGCTGTAAAATCAATTCGCGGGGTGCACGACGCTTGTCAATTTGTTTAAAGGATGTGTCACAATGAATAGTTGACATGTCCCAAGGTGGGACTATATCGGCGATACAGGTTTTTATGCCATCTTCTAAAGACACCCCTATCTCCTCTGCGAGGCCTTTGACACGCAAGGCTACAGGGGCAGGGATCGACGGGCGCGCTAAATACAAATGGGCGGATGAGATGTCATTCACAATAGAATTGCATGGGTGATTCGTCATAGACATTGTCCTAATAGCATAGAGGAGTGCTGTATAAGCACGCTGGTGCTCTAGGCACCAGTGGTCGCATTGTACATAAAGACTCTGGATTGGACTTGTCCTGAAGGCTCCAGAGGCAAGGCGAAGGCCCAAATGTAGTACTGGGTCTAACATTTTTAAGGCAGTTTTAGACGCGGACCCGTATGTTACACTTCCATAGTCTATACGTGACCTAACTAAACTCACAAAGAGACGTAGAAGGCAGTCTTTATCAGCACCATAAGACTGATGTGACAACACTTTTAAAATGTTAATGGTTTTTAGGCATTTTTGTTTGAGTTTCTTTAAGTGCTGTACGTACGTTAGTTTTCCGTCAAGTACAACACCTAAAAACTTGTGTTCTTTCTTGACAGCAATCCGTTCTCCGTTCAGTGTGACATCGGGTTCTCGACGAATTCCACGCTGTCTTGTGAATAACACACATGTACTTTTGTGAGGATTCAATTTAAAACCATTTTCTTCCGTCCATTTTGCAAGCCTGTTCACACCTAACTGTATCTGCCTTTCACATATGGACTGATTGCATGACCTAAAGCTTATTTGGACGTCGTCAACATACATTGAGTAGGAGATTGAGGGTGGCAACGATTTCCCAAGTGAGTTCATTTTAATTATAAACAGAGTACAGCTTAATACTCCACCCTGGGGAACCCCATTTTCTTGTATGTATGTTCTTGATACCACTGTCCTTACTCTTACCCTAAATGTCCGCTCCGACAAATAACTTTCAATAGTGTTTAGCATATGTCCAGACACACCGAATGCCTTGAGATCAAGCAGTATGCCGTAACGCCAAGTTGTATCGTATGCTTTTTCTAAGTCAAAGAAAACAGAAAGACAGTGCTGTTTGTGGATAAAAGCATCTTTGACATACGACTCAAAGGCAACTAGCTGGTCAGTTGTGCTTCGACCTGATCGGAAACCAGCCTGAGAACTGTCCAGGATGCCGTTATATTCAAGAAAATGGATTAGCCTTTTATTTACCATTTTTTCAAAAACCTTTCCTAAGCAACTTGTCAGAGCTATTGGTCGGTAACTGGCAGGTAGTGAGGCATCTTTCCCCTGTTTTAATACGGCAACTACAACTGCTTCTCTCCAAGCTCTCGGAAAGTATCCCGCCGCCCATATTTTGTTGAACAAGTGCAAGAGTGTTCGGAGAGTTTCTGGGTGCAGATGTTGTATCATTGTGTATGATATACTATCTGCCCCAGGCGCTGAAGCCTTACATGTTCCCAAGGCGCCCAAAAGCTCTGTTATGGAAAATTCCGTGTTGTATGGTTCGTCAGATCTTTTGTTATCACGAATCCGTTTCTTCTCCATAGATGTTTTGTGTCGTAAGAAAGCATTCGTGTAATGAGCAGAACTCGATACATATGAAAAGTATTTTGCAAGTGTGTTTGCCTGGTCCTCTAGGGTATCGCCTGTACTATTGACCAAAGGTAGGGTGTGTGTTTTCCGTCCATTAAACTTTTTAATTCTGTTCCATACTTTGCCTGCATCTGTGTACGAGTTGATAGAAGTCACGAAAGAGCGCCAGCTATCTCTTTTTGCTTGCTGGCGAATGCGTCTTCCTTGTGCTTTTGCACGTTTGAAGGAAATCAAGTTTTGCGTAGTGGGGTACCTGCGAAGGACACCCCACGCCTTATTTTGAGCCTGCCGTGCAAGCCTACACTCTTCATTCCACCACGGCCTCCTAGTGTTAGGTGTGGCACCAGATGTTTGCGGAATTGAGCCCTCGGCAGCATGAAGAATGTATGCAGTCACCAGTTCACAGGCTTTGTCAATGCCCAAATAGCTTAAGGACGTGTATGAAAGCTGAGATAATTGTTTAAATTTTAACCAATCAGCACCAGATTCCTTAAACTTTTTATGGCAGATGGAACTGTTACGGGCTTTATCAATGCCTTTCAAGATGACAGGGAAGTGGTCGCTCCCATAGGGGTTGTCGTCCACTTCCCATTCAACAGCCGGAAAGAGGACAGAAGAGCCGATCGCCAAGTCTATGTGTGAGTATGTATTGTGTGTAGTGTTGTAGTATGTCGGCTCTTTTTTTGTTAAAGAGACAAGCTCCGGATGAGAAGAGGAATTTTTCTATCAAGCGGCCCCGGGAATCTGTGCGTTCAGATCCCCATAGTGGGCTGTGTGCATTCAGGTCACCTACGAGTAGGAACGGTTCCGGCACCTCATCTATGAGAGACTCAAATTCAGAGCTAGATAAACGATATTCAGGGGGAATGTATAGTGAGCAAATTGTAGTTAATCTGTTGAAAATAATTGCCCGGATTGCAACCGCTTCTAGGGCGGTACGCAATTGAAGAGATTGGCAAGGGATAGATTTTTGCGTAACTATAGCTACGCCACCAGAGCAGTGCGTGCAGCTATCTCTATCTCTCCTAAATACTGAGTATTGGTTCAGGAAATTGGTGTGCTTAGGTTTCAAGTGTGTCTCCTGTAAACATAGGATGGCTGATCGCGTTTTGTGTAGGATTTCATATATATCATCTAGGTTTTTAATAAGTCCCCGGCAGTTCCACTGTGTAATTATTTGTGCTACCATAAAGTTTAGGGAAGAGATTTTACCTGGTGTAGATGAGGACTCGGGCTGGATGTATACTATCTATCAGTTCTGACTTGGGCCTGTAACACGGGTGGCTGGTGGCTTTTTGCCTCGCCCCGCCATGGTGCGCTGTTCTCTTTCCGCCTTTGGCACTGGCAGAGACGGTGTTACCTCCATGTCATCATCTGAGTGGTGTGACAGTGACGAGATAGAGTCCTTGCGGGCTCCGCCTCGGGATATGTTCGAAGTGGAGGCAGGAGCCCCTGCCGTCCCCGACTGTTTGTTGGACACAGAAGTGGTCGTGGGACCGACCACATCTACGTCCATGGCCGCCTGCAGTCTGGCAGCCGGAAGAGGAGGATTGACGGCAGAGCCGTCACTCCTCACACTCGCAGCTAACACAACACTTGCGGGCGCCACAGGTGTCGTGTCGGATGGTTGGGCTGCCTTGGGCAGCACCTGGGGGGGCTGGGACGGCACCAAGTCTGCTTCGCAGTACTGGGTGGCCGCCGTGACTAGACGCCGCTCCGCCCCCCGGCGAGCTGCATCGGCATACCTTTGCGAAAACATTGAGTGTTTCTGTCGTGCTTCTTGATAGGTAATGTTCTGGGTGACCTTCATGTTTATGATTTCTTTCTCGGCTTTGAATTTAGCACATGACCGAGAGTATGCAGCGTGGGGTTGTTCACAGTTGGCACATTTCAATACGTTAGAAGCACAGTTCTCTGATGGGTCATGATGTCCTGCGCACTTGGCACATGTCAGTTTTCCGCGGCAGGTGGTAGTACTGTGCCCATACCGCTGGCACTTGAAGCAGCGGCGTGGGTTGGGTATGTAAGGTCGTACGTTGCAATGAGGGAAGCCTGCAGTGACAGACTCCGGTAGGACACTTCGGTCAAAAGTTAGGATCATATGTTTCGTTTTTACTTCTTTGCCATCGCGTCTGATCATTATTCTTCTTACCGCAGTAACGCCCTGGTCACGCATGCCCTCGAGGAGGTCAGACTCACTTTCATTGAGCAGGTCCATTTCAGATATGACGCCCTGCGAGCTGTTAAGGCTCCGGTGTGGCGTTACAGCTACTTCAAGGCCAAGTAGGTCGGTCTGGTTCAAGAGACTATCAGATTGTTTTTTAGTAGATAGTTCTACAAGCACGTCCCCCGATGTCAGCTTCTTTGCCTTGTAGTTCGCGCCAACTACACTCTCAATGAACTTAGCAATTAAGAAGACCGACTTGCAGGTAACTGGAGATTCCTTGTTCTTAGATTGTATCACTAAGAAGCGAGGAAAGTTGTCCGGGGTGTTAAATTTCATGTTGGGCAGAGGTTTGAAAATTACATCGGTGCGGGCCCTTTTTGGGGCCCGATCATTTGGAAGAGAGGATTTCGAAAGTACCATGCGGCATAGTATAAAGCAGGGAACTGGGGTACTTTATTCTTTGACGTTACCCTGATGGTCAAAGAGGTCCCGGAGCTCCCAGCCTGATAGACAGACAGGGAGCCCATCGGCCGGAGCTTGACCAGGGCTCCGACGGCCACCGTTCACGGCTTCTAACCCTTCACCTTTCAACTTCTCGCCACGGTAGGTAACAGCTTAAGTATGGGGGGCTCGGGGTACGCGGTGTCGCCACTCACCGTCACCAAGATTACTCAAGGTGCCCCGTGCGGGGGTTAGAAATTGTCGAAAGACAACTTATTATCACAAGAAATCCACAGTTCAGAGAAAGTATTAAAGAGGGTTCAAACTCATGATAGAACTTTGAAACTCGCAAACACATGTGCAGCTATCAAAAAAGGTACAGCGGAAAAGAATAAAAAAGATTACGCATAAACACAACGTATACAGAAATACGTCTAGATGTCACAAAAAACCTTAAATTAGTTCAAAATTTTAAAAATACGAAAATGAAATATATCACAGAAAAGAAAACATAAAAAAAAGGTAGAGCCTAAGAAAATTAAATAGGTTACAAATCAGCACAACATAGTAAAACACAATTGATTGATCTGATTGATTGGAGGGTTTAACGCGTCGACACAATGCAGGCAACGAGGCGTGCCGCAGAGGAGGCCTCCGGATTAATTTTAACTGCCTGGAGATCCTTAACGTGCGGCGAAATCTTGTACACACTGGCGTGTTTGCTTTTTTGCCTCCATCAGAAAAACGCCCGCCGCGGCCAAAAATCGAACCCGCGACCCCGTGCTCAGCAGCACGCCTTAGCCACTGAGCCACCGCGGCGGGTAAAACACAATTGAACACATTACACAAACCTGACATATCACACAATGTATTGAACATGAAAGACCCGTAAAAAATATCACATAAAACTGCAATATCACAGACAAATATCAAAGCAGGTGAATTGTATAACAAAAAGTGAAAACTAGTTGATAACATACATCACAAACACACAACGCTACAATATAACAGCACAAATATAAAAAAAATTATGACAACAGAAGTATAACAAAAAGTGGACGGACACACAGGAAAGCTGCACAAATAGCAAAAAAAAGGTTTGAAGGAAGGTGGGAAACTGCTTCCCAAAATGTTTCAGTGACACTCGTTACTCATGCTGCAGTGCCGCAGTACCCCTAAAAAAGTTTATTAGGTCAAGAGATTTCACTCGGGGCTTTGTTTTTGAAAGTGACAGGAAAGCATGCTCCAAGAATGTAAGCACACGATGGGCTTTTTTTTGGGTACTCTATATAGAATACCCAAAACGCTGCAAACAGGCAGCAGACGCCAGCTAGAAAAGAAGAGGTGGAGAAGAGGCGTTGGCCATCCACGTGAAGGCAAAGGTCGCCGTCCTGCTCCACCAGAATCGGTGTCAGCCCAGGCTCCCCTGCAAAAGCAGTAGAAAAGTAGGCATATTTAATACAAAAAACTGTGATGCGCGTTTTCCAAGGGGAGATTACGCCAACTGGAACAAGTTGTTGCATGTGCCTGTGCCATTTGCACACGGGGTGATGTGCCGCCTTAAAAAAGTGGGTAAAATGGGAGGTTCTTATTTTTATAAATGATATCTCTGACAATCTCTCTAGCAGTGTTCGATTGTACGCTGAGGATTGCTGCATTTACAATAACATTACCTCTGAAGCGGACACCGTTCAATTGCAGAATGACTTGAACTCTATAGTTTCTTGGTGTGATTCATGGAGAATGACATTAAATGTGTCGAAGTGTAAATTGGTGAGGTTTACGAACAAAAAACAGCCTCGGATTTCAAATTACGTCATGGCCGGGGCTAACTTGCCGGTTGCATCAGAATATAAATATCTAGGGATCATTTTTTCTGCCAACCTGTCTTGGAACGCTCATATTAATTACTTAACATTAAAGGTTAGTCGCGTGCTAAATTTTTTGAGGCGCAATTTTACACAGGCACCAACTAAGTTGAAAGAAACACTATACATATCCAATGTGCGTCCCATATTGGAATATGCTTGCAGTGCCTGGGACCCCTCAACAAAATCAAATATAGAAGCCCTAGAGCGTGTGCAGGCACGAGCAGCACAATTTGTGGCAAGCAATTATAACTTCACCGTAAGATCAGCTGACATTCGTTCAGGATTACAATGGCCTCTGTTAGCTGACCGGCGAAAATACCTACGACTGTCCCTATTTTACAGCATATTCATGAACAGAACAGGCATCGACAAGGATCAGTATATAAGACCACCTACCTATGTGTCACCCCGTACTGACCATTCTTTAAAACTGCGTAAATACGCGTTCAAATACGCCTTTTTTCCAACGGACCACGCATGAGTGGAACGGCTTGCCAGAGGAAATTGTCTCGGCGCCTCCCTCATCTTTTGCTAGAAATTTGCACAATTGTTTGTTTAACTAATCCCTACTGTACATTTCTGATGCGTTCCGTACTAATTGCTTTTTATTTTATTTTATTGCTCTGTGTAACCGATAGCACTCTTCTCTTTTTGCGTTTTTGCTTTGTATTTGCAATGTGATGCCTTATTTATGACAGTGTAGGTCAACACTTTCTTGTTTCAACGATACAGCCTTTTACCCGCAACCATTTTTTGTTATATTGACTGTACTGTATTCCTTTGCTTGTTTTTGGCAGAAAAAATGATCCCTAGATATTTATATTCTGATGCAACCGGCAAGGTAGCCCCGGCCATGACGTAATTTGAAATCCGAGGCTGTTTTTCGTTCGTAAACCTCACCAATTTACACTTGGACACATTTAATATCATTCTCCATGAATCACACCAAGAAACTATAGAGTTCAAGCCATCCTATTTATATAACGGTCTGAATCAAAATGGTGTTGTGTTCAATAAAAATAGTGCGTCTCTGAGGCTGCAAAGTTCGCTAATCATGTGGCTTTTTTTTGCTCGGAGCTACTAACCTGCCAGGCTAGTGCCACGTTTGGGGATGAGTGGCAGTCAATCGCGTCCCGTTGTACTGTGGCAAATGCTACGTAGGACAGACGGGAGGGTGCGAGAAAGAGTGTTCTTTTGTGGTATATTAATGTTTCATGTGCGCGAAGTAAAATTTCCAGTTGAAGTCTAGCTTGTTCTCCGCCCTCTTCTTTTTTTTGCTAGTGACTTGCAGTCGGCAAATAACCAACTAGCCCAAGGTTCTGCCTTAACCGATTCCAAATTTGCCTTAGGTTTAATTGTGGACTCCTATTTTTTTAATTGCTAGCCTGTCACATTATAATACAGTACACTAAAGCTGACAAAGTAATTTTGTATCTGACTAGCTGGGTTCCTTTTGAAAAAGAAAATTTGATGGTAATGGAGCATAAGCACAAGCGGCATGCTTTTTTACCAAATACAGCAGCCACGCCCTCCTGTGCAACACATTCACCTCATCTCACAAAAACCACTATCAAAAATCTCTGTCGCTCAAGCAGAAAAATTAGAATCTTATTTTAAAGTCCAGTGCCTAGACTAACCACTCGGTCATCTTAGGTGCATGAGAAATGATTACTACATGCTAAAATCTGCGATATAAAGCGTTGAACAATAGTGATTGATTTGAATAGGTGTGGTAACAAGAGCTAATAAGGCAGACAACTGAGTGGATATCAAGAGATGGCTCTAGAAGGGGAAGGCCATTAATCAATGGAGGGAATAAATAATTTCTGGGGTAAACAGTGGACAGGCCTTCATGCTGCAGTGGGCCAGATTAGGCTTATGATAATGATAAGTGTAAAATGACCAGCCAATTTCCCACACTCACTTATGACATCACAGGCCCCAATTTTTCTTACTGAAAACACTGAAAAAAGCTACTGTATAAAAACACGATGGTTTTATTGTACTAGTAGCTATGGCAAAGTTTAATGTAGGCCTTCACCCGCCATGCTGTCTCAGTGGCTAAGGCGTTGCGCTGCTGAGCACGAGGTTGCGGTTTCGATTCCCGGCCGTGATGGTCGCTTTTCTGATGCAGGCGAAAAGCAAAAACGCCCGTGTGTACGAATTTCGGTGCTCGTTAAAGATCCACGGCCGGTCAAAATTAATCCGGAGCCCTCCGCTACGGCGCACCTCATCACCTGCGTTGCGTCGGCACATTAAATCCTACAATGAATCAATTTCAGGCCTTCAATGCAAGTGTGGAGCTAATGATTTGAACTTTTTTTAGTACATTCCCTATGACTACACTCCAATAGCGTGTAGCGAGAGATTTGAAACTTTGTCAATATTTGAAATAATTTCTTTGAGAAAGCAACGTGTTTTGGAAGTTGGAATAAAGTTTAACAGAAAAGTTATTGTTTCAAACAAAATGAGAGTTTTTGTTGCACAGTCCTGATGAAGGCAAACTACTACAAACCAAACTACTACAAACTATTAGAATTACTACAAACTACTACATGTTGATGAAGTTCGTGCAGTGAAGAATTAACTTCCCATGGTCAGAATCAAAATTGGGTCCATCGTATTATCAAGCCACTGTTTATGCGATCGTGCCATTTCAGCACAGTTGAAGCAATTTGTATTTGGAGTAAGGTGCATATAAGCGCAAAATTAGACGAAAAATGCTAGAGAAAGCCATAAAACGCTCACACATACACATAAAGAGGGAATCGTGCTACCACCATACTAATCATTATAAACAATCAGGGTTTGGTCACCTGTGGCTTGGTTTGTTTGGTGTTGAACTTGATTTTCAAAAGCTTTGCGCTCCTGCATCGGTGTCGTTCCAACAGAAGTGTACTTGATTTTTTTGCCCTCTGACCATCAAGAACATGTTGTGGGGGCACACTATCAGAAACAGCTGAATGCATTATACCATATAAGGCGGAATATAAGTAGTATTTTTTACCGAAACATTTGCTGAAACGTCTCCCCTCGACCTATACACCATTTTCCTTGCGAGAGGTGGGCGCCGCCATTTGCTTTTTCTGACCGGAAGCTAGCGCCGTCTATGAAGCAACCGCCAAAACCGCCGCACTGGGCTGTTAACTGCTCAGTTTTTTCAGTGCGTCTGCTCGGTACCCGTGCATTACCGAGTGAACCGTAGTGGTTTGGCGTTAAGTTAGCGGTTGCACTGGTTGTGTGTGTGTGTTCTGTTTTGTTTTCACGCTCTGCCCGGACAAAAAGTCCAACAAGACTTTCTTGTTGGGCTGACGGCACGCCTGTGGGGCCAATAAGAAGTTTTGTCGGAACTCTATCGGCCCAATAGCCTAGTCTTCCAACAGGGAATTTAACCTTGATGGCGTTTGTGGGGCCAATAAGAAGCTTTGTCGGCAGTCTATCGTCCCAACAGCGTAGTGTTCCAACAGGGAGTTTAACCGTGACGGCGTTCACCGGCTCGCCAATAGGATCAGTGAACGCCAACAGACGCCTTGTTGGTAATCAGCGGCGCGAGCGCGCCATCAGGCAGAACCGACAGACGCCCTGACGGTGCTTTTTAGGGCCAATAAGATTCTGTGGGATCGCAAATAAAGCGGATTTTCAGTTCGCCGACAAAGTTGCATGTCTCTCGGGATACAACCATTACGCTGACATGTACGGAGCCTTCATGCATAGCCGACAGGCGATGAAATGCTGCATGATTAGCCGTACGTATGCACGTTCGAGTAATATCGTAAGCTATGAGCAATCTTGGTGACGGTACTGGCGATACCGCGGACCCCGAGCCCCCAAACATACGCTGGATCCAACCGTGGCAATGTGTTTATAGGTGGAGGGTTAGAAACCATGAACGGTGGCCGTCGCAGCCTTGGTCAAGCTCCGGCCGATGGGCTCCCTGCCTGTCTACCAGGCAGGGAGCTCCGGGACCTCTTTGACTACCAGGGTAAGGTCAAAGGAGAAAGTACCCCCGTCTCCCTGCTTTCCAATGTATCATATGGCATTTTCCAAACCCCCCCTCAGACGTGATCGGCCCCCGAAAAGGGGCCGCACCGAAGTACCTTTTCCTGCGTTGCAATCAATCTCGCTCCCAAAGCCCGATAATTTCTCGCGCTTTCTGATCATGGAATCTGTTGACAAAACAAAACCAATCACTTCCCAGTCCGTCTTTCTAATCTCCAAGTATCTTGAAAGCCTTGTTGGAAAGTCGTACAAGGCTAAGAAACTGAAAACGGGAGAACTTTTGATTGAGGTAGACAACAAACAGCAGTCCGCAAACCTCCTTTCACAAACGCGCATGGTCAATGTTGACATCAAAATCACACCTCATCGCAGCCTCAATAGCTGCCAAGGCGTGATCGCTGATCCAGATCTTATAAGTGAAACTTTAGCCAATCTGCTCGAGGGCCTCCATGATCAGGGCGTGACGGCAGTGAGGCGAATAACCATACGCCGAAACGATCAAATCATTCCTACCAAACACATCATCTTGACGTTTGACCGCTCAACGCTTCCTGAGTCGGTCAAGGCAGGCTTCGTTAGATGTCCGGTCCGACCCTACCTGCCGAATCCACGCCGCTGCTATAAGTGTCAGCGGTTTGGCCACGGCACAAACTCTTGTCGTGGGAAACTGACGTGCGCCAAATGTGCAGCACAAGATCATCCAACCGATAACTGTGAATCTGAGCACTTCACCTGTCCGAACTGCCAGGGACCGCATGCTGCCTATTCCAGAAGTTGCGAGAAGTTTAAACAAGAGAAACAGATTATTGCCTTGAAAGTAAACGAGAACATTACCTTCCCCGAGGCGCGAAAGAGGTTCGCCTCCTTCCCTCTGGGCAGGTACGCCGACGCAGCTCGCCGGGGGGCGGAGCGGCGTCTGGTTTCGGCGGGGACCCAGTACCGCGAGTCGGACTTGGTCCCGCCCCCGCCCCCCCCAGGGTTGCCCCAGGCAGCCCAACCAGCCTTTGCACCGCTCGCTCACCCAGCAGCGGCTGTGGTTGCAACGTCTGTTGGGGATGCCGCTGCATCCACTGCATCCTCCCCACCGGCCCAAAGCACACGCAAGGGCACGGAGATGGAGACGGAGGCAGTCGCAGCGACCCCCTCGTCTGCCTCACTGCCTTTGCCACCTGTCGTGCTTCCCACGCCTTCGGCACTGGCAGCGCAGGCAAAGAATGCCCGAAAGGGTACCACGTCAAGGGGGCCTAGTCCGCTGAGGACCCCCTTGCCTTCACATGACGACATGGACGTCGAGCCCTTCCGGCTTTCATCGCAGCGGAAGGAACGGGCTGCGACGTCCAGGTCAGTAGAAAAGGCCAGAAAGCCCCTCCCAAGAGTCCAAGCCCCGAAAGACCCTACATAAATAATCACACTCCAGTAGCTCTGAACACATAATAATGGGAAGAGAAAACATAGTTCAATGGAACTGCAGAGGCCTTCTGAATAATGTTGACGACGTGCATGAGATTCTGCATGCCAACCAGCCAAGTTTAATGTGTGTCCAGGAAACACATCTGAATTCCAAAAACACAAATGTCTTGAATAGTTACCTGGTATACAGGAAAGACAGGGATGGCTGCACCCACTCTTCTGGCGGTGTGGCCATAATCGCCCGCAAATCCTTAGCATGCCACCCTGTCGCCTTGAACGCTATCCTTGAGGCTGTAGCCATCCGCACAATAATATTTAATAGGTTGATAACGGTATGCTCCATTTACATCCCTCCTGATCTTGCACTTTCGAGCTCTGACTTTGAGGCGCTGGTCGACCAGCTGCCGGAGCCGTACATTCTAACAGGCGACCTTAATGCTCACAATTCTCTTTGGGGCTCTTCTCGTACGGATGCCCGGGGTCGCCTGATAGAGAGGTTTCTTACATCCTCTGGAGCATGCCTTTTCAATAATAAACAGCCTACATATCATAACATAGGACACAATACATACTCGCATCTTGACTTGGCTATTGGTTCGGCAATTCTCTTTCCATGTCTTGAGTGGGGTGTGGGCACGGACCCATATGGCAGTGACCACTTCCCCACATCACTAACATATATAGGTAAAGGCCCAAGCAGTTCTTCTTCCCATAATAGGTTCAATGAAGCACGAGCTAACTGGAACACATTTACAGAAACATCTAAACTACACCACGCAACCATAAAACACCTACACGTGGAGGAAGCAACCCGACTCGTCACGGCACACATACTCGACGCCGCCGAAAAGTCCATGCCCCAGGCCTCCAGTGCGTCCCGCAACCCAAGGAGGCCCTGGTGGAACGAGGACTGTAGGCGGGCGCGAGAGGCCCAGAACAAGGCGTGGGGTGTCCTTCGCCGGTACCCCACGTCAGATAACCTCATTTCTTTTAAACGGGCAAAGGCTTTTGGGAAGCGAGTGCGTCGTGAGGCGAAAAGGGAGAGTTGGCACACCTTCCTCACCTCCATCAACTCATACACTGATACACACATAGTCTGGACACGAATACGCAAGCTGAAAGGACAGCAAAAAAACAGCCTGCCCCTGGTTAGCACAACAGGGGACACACTCGAAGACCAGGCCAACACACTTGCACAACACTTCGAACACGTGTCCAGCTCATCACACTACACAAACACTTTCATGAAGCACAAAACGTCTGCGGAAAAGAAGTCCCTGCGTGATAGCAAGAAGTCACACACTTCTGACAATTCTCCTTTTTCAATTCGTGAGCTGAAGGTTGCTCTGAGCACATGTAAGCCTTCAGCTCCAGGTGCAGACAAAATCACATACACCATGATACAACACCTACACCCAAGCACTCTTGAAACACTCCTACATCTATACAACAACATATGGCTTTCGGGGCACATTCCTCGCTCTTGGAGGGAGGCCATAGTAGTGGCTTTCCTGAAGGAAGGAAAGGACCCTTCCTCTCCTGCTAGCTATCGGCCCATCGCCCTTACAAGCTGCCTTTGCAAGCTCTTCGAGAAGATGATAAACAGGAGACTTGTGTACTTCCTTGAGTACAACGGTCTTCTCGAGGGCTGCCAGGCAGGCTTCAGGGCGGGGCGATCTACAAATGACCAACTTGTCGCCCTTGAATCATACATAAAGGACGCTTTCATCCACAAACAGTTTTGCACAACAGTATTTTTTGACCTTGAGAAGGCCTATGACACCGCTTGGCGTTACGGGATCCTAAGTGACCTAAAGTCTTTCGGTGTTTCGGGCCATATGCTCAACACCCTTGCTAGTTATTTGTCCGAAAGAACGTTTCGCGTGAGAGTAGGTAGCGCACTCTCAAGAGTTCATGTGCAAGAAAACGGCGTTCCGCAAGGTGGAGTGCTAAGCTGCACTCTGTTCATAGTTAAAATGAACTGCCTTGGGAAGGCATTGCCACCTACAATTTCTTATTCAATGTATGTAGACGACATCCAGCTATCTTTTAAATCATGTAATATGTCCACATGTGAGCGTCAAGTCCAGCTCGGTGTCAAAAAACTTGCCAGCTGGGCAGACAAGAACGGTTTTAAAGTTAACCCAGAAAAAAGCACCTGTGTTGTCTTTTCCAGGAGGCGTGGGATCCATCTGGACCCAGACATTATCCTTAATGGCGTATCGATTCCTGTGAGGAAGGAACACAAGTTTTTAGGTGTGGTGCTGGATGAAAAGCTTACGTTCATCCCTCACATTAAACAATTGAAACATAAATGTCTAAAGGCTCTCAACATTCTTAAAATCTTGTCCCACCAGTCGTATGGAACGGATAAGCAACTCCTGTTACGTATTTTCACAAGTCTGGTGGGGTCTAGATTGGACTATGGGAGTGTTGTGTATGGGTCAGCCACTAAAACAGCACTTAAAATGCTCGACCCAGTGCTTCACTTGGGGCTTCGCCTCTCTTGTGGCGCATTCCGTACGAGCCCTGTACAGAGTCTTTACGCAGAGTGTGACAAATGGTGCTTATCACACCAGCGAACCTATGTTGACTTGTTATATGCCTCTAAAATTTCATCAATGGACAACCATCCTTTTAAACCGGTTTTTAATGATACATCCACATCAAAACTCTTTTTAAATCGCCCGTCCATTCCTGTTCCCTTCTCGCTCAGAGTAAGGGACGAGGTCACTATTCATAAGGTCTCCTTTGTAGACACATTCAAGTCATCCATCACTGATCTTGTAGCACCATGGCATCTTCGTCCTGTTGCATGTGACTTGTCTTTCTTAAAATACAATAAGAACAGGACACCGAAAAGTGGGATTCTGCAGCATTTCATGTATGTGCAGGATAAATACAAGGCTGCAGAGTTTTTCAGCGATGCATCGAAAACGTTCACTGCAGTGTCTTGTGCGGCGCATGGGCCGAATTTTGAAGCATATAGAACCATGAATGTAAAGACAAGTATTTTTACGGCAGAAGCATATGGCATTTTTCTTGTTGTAAGTCACATAGTTGAACATCATATTCGTAAATCCATCATCTATACAGATTCACTGAGTGTCGTCCGTACATTGTCATCCGGAGAGTCCTCGAAAAACCATGTAGTTAACCTTGTCTTGAAATAAATTGTGCTGGCATATTCTTCAAACCTTGAGGTGACTGTGTGTTGGGTGCCAGGCCACTCTGGCATCGGCGGAAATGAACAGGCGGATGAAATGGCCGCCAATGCTGCACTCCGAAACACAGTAGACATAATAACACTACCTTACACAGACCTCAAGCCACACATAAGACAACACTTGCGCAGAACATGGCAAACACACTGGAATGAACAGACAGACAACAAACTACATGTAATAAAGCCACACTTGGGACGGTACACATCTGACTCGCACAACACACACACGGAAGTCGCCTTGGGTAGGCTGCGGATAGGGCACACCCATGCAACGCACTCGTATCTGCTGACGGGATCTCCTAGACCCCAGTGCGGCAGGTGCGGAGAAGCCCTATCCGTAGTGCACATACTAATCACATGCAAGGCACTTCACACAACACGACACAAACACTTCAGAGAACTCTACAGACAACATATTTCCCTACATCCATCGTTTTTCCTAGGTGACGATGCCATTGTTTCCGTCAAACGTGTGTTTAAGTATTTGTCAGAAGTCAAGTTTTTAAACCTCATTTCCTATCACGCATCATGAAATCTGGCCCTTTACACCAGCCATCCTCACTGTCTTTTATTGATTTTACTTTTGTTCTTGCTTACTGATTTCAGTGTCTAAGTTCTCACCTCTCATATTTAACCACTGTTTTGGCGCTCTTTGCCCTAGTTGGCCTTGCGCCATTAACATCCAACCATCATCATCAATATCGTAAGCTACGAGGGAAAAGTACATCACCAATTCGGTAAGGAAAAGACGAAAGCTTACGGATAGCACCGTCGGCTCTCCGCCGTGCAATCGCGAACGCGGAACCATTAACTCCGCTACGCCAACTCCAGCGATGTTTTTCTTTTTTCGACATAAATGGCCTATTCACATGCATAACTATCCAGGATACAGCGGCTATTACGCATGAATATCACAATGCCGGCTCGAAACTTTTTTTTAGCCGATTTTGTTTGTGTTTGCACCCGAATGTGCACACGAAGGAAAGAAAAGTATTTAAGTCATGGCCGCGTCAGATCTGAGCAAAATAAGACAGCTGTCATAAACGAAAACGCACCTCGCACGTACGGCATTCTTTCCGTACGTGCTACCTAATTTCCTAACTTGTTATCTACCGATCGACTGCTTCGTGAATTCAAAGCGCAAAGCAAGTTCAGCGCTGCCTTGTTACTGAGGCTAAGTCACTTGTTGAAAGGCGAGGAACAGGCGCACAGGTTTTTGTAAAGGTGATTACAACCTCACCATACCTTTACAAAAAAAAGAAAAAGAAGAGCGACGGAGATTTGAACCACGGACTTTTAGACACAAACCAGACAACCACCTACTACGTCACTAGAGCAGTCGCATTTGGGAGTGCTAAGAATTCATTATACTAACAAACATTGTCAATAAACATTCCTGCTTTCTCTGATTCCTGGGTGTCTAGATTTGGCTGTATTTAAGAAATTCTGGCAGTGATGCTGCTTCTTCATGCAGCCCCGATCCTGTAGACGGGGCCAATTATGCTTGAACTGCACCCGATGTAGGCAAGGCTCCTTTATTTTGAAGCAAAGCTATCGCATACTCCGAAATCGTCTACACAAGCTACAGTAGCCACGATGGAATGCGCCGCTGGAATACTGGCGTTGATGACGTTTGTTTGTCACGCATGGATCGTGCAGGCAAGCCACATCATAGTAACACCACGGGGTGGCCTCTCTAGCATCCACCGTGGTCCCGCGTAATTCGCAACAGCGCCAAATCCTCCCCTAGTGGTACGTGGCGTCTGAAAAACGTTGCACTTATCGTCATGGCAACGAGTGGCGAGGGGAGAAAGGAGGTTGGTGACGTCGCCGACGCTGCTGACGTCATTTTTCCTGCGGCAGCCAGGCCGGGCCGCCGCGCGCCGGCCCCTGAAACCAACGCTCGCCCAACTTTCGCGCCTTCCGCCGGTTGCGGCCTCGTGGGCCGCTCGGTAATGTCACCAGGCGCGAAAGTTGAACGAGCGACGGCGATGACTCGAAATGGCCGCCGCCCGTCGTTTGTTATGTGAGCAATAACGTGTTTAATATTTGAACGAAGAAAACATGTAGGTAATTGTATGTTTTGTGGTGTCGAATTGTTGTCTTGGTGGCGATATTAATTGGAGTGTTACACAAACATTCTTTTTGCTTTGCGTTTATTCAAAATTCATATGAGGACGTCTTTTATTCGAAGTCATGAAAACACATGTACTACACTCGTATATTGCACATACATTTTATGTACACAGTATTGGACTAAAATATGACATATGCAAAATTAGGCATACAATATTGTACAATAGGAAAAAAACGTGCTACATACACATTTACAATAACACGGTTAGACGGGCTAGTTGGTATTCTGTATTCATGGCTGTAACTTTTGCGCAACTTTACACGGAGACAGATACAGGTCTTTGTGCCCCTTTTTGTATCTGTCTCCGTCTAAAGTTGCGCAAACGTTACAGCCATGAATGCACATTTAGGTACACAATACTTGATTCCGAAAGAAGAACTTCGAAAGTTCTAGTGCTGCACAGATTTTTGTTTTCGCGCACACCTCGGCTGGAGAAGAAAAGAATTTGAAAGTTCCACTCAACGTATACTTATTTCTTGGGCTGACCACTAGACAGGAATGTTCCTTAGACATTAAAAAAATTCGTTTCAGTTCAGAGACACAATAAATGGGAACCTATATGTTAAAAGAAAGCACGCACACGTGTGCTTCAAGCCCTGCCTTTCGGGCGAGTTAACGCAAACTCTGAAAGAAAGCGTTGACCCGCCCATTAACCTGCATACACTTCCGGGAAATCATGTTCACACCAACAAAATGCAGCCATAAAAAACTGTTGCAACACAATGACCGCACTGTAGACACTCATTGCTGGATTATATCTACGTACAAAAACAATGCGCAACCATGTGCACGTCGTAGAACACAGAACACAAATCGAACGCACCCGTCTTTTCTTTTAATGGCACGTGAATTAACAGTCTGCTTACCGGGGGTGGGAGGGAAGGCGGGGGGGGGGGGGAGAAGACACCCAGAAAGAAAAAGCTTTGCTGTATTGTAAGCCGCAGATATCGGCCAGGTTGTAACAAGCTACCATCTAGCCCGTGTCTGGGCAGCGCCTCTTATCTCATCCTGTCCGATACGGCATGACCATTTTAACTTCGGAAATATGGAACAGGAAACCCACTCGATAAGATGACAAGACGCGCGCGCGCAGTTTAGATTGAACAGCAAAGCCGGCAATGCTACTTGGTTTTATTTATTTATTTTTAATGAGCGAAACGCTTGCAATGGCGGCTGCAGACAACGCATGTATTTCGGTTTGGCCTTCCACTGCTTCATGTGAAAATCGATTCGCATTAAACACCGCGGTGTTACGTCAGATTTTTCGGAGCACTGAAGCAACGCTTGGCAGTAGTTTCACCGCAAATATACGTTTTGGAGCAAGACGGCGGAGGAAAAAATGCTTCGGGCGCAGCACCTCCACGCCACCAATCGCTGTGGTAGTAGGAACGCCGTGAAAGGCAAGAAGCGCGTACAGTTGAGCTTGCCTTCTTTGTGAGCAGGTGCGTCGTGATGACATTGGATGGATTGAGGAGAGTCACCGGAGCAAACGTCCAATGAAGTGGCAAACCGTCCTCGACTTGGGGCCCAAACCGAGACTCATACCTGCTGCACGAAACAACAAAAAATACCTTGATAAGTATACTGAATCGACGTTCCAGCAGTTAATAAGGCAATCAAAAAACGGCAATGCCACCACAAATTGATCTTGCGAGCAAGAGTGTGTGTGCCAAAGACGCGGTTACTTCTAAAACTTTGCGTACCTGCACAGCTGGGATATATTTGCACTTAGTTTCCACTCCAAGACGAGTGGCATGTCTCATTAACTTCACATTACATGCGCGAAATATTTTGAAAACAGAAGAGTGCAATCGGTCGGCTTTTAAGGAATTCACTATAACTTGTACAGAGCTAATTTGCTTACCTGTCGTCTTTGGAGAAGGCGAGAAACTTGGCCGAACTGTACCTCCCTGTGTTGCTGCACCACAGAGCTGCGAAGGACTCGTAACGCTCCTTCCTCCGTTGCCCCATATTTACAATACATTCGAATGTATTTTGTAATGCAGCGAAACATCCAGCCCGTGGAGGCGTTTAGTCAACCCGCGCAACCCTTCGCACGCCGGCTCGCTGACGAACGTACCGAACTGGCCCGCCGTGCGCGCCGAGAGGAAGAAAAACAAATATTGGCGCCGGTGAACTGGTGCGCATGCGTGAGGAGGCGCAGAAGCGTTGACGGTGTGGAAAGAAAGAAACGCTGAGGGAAAGGGAAGGGCCACGCCGCAGCACCGTCCCGCTAGGATCGCCACAATTTCGGAAACCGAAACTAGCCAAAGTCGCCGACCAGTGGTAACACTACCAGCGATGTAGCCAGAGCTACGTGATTCGACTCGAAAAACTCGAGATCCCACACCTCGCGCGTGATCTCAATCTAGCCACGAATGGAATGCGCTCTTTTTTATAAAAACAGCTTGCAATTTGTCTCAAGGCAGCCACCATGAGAAAAAGAAATGTATTATTTTCTGCTTATCGGAATGACCCCAAACCAAGAAATATGAAGGAAATCCGGACGATACCGCCCGCTTTCCGATGCTTCCTGACGTAAAACGCGGACGACGCCGACGCATCAAAACGTGGGAAATACGGTGCATGCGTTTGGGGTTGTACAATTAGCATGCATTCGCAGAGCACCGAGGGATCTACCGAAACCGTCGAGTAGCAAACACCCTAATAGACGGTGCCCCAGCGGACGCCGCTTCGAGTGAAGGAAACTACTCATAGCTACCCCTAGTCGTTGTGAGTACCCACCTGCATCTTTCTTACAGAATTCTCACCTGCTGTCAGTACATTGGCTGTCAATACAAGGGGGAGACGGACAACCCCATGTCTCACCCCTGGGATGAAAGTGTACAGTCTTTCGAAGTTTCATTCAGCTAATTAACTAGAAAGTATGCTCAATCACAATTTAATTACAAACATTTTGCTTTGTCCACTTGGATTGCACCCAGCTTCGACGGTCATGCTTCTTAAGAGAGTAAAAGGGCACTGAAATTTTCATTTGTGATGAGAGTGGGGCACAGTCAGTGGTTACTTCATCCATGAGGAGTAGGCGAATCTGCCTTGAAACTCTTGAAGCTGAAGTTCCTCATAGCTGCTCTGAAAGCCAGCAAAAGAGAAATGTATTACTCCTCTGTCCATAAGTCGTACTCATGAGGCATGAGCAAACCAGCCACGAACAGATTTTCAGGTGCACTTTTCAATAGCGAGCAGTTGTCAGCGGCTCATTCATTTCAGTGGCCATGTGTGGCTTTGCGATCACAGAAACGAGATTTCAGTGAGGGTGCCACTAAGTGCTTCGCAGCAAAAAAAAAGTATCCGCTTGTGGTGGTCACGATCATAAATTGACTTCTGAAGCTTTCTTTTCAACATTAAAGTTTTAAAATTCACATGCTAATATGCGCTATTATCGCCACCTGTAAATCACGCACCAGCAGGCCCTTCTTACTCATAAACCGAAGCAAAATCAAGTTGGGTGAAAAGAAAATATGTACACTTAAAAAATGTCTGGTGGATCTCCTACTGAAATAGCCGATTTATTTTCATGATGCACAGCAGCATAACCAAAACAGTGCGCACAAAGCGATGCTTTATATACAATGGTGTCTTAAAAATGGACAAGATTCATAAACAGGTGAAAATACAAAATTGCAGCATACAAATACAACTAAGCTGCATTAAAAGCAGCGTAACGTCATCACTATGGTTTTTCAAGCAGCTGCAAACGACACTTAGTGTTTCGTCTTCGTACAGGATTTTCGAAAAATCTGGTTCCCATTCTTACATTTAAATATTTGTAAAACGCTCGCACCAATTGACACGACGACAAATAAGAGTGAAGCAAAACTATCTCAGGCACAAGGTGCATAAGGAGTAACAATAAAACGCAGTAAATGCCATCGGTCACAAAAAAATTCAAGCATTATCAATTATAATAAAAATGTTTCACACATTACGAACAAAACAAATATTTATGAGAAAGGACCCAGAAAATTCCCCTGTATTAATCTCACAGCTACAGAAATGCATGAATGCCTAGACAATTTCTGGGATCATGAACAGGATACAATGACAGTACAGTGAAAATGTGTCGTGCATTACACACAAGACAATAACTGTTTAAAAAATAGCAGGTAAGAGACTGCATTCAAGCTAGAAAAATGCATAAATGTGTAGGCAAACTTATCAATGCTGTAATTATGCACTCAAAAAGCCTCGTGTCACAGCGAATGGCCTACATCAAGAACTACATAGCTGTTTATGGAAGTAACACCCAACAAATCACACTGCATTATTCGTGTTAACATTGGCACTGGTTAGAAAACTCTCTTTGGGCAATCAAAATGTCTTATACTACATAGATAAAAGAAATTAATTCAGACGCACTGACTTCCATACACTAACCAAACTGCACAGTGGGCCTGGGGAACCTTCACATTGGCATTCTCCAAACACAACAAAAAGGTGCGTTCCTGGCTCGGTGGTCTCCCAGCTGTTTTTTTTAACCTCACCATGATAGGCTTCCCCCACCAGCTCCAAGAAATTCCTGACCTGCAACATGTGCTGCACATAAACAATCTGCATGTACTCCACGTGGCTTCACAGGGGCATAATATGCTTTACAAGCAGCCACTAACCAGATCTGGAAGACAATGAAACAGCTCACAGCACATTCCCTATTTATACATATGGGAGAGTTTATTAACAGAGTGGCTCACTGATGAATGAAGCACTGACACTATACCCACCCTCCTGCAACACCGACACCTCACACACTAACGGAACGAAGGCAGAAAATTACCTTCTTCATCTCCTACACCCCTACCTTTAGCCAAGGTAACGACCTTTCACCAGCACCCTAGCACCTGACTTCACACCACGTACTTAAGTACTTCACTCCCTACCCCTCCAGCTGCAAATGCTGCCTCCTGCTTTACACAGTTTACCAGACCTTTACGCACTCCACCAGAGTCCCAACACACCCCATCCCTAACCCCACAACAACCAACAAATAGAGGGCGGGCCAGCTGACCAGCTCTGATCTCGCACCCCAGTGCTGCCAGGTGGTGAGGACCATGACAGCCATTGAAGCCCAGTGCTACCTCGACTAGAAGGCCCCTTACAAGGCTGGTGCCGCACCATCAGCAAATTCTGTAGCCCTCTACTATGAAACCTGCCGGAGTGGTTCAGAGGCTATGGCGTTGTGCTGCTGAGCCCAAGAACGCGAGTTCGAGCCCCACTGTTGTAGCCGCTTTCCTGGTGTAAGCAAAAACACGCGCGTGTTCGACATTTCAGCACACATTAAAGATCCCCAGGTTGGTCGAAATGAGTGCGCCTCACCACCTGTGCAGTCTTGGCGCATTAAACTCCATAATCAATCAAGCACCTCTACTACAAAGCACGGTCCCAAGTGTACGTGTCATTAGTTTAAAAAAAAGCATTTGTTACCGAAAGCCTACATTATATTTTCTTTACTGGGACATGTTCCTGGATTAAACCTCAGCCCTGGCAGCTGTTTTTCTGATGGCAGCAAAAAACGAAACCCTGTGAATTGATGCGTCAGCACTCGTTTCAGATACCCAAATGGTCTAAATTATTCCTTAGCTCTCCTCCTTGGAGTGCCTTCATGACCCAGGTGTATTTTTGGCTCATAAAATAAAAAATAAATATTATCATAAGCCTTCGTGCAACGTGGTGCATTTTTCTTACTTTGTCATGAACTTTTGTGGCCCGCCGCTGTGGCTCAGTGGCTAAGGCGTTGCGCTGCTGAGCACGAGGATGCGCGTTCGATTGCTGGCCACAGCGGCTGCTTTTCTGATGAAGGCAAAAAGCAAAAACGCCCGTGTGTACCTGATTTCGGCACATTTTAACGATCCCCACGGACGTAGTCAACATTAATCCGGAGCCCTTTACTACGGCACGCCTCACAGCCCAGGTGTAGCTTTGGTTCACAATTCAGCATTCACATTCATCAGTTAGTCTCTCTCTTGCTTGTTTGGTACTTCAGATATATAGCAGACATCATCGACAGTAAAAAAACACACTGTTGAGCAATGTCTTCGGAACAATACAGCCTGTGGTTTTCAGACTATGGTGGATGGTGACAAATCGACATATGCGACACATCCCATACGAGGGGTGATGTAACCAGTTCTTGGCAGTGAAAGTGAATGGTGCCCTCAATAACATAGATGCCTAGAACGTAACAGTAACACCCATAAGACATTTTCACATAGCAGGAACAAGTTTTAGTCGGCACCAAGTAGTCAGCGGTATGCACAACAATACTGCCAACCTGGGCACGAAAGTACTTGCATACATTAGGGACAAACCGAAATCTTTCAAGAAAAAGTACCGCCAGGGCCTCAGGTATTGCAAGACGTGACTGCGGCAGCCCCAGTACACATGTTTGAAAGCATCCTTTGTATTTGTTGTGCAGATCTCTTCTGGTAGTTGAGATGTGTGCAGAAATTTCCAAATCCTTGCAAAGAGCCCGATATGTTTGTGTCATTAGGCATCTCTCTGCAATTTGCACCGGAACATAATTAGCTGCCGAAACAAGCTTCAGCGCTCGGCCATTGCCATTCTCAAAAGGAAATGCAGATATGCCCCAGACTGGGCCAAACATACGTGTTGCCTTGGCCAGGTGCTGCAAGGCATGGACATTAAAGTCATGGATGGGTCACCATAAAATCTAGACATTTGCTGGACAAATTTCCACAGCAATTTCTCAGCCTGCACGATTTCCCTTTCCAGAACAACATCTTCCAAGAGTAAAAACACAGCCTTTACAAAAAGGGCATAGTGAACCACATAGGCTTCTGGTAACAGATCAGAAACACAAGGAAGACTGTAAAACAACAGCCAGTAGTGCCGCTCTGTTGCTTTCCAAAATGAACGCTCAGATGGTGGACGCCCATACCTTAAAAACGTTATCGGGGGCCTAATAGCTGACACCCTGCGGTCTATTACTTTATAGTGTCTTCCTATATAATTACCACAACTGGTGCATTTCAGCCACAAATCTGTGAGTTGCTTAGTAACACCCTCCAGGACACAGTGCATATAATCGGGGGAAGCCCCCGCAACAGGTCGAGACTTTTCAGTTGTGACAGAGATGATGGCCCGTTAAGCCCGTAGACAACGCCATCCACACGAAATGCTTGCAACTCGTAACTAGACCGTTACGAATTGCCTAGAATATATACCAACTATGGCAAACGGTGCCGAGAATACTACGTTCCTTTTTATTTCAATCAGTTGCCCGAGGACATAGAAAGGCTATGCTCAATTAATAAGGCGAAATCTCAAATTAAACATTGGATAAATTATGTAAAGTAATTGAGTGTCGTTGACGGTGTGTTAGCGGGTAGAAGCAGTGTGATCTATTTCGAAAAGCTCCTTCTGTCCATTCAGTAGTTCTATGTGTTTCATTATTTTTTGCTGCCTCATTCGTTTATATTCTGTATATGTTATCAAAATGTGTGTGACCTTCAAAAATTGGAGATTTTGTGAACTTTCATGAGTGCGAATGTGCATCTTGTTATAGTTACGTGTATATGGTGTTTTCGTTTTTGTTTTGTCTTTGGCAAAAGAGTTGCCTCTTGTATTGTTACCCCTGAGCGAGCATCCTGAGTCTGCCGTGACCCGCCCACAAGCGACTTGCGCTTCGGCGGGCACGAAATCTACAGTGAAATTTATTGTGAAATAAAGTTCTATGTATGTATGTATGGATGTATGTATGTATGTATGGCTGATATGATACCAGAGTGTGTCCTACCAGTAGCAGGCTGGTCACCGCACTTGTACTTCACCACACCTGCAAAGATTGCAGTAAAAATAGCCACCATCACCGACACATAACCCAAAAAAGTCTGCTGGCAGATTTGCTTCAGTGCAATATTAAAATTAAAGTGAAAAGATAGAAACAGGGAATGGATGCTGAGAATACGTGCAAGCTTTAATCTAGAACCAGACTGAAGCTTAGCTTAACACAGTTTTCACCTACTTGCATGTGAATAAAATATAATGCAGCTACCCACATTTTAGGCTACCAATAATTCCTCAATGACAGCCAGGAAGTGGTGTATGTAATAAAGTCTAATTCATCTAGTATGAGTGACAGGAGCAAAAACTTCACATGACCTTGTTTTAGATCGTGTAACTACCCAGCAAACCACGTTACGTCGTGCAGATATCCCGGGGACGTCAGCAATCGACAATGCAGATGTCCAGGAGACGTACCGTTGGGGTCGGAGTTACATATATTAAACGTTGCTACAACCGCAAAAAACCCATCCAAATCACACGAAGGATAACGTCCAATAGACGACTCATGGTACTTTTATATGCTGTTTACGGGACGTAACCTTAGTGGTACGTCTTATGGATATTGTAGTGGTACGCTTGGAAGACGTATATAGATGTCTGTTCTACATTGGTTTTCTGTCTTTGGCACAAGCATTGGTTTGTTATAATCATGACTTGTGTACGTTAGTATGATAGTTTAGATGAACCTGTATGCCTGAAATTTACATTCTTTATACATTATTTGAAAGTTTGGCAAGCCCCCTTTCCAAGGTTGCTTACGTGTTGTGGGCTTAATACTTCAAATACATGTCTTACTAGCTATTCAGCACTGTTTGCTGTTACTTGTCACCTGATTTCTAGATTAATGTGTTTCCACTTTTGAAGTGCTGCATACTGCATGAAGTCTCCTATGTGAAGTGCCAAGCTGACCACACACTCTCGCAGAAGCACACGAAGCACAGCTCTAAACAAGAAATGTCGCATCGAAAACAAGAGGCAGTAAGTAACAGCAAACAGGCCTGATAAGCACACGCGCCCTGGACACTAAGGCAACCACAGTAGCGTCATCGAATTGTACCATACAGCACGGATGTACAAGCCTTCTGCACTTAAACTATCACAGAAACAATTCAAAAATAAACTAATTAAAATGACAGTCTCCCATCCTATCTGTAAGTACCTGCAGCGTGGTAGTGAGAACGCTTTCAAAGTACACATAAAACACAAAAGAGTTCAGGTAAAACAGTTTGTATTGACATCCAAATTATGTAATATGCTTTCGCAACACAACCACTTTAATTTTCATTCCTATCTGCCCTGGCCCACAGGGTACACATTGTGCAATTACAAGAATAGTACAAATATTCATGACTATAAATAAGTCACACACAGCAGAAAGGTTGACAAAAAATAGGAAGAAAAGGAAACATGTAAACCCAGGGTACAAGCACAAGATAGTTATGCAACTTGAAATATCGCACATTAAAATATTTGGGTGAAAAACAACGCAAGAAGAGTGTGAAAACAAAATAATGATTGAATGGTGGTTATAAAAACACAGCAAATTTACGAAACTATATAGTTCACATGTAGTGAAAAGTTTGTGGAACAACAAAACAAAAGCACCTAGGAAACACAGAAGTGGTGTTGAGTGGTGGTTGTGAGTGCCATAGAAATTTAAGCTACCTTAAACAAACCAACATCTAGGGAAATTGCTATGATCTATAGAAAAGGTGTGTATAAAGAAATGACTGTACGGCGGTTACAAGAGCAGTAGAAATTTACGTGATGAAATGATTCACAACTAGTGAAATGGTAGGACAACAATAAAACAACAAAAAACTTTAGAAACAACTTATTGAATTCTGGTTAGGAAAACAAAAAGTTACACTATTTCAATATTTCACACAAAGTGATACGATTTGGGAACAAACGAAAAAACGGGGAACACGCAAATGATTGAATATTAGTTACAAGACAGATTTACATGACTACGTGATTTACACCAAGTGATACGCTCAAAGAACAATAACACAAAATAAAAACGCATCGAAGCACGGAAATGATTCAATGGTGGTTTAATGGTGCATGCCGCCATCATCAGTCATGGTAGGGAATTGTTGAACAGTTTGCGTTCTTCGTTGTGGTGCCAGAAACTGCCAAAAAATTTGCAGACTGGATTGGTTGGAAAGTAGAAAAAATGTCATGGACCAAAGGCTGCAAGAAATTTAATACCGCTTCTAGCAATAAAAACTAAGAAACCGCAGGCTGTCGACAAAGCTGATATTTGCGCAGGATGTGACTGACAATAAAAATCTGGGCCCTATACATTCTCTGGTGAAAGAATTTGATGTCTGTAACTACACGAAGATATCTAGTTACACACAATGCAGGGTGCCACTCGCAGGTGGAAAAAGCGTGTTTCCTGTTTCCCAAACCCGGAGAAGTCCTGCGCCAAGTTGACCGTCAACAGTAGCTTGAGCAGGCGCCTTGTGCAGACTTTTGCAGTAGCACCTCCCTTGCAAGCCAGTTCATCAATCTAGGGATGGGTACAGAAAAATCTGTGTTCTTAATACAGCTTTTTAAGACTGGTATAATACAGAATGGCCGCCTACCATTGTCCCTGAAAAAGACAGTGTATGACAGCTGCATCCTACCGGTACTCGCCTACGGGGCAGAAACTTCCAGGCTAACTAAAAGGGTCTAACTTAAATTAAGGACTTAGCAGGCAATAGAACGCTAGAAGATGGGTGTAACATTAAGGGACAGGAAGAGAGTGGAGTGGATATAATTTAATGTCAGCACTGGCTGACTAAGGACACCTTAACACTAACTATGACAGCTAATGTGAGGTACCACTATATATAAGAACTATATTTCGGGACTCTGAGGACATTTTAGCCCAGCTACAGGTCCCATCTGAACTTGCAAAATATTTTTCTGTGTCTATCCTAACCGCTTGGTGGATTGAAGTGACAATATATACACGGATGAAGCCATGTCCACAATATGTGGCAAAAGGAAACATGCACAAACCCGGACAGCGTCACTGCCATGGACGTATATTTCCTGCAGCAGAATGGCGAGGTGGGCTAGTTGGTATATATGCATAACTAAACCTTCAAAAAGCACATCACTGAAAAACTCGTCATGTTGTCCTGTTCGCTTGTCCTGCAAGGCCTACATTTTTAGTTGAAGTATACGTTGTACAGCAGGAAGCATCAAAGTAGAGCAAGAAATTTTTACAGCAATCACATTCAAACATAGTCTAAGTTGCACCAGTCAGCAGCCTGCAACATGTAAGTTATTAGGAAACGACAGGCCAGACACGAGAATCATACTCTGCCTTAAACCTGCGAAATCCCAAACGCTGTGTTACTCTGATCACCAGTGCTACACACTAAATTAAGCTGAAAATTCCATGTCACAAAAATTTAACAGCCATTTTTCAATATTTTTACAAGGTTCTGAAAGGTTAATTTACGTTTGCGATGTTCTAGTAAGAGTATAAAGCACAACCAGCGCTGCTTATACTAGTATAACAGTTACGACATGCGCGTAGTTCTGACGTTACAAATAAATTCGGGTTGCATACACGCTGTTCATTCCCACATTTCACGACCAAACTGAGCGTTCCAAAAGATTGAACACTCAATCGAAATGCGAAAAAAGCATCCAGATGTCATTTTAATCTAATGCTGTACTCTCGGAATTCACTCGAGTTATTATTTTATTTTAATGTTACACGCACGGCAATCATTCAATTTATTGTGCACCTTTTTTAACCGAAAACTATTATGACGAAAACAAAACGGCATCTGCAGAAACGAAACAAAATCCAATATCACGCTAAAAGTACACGATGTGCGTGTAACGCATATACGCCTATATTCGCACACGCACTTATACATACGCATACACGCACTCTCCAGCTTCCCTTATTTCATTTCATATCAAAACGTTCGCCTAGCAAAACAGGACAGAACACAAACACTTCACCAAACACAGGGCTAGAAATTGCGCGAGTATCGATTCTGTTTACAAACGCAGCAGCGAGGTACAAAGGTCTACCGACAAATCTCCGCAACGCACAAAGCGAGTCCCTCAAATCGTTAGGGCTAACCGCTTACGCGTACAGAAGTTCGAGAGCAACTCTGCTACGTTAAATATTACAAGAAAACAAGGTTCACTAGTACTCACTTACCTCCACTACCTGGCAGTATTTCTTCGTCCGGTGGATAAATCCATGGTAGTCAAATCACCGAAATACGAAAGTTGAAGGCGTGCATACCCGTGCCGTCACCGGCCTGTAGCACGCGTATCGATACGGAGTGCAGTTAATAACGGACGATCGGACTCGTCGCGTAGCGACTTCCTGTCTCGTGTTCGTCCGAGGGAAAAACTAGTTCCTGAAAGACGCCCACCTTGATGAAACGCTTTCGAAATAGATGGCCAAGTTATTGGTAAATACAGATATTAGTTGCCAATTATATACAAGAAAGGCTTGAGTGTGGGTATTTTTTAAAGAAAACAGTAATTGTACCGACAATCTAGATTACGGCATTTAAGGCAATTTTAGTGTCTGCGGTGGAAATACAGCGGCCGTGGGTTTGTGGGCGCCGTAATTTTACGGTTTGTTCTGAGGCCGCAACCACTTGCAGCGTATTATCCGCGCTTTCGCGCGTCGACATCGCCCCGCGTTGACGGCGTCGGCAAAATGCACGGCGACGTGAGCTAACGCGGGAGGAGGAGGAGGAGGAAAAAACTTTATTGAACTGGTAGATCGAGCTTCGAAGAGGGCGGCGTCCTCAGTCCAGGACCTATGTGGTGGGGCCTGCCGTCTACGCCCTTTCAGCGAGCCAAAGCTGCTTACTCAGGTCCGAGCTGCCACGTTCACTCTCCCACTGCTCCTATGTAGCTACGCCGATGTCTATGGTGCTCGCCAGAAATCACCGTCGACGCAGCGCCAGAAAGCATCCGAAAGCAGGTGACATCTTCCGGATTCCATGTCCATCTCCTGGTTTGGGGTCATTACGTTCGCAGAAAACAATATTTTTTTTAACTTGCGGTAATTTGGTGCCTTGAGGCAAATAACAAGCTATTTCTGTTCGAAAGTGCGCATTCCTCCGTGGCTAGCTTGGCTTTCATCGGGGAGATCGGGGGTTCGGGATAGCATTTTGCGAGTTAAATAGGGAGCTCTGGTTACATCGCTTGTAGGGTTAGCAAGATGGCCTTGTCTGCAAGATCGGTGCGTAACGAACAAAGTTTATCAACGCCAGAAATCTAGCGGTGCATTCAATTTCATTCGGGGCTACCGTAGCTTGCATAGGGGGAACGATGAAGCGCGATAGCTTTTTTTGGCTTACATAAGGGAGCTTTGGTTACATCACTTGCAGTATTAGCAAAACTGACCTCGCCTCCAAGATGGGTGCGAAATAAACAAGCGTTAGCATTGTCGAAATTTGTCAAATACGACCGAAACGAATCACCCGACAATATTCGCCGGCAGCCTCTGTTAGGGTACCAAATTTTTTGGCCCACGCATTGTTTTCCGGCGTGGTCGAGCGGATTGGAGCTTAGGTGCTGGTGTTGTGTTTTGAAGGTCTATGGTTCGAATCTTGAGAAAACCTCACAGATTTTTTTAGTTTTTTTGTGCAATGAGGGTGTTATCGACTTTTTTTTTCTGGAAAAAAAAAGGCAGAGTACCTTGCCGTTTCACCTACGTTTGACGGTAACCTCAGTATCAAGGCAGCCCCGAAATTTGCCTTGCTCACACTTTGAATTCATGAAGCTGCAGTCGGAACGTAACATCAAGGTTAAAGCAAGTAGCAAGTAAAGTTGTGCTAATTGCGTCTTCGTTCATCATCCTATCTTACTTTGTTCAGATTTGACGGCAATGACCCCCGCCCCCCCTCTCCCCCACCAAAAAAAAAAACTTACAAGGCTCGTTGGCGACGTCGCTTGTAAACGAATTCTGCACTAAGTCCCTGCCTCTTTCCGTGAGGTTCGGTATTGGGCTACTGTTTTGAAGGTCAAAGGTCCAAAGCAATAGTGGTGGATTACAGAACTTGCACAAAACCCCTCGGTACAAAACTCTTAAAAAAACATACAAAACCCCTCGGTAACTTCAATACAGTACGCCTGCGGAGAGTTTGAAAATAGAGTATAGCAGATATAGCTAAAATAAATGTAACTGCGATAGACATGTTCGAAGTAAAAAACGGACATACCAGAAACATCTGAACAACGTCAGCAACATATGTCTAAATACTGTCCCCAAATGAAGCAGCAGCAACATCGAGAGTACGTCTTTAGCAAAGTTGAAAGAGCGTCCCACATTAAGGTACCAGCAACGTTATCTCAACATCCAAAAATTTTCATTAAAATGTTGCACGTTGTACGGATGTCTATTAGACATACTGCTGGGACATAGACGTTCGGATCTTTGTGGGACGTCGCAGAGATGTTAGTGGTTTGCTGGGTAATTCTTTGCGGCAGGTACGTTGCTCACTTGCACTTCACAATAAAGACCAGTAAGACATGCGTCCCATAAAGTTTACCCACCCTTGTACACAACATTGCTTCTGTGGCTGGTAGAAAATACCCCCCCCCCCTTTTTTATCGTGGCTGGGCCACAAACTTATGCACTGATTTTTGCAAATGGAGTTGAAACGTTTCATGAACTATCACATCAGGCACTGTACACTGGTTTGCAATGATATCACTCGTAACTAAAGTGATGAGACATCCCGATTGAAGCAAAGCAGGTCCCGGTTTTTCGGTTGTGATCCCACTGTCCCTGCAGCCTGCTTGTGGGATGGTGTTTTGTCCCGATTTCAGGCGAAAGTATGGAAAACGGGTATCAAGCCCTTGGTCAGGAATTAAAAGCTGCAGATATGGAGGAACGATGGGAATAACTAGACACACACAACATAGCGTCTGTGTTGTGTGTTTCTTGTATAGCCTCAATATCTGAGCTGTTTTCTTGAAGTCTGAAGTTACAGTGTATCAACAAGCCGTTCAGCACACCTTTTTGCATTTGAAGAACAGTGGGTGGGCGTGCTTCAGCACTTCAAAGCAAATGATGTGCCTTGCAACAATATCAAGACAATCGTCGAGTACACCATGTGCTTGCCAGGCACAAACGCAGCAGCTGAAAAGGTGTTTTCTTTGATGAATAGAATTTAGACTGCACAAAGCCGCAGCTTAATTTGACCACATCCAAAGCAATGCTATGGCTCAAGGTGAATCTGCACATGACGTGTGAGCTGTAGTGTATACAGACACATCAGCAAAGATAAACTGATAAGGGAACTTCATTTTAGCAAGAAGTATCATGTCTGGCCAGGAAGAAAGCAGGAGGACCAGGAAGGCGTCATGGTGCACATGAAGAACTAAAAAAGGCAAATTATCATTTTAGCTATGTGCCACGTTCTTCCTTACCCGATTCCCTCCTTCCTCTTCCCGATTCCCTGTCCCGCTTTGGAATCCAAGAAATATGGTCACTTTACTCATGACGTTTTTGCGAAGTGAATTGCGATTGATATTTTGTTAGCTGTGGTAAATTTCCCTAATAGGGCACAGCTGTAAAATGCTAAAAGGAACTTACCTTCGACAGGATCTCCTTTTGCAAAGCACCAACTGCAGCCAAAATACGCGTTGAATCTTTTCATGTTGAGCATATCGGCCCTGGCTGGAGTGTCAACACAGCACATGATGACGTGCACTGTAGATTGAACAAGCTGTCCTAAATGCGACCAGGTCAGTGTTCCAATGCTGTTGACCTCTTCAATGAACTTTGCTAGGTACAGGTGCATCGGTGGATGCTTCTTGGCAAACCAAAAGGCTGAAATGGCTGTATTTTTCCATCTAGCTTGCACCGGGAGCTCATTTATCAGAAACTGATTGGGCCAAAGTGAGTATTTGCTGGACTCGAAAACCGTTGCGCCATCAGTGTTGATGGTTAGAGTCAAATCACTCCATGTCATACTCTGTTGGCTTCGGATACTTCTATACAAGTCACCGTCGGTGATGTCAGAGTATACTGAAGGAATCCGAACTTGGGATTGTAACTTCTCCAAGTTCTCCAGCAAAATGCCACTAACGTGCTTTAGCAGGTCTTGAATTTGTTGCTTTAAGCGAAACGTAATAAAAAAGCTCCCTGAACGCATCAAACTATGGTACGTTTTTTCCATGCCGCATGTTGCACAAGTGATTCCAGTACAGCCTTTCAATTTCTCTGAAGTCCCAAGGTAATCGTAACAACCTTGATAAGAAACGTGCAGCTGAATCGCCTCCTTCTTGTTTTTCTAAAGTTTTCTAAAAAAGTAAGTTGTTCTAGGAACAACGTCTCTTCCAAAAAGAGCATTGATGAGGATCAATAGCCCTCTGACTTGTGCCCATGTCAGCCCAGCAGTCACAACGTAGGCTAAAACAAGGAAAGGTGCTTCTGCTCTCGTCGTCGACTGTTGCGGCAAGGTCTCCTGAGAAAGTTTCTTGAAGCACTCATCAAGGTCATCCGTTAATTCCGTCTCGGCATCACTCTCATTTTCCTCATCGCTTTCGTCATTTTCGAAGGCGTAGTCACTGGCATCATCTGCACTTTCTTCATCGCCTCTGTAACAGGATTTTTCACTACATGCTTCACTTGCACTTGCACCCTGTGCCGCTTCACTACCGGTGTCATCACTTTCTGGCTCGCTTTCGTTAGGGTCATCAATGCTGATGGTGTCACTTTTGTCATCAACATCCCTTTCACCTACTTCATGGTAGCTTCTGTGACAGGATTTTTCACTACCTGCTTCACTTGCACTTGCACCCTGTGCTGCTTCACTACCGGTGTCATAATTTTCTGGCTCGCTTTCGTTAGGGTCATCAATGCTGATGGTGTCACTTTTGTCATCAACATCCCTTTCACCTACTTCATGGTAGCTGCAAGAGGGATGTGCATCATTCGGAGCACTTGTAGCTGAAAAGCTGTCTGACGTAGGAAATCCAAATGCACTTCCACACGACGTGCCAGGAGAGTCTTCGGTCCGGCTGTCTGCACTCACTGGTGCACTGTTCTGCAAAACAAGAAATACAAAAAAGTATGAATATTTCCAGTGAGGTGAAGAATGTAAAACGAACAAAAAAGGCAGTGTCTAGCATTCTTTCCAGATAGAACGATAAGCAATGCTAGAGTGCCATCTGATATGGAATTTCAAGTGAACAGTGTTGAGTTCTGTAGAGACAGAATGGCAGCTGTTACAGAAGTTACATCCACAAAAAATACCAACCTAACGCTGCCTTCACAACACGCAACAGAGCTATCGTTCTTGATTTCTACCCAACCAGTAAAACTGCTTCCACTCACTGACTAGCTAAAATCGCTGTTATTAATAATTACTCTTTATTATCAAAGAATATGAGACTAACTCTAGCTTCATCTAGATGGGACTCCACTCCGTTACCTCTTCACAACATGTAAGAGCAGCCTTTTTTATTTTTACTTAACTGGCCAAACAACTTCTGCTCACAGGCTAGCCATGGTCACTGTTAATTAGGTACCATCAACTGCAGGTGATAGGACGTAATTTGTCAAGCCTAAAAAAGTATTTGGAAGTGCAATTGGTCCTGTCGAAAACACCACTGGACTGACTGGAAGTACAACTGCTTCAATGGCACCTGCCGCGGTGGCTCAGTGGCTAAGGCGTTGTGCTGCTGAGCACGAGGATGCGGGTTCAATTCCTGGCCACAGCGGCTGCTTTTCTGGTGAAGGCAAAAAGCAAAAACGCTCGTGTGTACCTGATTTTTGTGCACGTTAAAGACCTTCCCAGGTAGCACGGAAAGTCCGTTTCTTGACCGGCCAACCTATGGCTGTTCTCCGGAATGCTCGGCAAGAGGCAACGAATTGGCTGCCGTTGATAATAAAATGGACGGTACGAATCCGGCTGCCGTCACCTCGGAACGTTTTCGGCAGCCAATGCTCATATGTTGGTCGCCTTTCACTGGTTTGCCGTAACCACGGTTTCTCCCCGGCGCGGGTTGCTTATAAATTCTCTGGTAAGTCACCCGCCGCCGAGGAACGGTGCTTGCTCCCGCAACATTGATCACAAGACGTGCGGCAAGCTTGCGGCTGCCGAGTACTCTTTCTTTCTTTGATAGCCGGTCATCAAAAGATGAGCAGCACGTACCCGTCTTCCGAGCGGCCAACCTCTTTTCGCCTGCCGGAGTATAAAAGATGAACGGCTATGATGCCGTAGCCGAGTACTCGTTTTTCCTATGGCAGTTAATGTTCAAAAGTCGACAAGAAAACGTCTGGCTCCCGATCGCATTGAACCAACATTGATCACAAGACGTGCGGCAAGCTTGCGGCTGCCGAGTACTCTTTCTTTCTTTGATAGCCGGTCATCAAAAGATGAGCAGCACGTACCCGTCTTCAGAGCGGCCAACCTCTTTTCGCCTGCCGGAGTATAAAAGATGAACGGCTATGATGCCGTAGCCGAGTACTCGTTTTTCCTATGGCAGTTAATGTTCAAAAGTCGACAAGAAAACGTCTGGCTCCCGATCGCATTAATCCATTCGGAACCAATTAAGCAGGCGCGGTCATTCGGGTATGGTTGATGGGGATCAGAAGAAGGCGAGCCGTTGTCTGGCGAACGAGTACCCCTGTTCTATATATTCATTTTTATTTTATTTAGTTATTTATTTAGTACATATTGCAGGCCCAGCTAGGTTGGGTCCAAAGCAGGAGGGGCAATTAATACGTAGTATAACATCAATAATTAACAGCACATAATTTAAGTAGCAAATTGTGGCACAAATGTCAAACACGAAAAGAACAAGACATGAAACAATTCAGTATAGAAATCAAGCAACCACTAACAAGAAAACATCATTATATAAGATGTATGGTATCAGTAGACTGTAAAGAAGACAAAAGCAAGTTGTTCCAGTCTGTTATCGCACGGAGGAAGAAAGAATATTTGAAAAGGTTGGTTCTGGCAATACAGGCATTAAGTGATTTAGAGTAGCTTGGTCCACTTGTACGGCTTCACGGGGTGAAAATCTTCTCATCCGTTTAACCCTCCGTTTAAGGTGTATGACATTTCGCGTAACCCAGGGCGTTAATTTTTCAGTTTTTTTTTTTGCCGAGGTGGGAATGAAGTTATTCAGACAATGATACACATTTTTTTATTTGCCTTATATATCTGTTACCTCGATACTATTGAAATCGCTAAGCAATAAGTCAAGGTAATCAAGCACACTTTCGTCCCTTGCACGCGAAAAATCCTTTACACACAGCATTTTAGAAACAGGAACGACGCATAGTACCGAAATCACATGAAAAAATTGGCTCAGGCTTAACTCAGTATGCCTGGCTGTGCGTAGCGAGAGGTACGCGGTTAATGTATTTTTATTTAAAGTGTAACGCATTTATTTTTTTAGTCTTGATCCTTTTTATTTTTTCGTTTTGTTTTTCTTATTTCTTTTTTTCTTTTTTATTGCTTTTTGTTCCTTTGTTTTACTTTTCTTTTTTTTACATATACGATGCAACACCGGCTCCTCCTCTGACGTCGTGCGGTGCGCGGTGCGGTGCGGCCACCACGGACACTGGACACAGCGAAACGGCGAGAACGGCCAATGTAGCTCTCGCTACAAAACACACCATTTCGTGGTCAGACATACCAGGATCGACAGATACAGTATAATGTTCAATTGAACGAACAATAAGAATGAAATCAAAGACGGAAGATGAACATCAATTCGTGTTGGTTCAGTGACAATCTGTAGCATCTCATGACTAAGCATAATGTCAAATAAGTACTGAGCACGTGAACCACATACAGGACGGGGATCATTCCAGTTATTGCTGGGTAGATTAAAATATCCAGCTTTAATGATCTTATTGTCACTGTTAAACGTGTTAATATGACCGTGAAGGTTGCTCAAAAATTTAGCAGGAGAGTCTGGTGCGCGATGCACGGCAAAAAGTGACAAAGACCACTCCCAGCAGGAAAGCTTCAAGACGATGCTTTCGTGATCGTCAATCTGACACACAAGCTACGCTGATGTGCTACATTTAACCAAAACATCAATTAACGCCGCTTTTTGGTTCGACGGAAAAAAGAAAGAAAGACGGGTATTGTCTGCGACACGTACATCGCGCAGGGATATATATTCAAGCGCTGTCTGTGTGCGTATACTGACCCAATTTCTGGAAAATTGACTGCTTTGTTATGCAAGGATCAAGATGCGTCCGGTAATTAATCGCGGGGCAACTAACAGTTGTTGAAGGCCCGAATAATAATATTATTACATTTAATGTTTCCAGTCGTACGTAGCACCAAATGTTTTTTTCTTGCTAAAGTGCTTGCGTAAGCATGGTTCTAATAGGCTACATGCGCTCATAACCAAGTCAATTCTCAGACAATTTATTTTCTTTCATTGCCAGATATAGACCTCCCGGTATTTGACTCCGCATTTTTTTGCTTAAAGGGACACTGAAGTGATTTTGTCAAATTTCTGTTTGTGTCTGTATTGCATAGACCGGCTCAAATAAACATACTTTCGATCGTTTATCCAGGCCCTCAAGCAGTGTTTAATTTGTAAAGGTGGAAAGAAGAAAGTACCATGCGCTGTCTACGGCGGCCTCAACTACGGCAGTGACGCGAAATCGACATGAAATGTGACTGGGTCATATCTAAGTTCTAAAAGTTTTCAAGTCTATTTAAAAAAAAATAGAAAACATTCCCTAACCTAACAAAGTATTATTTAAAAAAAACACAGCTCTACCGGGATTCGAACCTGCATTCGTACGCCACCACACCTGCTGCCTTAAACCGTTTGACCACGAAGACAGCTTTGTGAAAGTTATTAGATAGTACAGTATATTAAGCTGAGGACTACCCTTTTATGACGTCTGCGCTGCGCATTTATCGGAATGCAATATTCCGAGCTGCGTAGCTCAGTATTTCTTGGACAAGGCTTGTGCAGCAAGCTTTCCCCTAGCCCCCACACGAACAGGTTATCACCAGCGGCTGCTCTCCTTAGGCTTGAAAAGTGATCGAAAAAGTGCGGTCGTGCTGCAGACTTGTCTGCTAGTTTACCCTGCGCAAAAAAGTGCTTCTCATACATTAATTTTACGCTTTACAATAAAGGCTTCGGCTTATTTTTTTTCCTCATTAACTTAGGCAAGCTTTATCCTACGCAAGCGTACGATTTTTTTGAACAAGCATATGCAGCTTACAACTCCAGTGAAGCGAAGTCAGCGAAGCGTCATAACGTCAAGTTATTTTGACCTCATGTACTTTACTAAGCTTAATACGCTCTAACAAAATAGAGCGACATTCATCAGGGCGCAAGTTTTGTCGCGGCTCAGTTCTCACGCTTTGCGATCGACTCCCGAGTCCTGACGACCTGCCGGCGGTAGGGTACGGCGGTTCGGCCTGTTCGGCGATCGCCGCGCTGTCGGCGCAGTGAAGCCAATCCTTCGACCATTGCCGGTCACAGGAAACGTCGTAAGAAATCGGCTAGGAGGATGCAGAAAGGAGAGCAGCACTTTCGAAATGATTTCTCTACT
Organism: Haemaphysalis longicornis; assembly: GCF_048455015.1. Classification (NCBI taxonomy): domain Eukaryota; kingdom Metazoa; phylum Arthropoda; class Arachnida; order Ixodida; family Ixodidae; genus Haemaphysalis; species Haemaphysalis longicornis. The sequence goes on from NW_027526335.1 coordinate 216,306,264, forward strand.
AAATAAATTCGCGTAAACGCACCCAGAGTGGTCGAAACATGCCCTATGGACTCCAAGCTTTAATCTGCACAAAAAAAGCTCGCAATGTTTACAAATTACTTCAGTGTCCCATCAAAGAATGGCTAATTATCAGTTCCTTATAATACCGGTCACATTTTTCTCAACCATTATTGACCCCTACCAAGTTTACAACCTGAGTACAATATCGCTTTGCGGCTCGATGATCAAATTGTTTTTAAAAAGAGATATACTTAAATCAGTTCACCATTAGAAAAGTTGTGTTCGTTAGTCTTTTCCGCAAATAAACGTTTGTTTAAAGGAAGTGTCTAGCGTTCCGTCCAGACAGAACTAAAGTGAGCAGAATGTGGAGTTCCGTTCAGACGGGCCGAAAACAGCCACATACTTCTGATCGGACGCCGTTACCGTCCTGGCTTTTGACAATGTCTCCTTAAAAAACTGCTTTTGGTATTCAGCTAACGCTTCCGGTTTTGGACGTTAAGGTCTCGGGTTCAAGTCTTGCACACTCCTTTCTTCTCCTTCTTCTTTTTTTTTATTGGGCCGTGGCTAGCGTTCTGTGATAACTTTACTTCACGCAGCTGGCTTTACAATTCCGTTTTCAAACAAGAAGTCGTATCTTCTATCTTTCCAGCCTGGCCCAGGAAATGAGAGAGGCGAGGGGAACCTTTCCAAAGCCATCTAGATAAAAATAATGCCGCAGTCATTATAGTTGGGTAAACCAGATACTCTAGGCTACTGCTGATCAAGGTTTTAAAAAAATGCCACTTCAGTAACGTGCAACCTGCGAATCGCTAAAGAAAGAAAGCAAAGGATGTAATCCGAAGACTTCCACCTATCTGAAAGGCATTGGTCTTTCCCGGGGGCTCTGCCGAGTGGGTTTGCGCTCGCATGGCTTAGTCTGGGTGGCCAGCCATGCAGTTACATTTATGTTCTGGTAAATGCTGAGTAAAAACCACCAAATGCTAAGAAAAGTAACTTTTTTACCCAACTCTGTTATAACAATTATTGGTTATAACAATGACTTTTTGATGGCACTTCAATATTGTTATAAGTGGGTTAGACTGTAATGCTTTTTTCAGGTCTAAGGCACAGTACATACGTGCAGCCCTGGCGATTATATTTTTAATGCTGGCATTTGTGGCCTACTCCCTGCCTTCTCTGCGGTATGTCTGTTCCTTTCTAGCCTCTTACATCGAGCCATCTGTGCGAGTGAAGCCTCAGGAAAAGTGGCCAGGAGGAGGTGGCAGGGAGGGTAGTGGATAGAGGGTGGTGTATGGCTACATGGAAAGGTGAAGCTCGATATGTACACGCACCCAACCGCAATTCCATGCAGCCTGCTTGGCAACCACAATAGGGGGTTTTTGAGAACACTGAGGCTAATGCGCAACGTGATGTAAAATTACCGATCAAAAGAAGAATATGTGGGTGGGAGACAGCCGTATTAAACCGTACACTATTCCCCAGTTCTCTTCCCCCCCCCCCCCCCCCACATGCGCTGTCTGCGGCTGCAGAGCGAGAGTGTGCTCCGACCGGAGCGGCAGATATTGCTGAACATAATCTATTCCCAAAAAGTTATCACGTGGTGGGGTCTGATATGCAAGAAATAAAACTCCAAATAATGAGAGGTGCCACGATTCTCCATTGATGCACGTTGATAAATGTAGCAGCAAAAACAGGGTGTTCTAAGCCAGAAGTTATTAATGCTGTATTGCTCGTTTCACTGAACTTCTTTTTTAACATGCTCTTTCTTGTGATCGCAAAGTATGAGCTCGAGGAACTCGCTCGTTTTAACGACCAAGAGGGGCTTTGTGCATTCTGATGCACTCGGCAGTGCGATTACACGTACCGCCGCTCACTGATTAAATTTTCTTGGGTTTGGCAGTGTACTTATAAATATTTGGATTTCAGATTGCAAAAAATACTAAGGTAACAACTGTACCATCAGTGTGGTTGCGAACTCAACCTTCACCTCAGAAATCCCAAACACTATAGAAATCGGCGGTAAGGTACTCGCACAATCATGACTGTATCAGGTGCTTGTATACTGTGCCAACGTCACTTGTAACTGGCTGTTTAAGTGCAATAGCACAAACAGTGATTGCCATCCCCAGTGTTCTCTTATACATTTATTTGTACCTTCAAGTAAATACATACATGTCCATTTGTTGACCTGTGTAGTATTTATTGCAGCTATTTTTCAAATTTACCCTAATGTGTGGACACTTTTATAATCTTAAAAATTTGTGGGGTTTAAAACGCACCGAAGATGTATGAGGTGCGCCGTAGTGGACTGCGGCGGATTAATTTAGACCACCTGGCGATCTTTAACGTGCGCTGAAATCTCGACACATGGGCGTTTTTTGCTTTTTGCCTCCATCTGAAAACCAGGAGGCTTTTATAAAAGGATGCAGAATTAGACTCTCCATGAAAGGTATGGCTGCATGCCGTTTAGACCAATCAAGTTGTAACTCTCACTCCAAATAATTACTTCAGCTGCTCTTGAACAACTTGCACTGTCATAAAACAAATGCACTCCTACTTCTGAAAAGCCAGGAGGAATAAAGGGCAAATGGCCTGTTTTCTACGATTTCTGCGCACAAATTCATCCTTCATCCAACAGCCATGCTTTAACTGAATAAGATAGTTAAAGCGCTGCTAGGCTCTATGGAAAGAATGTTGTCTTTGGGAGGTGTGACATAAATAGCTAGCATGCATTACAAATGTGAAAGCTACTCAAGCGCCAGTCTATTTGGTTGGCAGCTGGTGGTGTTTTCTCGTAGTAGCACCATAATGGTGCTATCTCTATACCCACAGAAACAAAGGGAAATGCAAATTTAAATTCAGTTTATTTTGCATTTTTTCTATAGATGAAAATACAGGGAAAAGGGGCACACAGATATGTTAGCTACTGACAGGGTTTTATTCGTCTTTACAAGGCAGCGAGTGCAAACAGCTGATGATTAACAGTTGGCCCAACGACAAAGAAATGTGCACAAAGAAGGCCCAGAGTGTACAACAGGACACCCGTACTTGCCAAAACACAGTACGCTATGCTGCGAACCCACATAAATATTCAACACCACTACAGGAAAACAAAAGAACGAGAACATGTCAAAAATACAAAAAAAATATGAAAGCAACTGGAGCTAATATAACTGTATAACAGAAAAACAGTACTTGTCAAATCACAGTATGCTATGCTGCAAACTTACATAATTATTCAACACCACTGCAGGAAAACGAAAGAACGAGAACATGTCAAGGATACAAAAAAATATATATATATGAAAGCAGTATGTAGCTCATAACTGTACAACAGGAAAACCGTACTTGAATAATCACAGTAACTTCGCTGCAAACTCATAGTTATTCATCACTGCAAAACGAGACGAGAATATTTCGAGGACACAAAAAAACAAAAAAAAGAAACATGACAGCAGTATGCAGCTTATAAAGGTGAACTCTTGATTTCTAAGCTAACAAAACATTTTTGTAGTTCAGTTCAGCAAACAATAAGTCCACTGATCTCAGCAAAGGGTGACTAATAGTCCCACCAAAGATACAAATGATGAAAGTCTATTGGTGGTTGGTGCGCGGGAGACGTCAGTGAGGAACTTGAAGGTGCGAGCGACTAAGGCCTTGAAGGAAACGAGAAAGCCGACTCCCTAGCAAGACAAATCAACAGCCGCAGAGAAACGGACCACTCTTACACCCTCCCTCCCTTCATGTCGCTTAATGAAAGGCTATTCACACAAAGACAAGCGAGACAGACTATACCCGAAACCGCTTCACATGTTAGATATATATGCGGATGAAGCAAGAAACCTAACATATATAGTATTGAAGAAAATTAATACAAAATTTCAGGACGCTTACAGGAACCCTGCAACACTATTTTTGACTTTTCCTTAAATCTGAAATGCTTTCAGAACATGGTGAATAACCGAATCCAGTACTAGAGAAGGGGGTCCCAAAGTACCTCAGCCAAAAATTACTGCTATAAACCCATCCGATAACTTACAAACTTGCTCAAAAGATTTTTTTCTCTTTCCCGGTCTTGGTCTTGTTTGCGCGGTATAATTATGTAATTCGAGCGATGCCTCAGCTATTGGCCAGCTTCCTTTCAGTTGCAGCAATAAACACATTCGATAGCCACTTTATCGAAAATCGCAACAAAAGCAAGGCAGAAACACGGAGGCGTATCTACTGCGACGAACAAATCACTCTGTGCTGCTCTGTTCTGGCGATAACAATAGCTTTCACAGTGCTTCCAGGCATACCCGCCATGGTGTCTCAGTGGCTGAGGCGTTGTGCTGCCAAGCTGAAGGTCGCGGCTTCGATCCCGGCCGTGGCGGCCGCTTTTCTGAGGGGGGCAAAAAACAAAAACGCCCATGTGTCGAGATTTCGGCGCACGTTAAAGATCCCAAGGTGGTCGAAATTAATCCATAGCCCTCCACTACGGCGCACCTCATAGCCCAGGTGTAGCTTCGGCGCGTGAAACCCCAAATTTCAATTTGCTTCCAGGCATGAAGAAACGAGTGAAAGCATTTACCAGAAGTCTTGCAGAGTCCCTTTAAGCTTCACCTTTAACCATAGAACATGAAGGCCCGAAAATGAGGCACTACCAGGTCTTAACATAGTGCACACCGATTCATGAGCATACAGAATGAAGGATTGGCAAGCAGGCATAGGCATTACCACGAGGGTACAGGAAGCACTTAGCCTTGATGTCGCTAAGCTTGTATACAACACTGTGTGCAGATAAACTGCTTACCATCACCACACCAAGCAAACTTGACCGGCACGGGTAAGTGTACAGGTCTTGCACAATGCGGAAGTGCCGCCCAACAATATACAGTTTTCTGTCATGGCTCAGAATGTTGTCCACAACAACAGACTCATCTGTGGTGAGCAGCACACAGTTGTCCCCTTGAGCGGTCTTGATTGTGTGCCCATGAAAAACAACCTCGGAAAACTGCCTTGCATTTATGAAAGCTGCTGGAACGGGGCCTTGCATGTGCTCACGAAAAACGGTTCTCTCAACGTTTGCTTGCCTGCTTTTGCACTTCTCTAGCTCACTCAGCCGCTTGAACACTTGGGCCAGCGGCTTGTTGCCCGAACGAACTTTTCTTTTCAAAATTCCCAAATAATTTTCGAAGGGGAAGCTTGAAAAGGAATCGAGCGGCCCAAAGGCTCGGACATCTTGGGCCAGGTGAATGAGCCCATGCACATTGTACACGTGCACCCCTACTCCATAAAGCTGCTTTGAAGCTGCCTTTTCAACGAAATACTTCAGCAGTTGGTCAGCATATGACAGAAGGTGCTCTGGGCAGTCCCTCATGCAAAGTATACGAATGGCAACATGAAGGGTCATGAAGTGGTTGTACGACTCGTCAGACAACACTCTCTTCAGTACCGACGGACATGCATAAAGAAGAAACAGCCTTGCTTCTGTGGCCTTCCACTTCTCCCCCACATGCAGTGTTCTGAGCTTTCTGCTGAAGTCACATGGAGTGTATGGGTACAGCAGAGCAATCCTGTCACTTATCATGTTTATGTGGGCGTCTGATCGCCGCACAGTCAACGGCCCGGAAGCCCAGTACTTTACAAATCTTCTTACCACACCGAGCAGCACGAGGTGCATGTAGTCAATTGGGAACTGGGTGACCATTCCCAATCCTAGTAGTTCGAATGGAGAGTCCCCAGTGTGGTGCTGCTCCTGCAGTCGAGCGACAAATGAGGCATCGTCTCGAAGAGGTGCCTGGGTGTCGGGAAATGTCAACTTGTTCTCCCATTGACCCTTCTGCGTGCACTTGTCACAGCCATAGTAGGCAGAATGGCCTTTGGTGCAGTTAACAAACACTCTGGCTGGGTAGTCGCACACAACCGCTCGCACGACCACTTGCCACTTCTTTACCAGGTATTCGACACCTTCGTTCAGTGTTTCTTGCATTTCTTGAACAAACTCGTCAAGATAGCCGGTAATGTTGGTTGGCTTCTTCTTCGCACTAAACACTCCAATGGGGAATGGTCCGCCATCTCTAGTCTCGCTCACCACTGCTAGGATTGGCCAGAGCTGCTGGTTGGAGTCGTGAAAAAGGGGTAGGCCATCAACATTCAAAGTTAAATGTAAAACATCTCCGTCAGGCACGAGCAAACCTGAGGATAGGCACTTGGTCAGTGCTGGCTTCAAGCCAAAATGAACGTATTCCCCATTGGCTAACTGCCGAATAGGGCATACCCTCGGTGTTTCCAGAAGCGTCCTGGCGTCAGTAGGGAGGTCTGGATCTTTCTCCTTCAGGATTCGGAGCAATGCATTAAGCGCTGCGTGCGAAATGTTGTGCGACGATGCCCAACCACGCAGCCTGTACGACAGGCTCGTCTTAGTGTAATCGAGAGAATCACGCTCTTCGTCGGAGCTATCTTCCGATATGTCCTCGTCTTCGGATGTATCCCCGTCCACGGATGACATGTCATCCACGCAAGGCAACGCTGTTGGATTGTGCGGAGCCTGCGGTGCTGCAACACACTCAAATACATGCACTTCATCTTCCTGAGCACTTTCAGGGCGGTAGCCACCCGAGTCATGTTCGTGGTCAAGGCCAGAGACTGATCCGGACCGGACGTAGGGCCGATGAATGTCTCTCAACTGGCTGGCGGCACGCGCTTTGGCCCATCGCAGCTCCCGTCGCCGTTCGCTCCCATTGTCGCTGGCTCGAAGCATTGGAGCTAGAAGACACACGAAGTTCACAGCTGAGGTTCAGGCAATGATTTATCCTTACCAAAATCGTCGTTCAAGTCACGGTTCAACAGTACACGTGTACACGAGCGACACGGAAGTCCCGAGGCCTGACACATGATAGACGTGAGCTCCCGCTTCGCTCACGCATCGGAGGCGATGGCTCACGAAACTCACGAAAGAGCAACAGCGCTGACTAAATTTAACTTTACACTGTACACGATAAGCGACACGGAAGATCGGAGGCCTAACACGTACAAACAGAAAGACTACGCCTGTCAGGCGTGAGCTCGCACGTTGAAATGCGCACGAAACAGCAAGTGATGATGATGATGATTAAAGGCCTCCCCTTTGAATCGGGGTGACGGCGTGCGCCATCTAGCCTATCTTAGTAGTTTGAATTTAAGTTTTGTCCCTCAACTCGGCTTTCTTTTTAATTCTGCCCTGCCACTACCCCTGGCTGGGATGTTATTTTATCGACTTCCCTGCTTTTTTTCCACCAATTCTCTAGCCGCTGCTTAGTAATACCTACTGCTGACCAGTTAATGCTTCCATCGATTGCGAAGCCCAGTGCCTCATGAAGTAGGACTTTCTCCCCAATTCTATCCGGCTGAATCTTTTGGCATCCTATTACTATGTGGTCGATTGTTTCTTTATCCCTGTCACATACAACACATGTCTCATCCTGTGACGAATATTTGCTCATGTAAGTTCGAGTTCTCAAGCAGCCAGCCCGCGCCTCAAAGAGCAGCGCACTATCTTTATTGTTGTCATAAAAGTTCTCTTTCCGGATCTCTTTTTTGCTTGCTTTGTAGATTCCCAGCGATCCCTTCTTTTCCATCCTCTCTTTCCACATGAGCTTCTCTGTTTCCTTAACTTGCTTTTTAACTGCCCACCCTTGTTTATTTGCTGCGGTCAAGGTATATTTAGTCGCCAGCTTTCGCGTCCTCTTCTGGAAACAGCGCCACAGCGCTGCTTCAGTCATAGAGAAAGAAATAATTTTTTTATTTCTCTATGCTTCAGTCTCGTTTCTTTTCTTTTTTTTTCTACCACATCTAAGCCAGTTCGATTAGTTCTAAATGATAGAAATTTAAAGCGGGGAAAATAAGTTTTAAAATAATGTGTACAGTATTAATTATCGAAACAGCAATTCATGAGACGAGCGCTGGCCCGTCAGGCTGCCGTTTTTGTTAGAGTCGCTTGTGATTGATGAGATTGACTATATTTGCTTAAACTCGGTAGACGTGGCGAACGGCAGAACTGAAACGCCGCCCCCACTTCTGACACCATGACCATGTGTCCAGACAAGCAGCTGGGAAGGAAAGAGGCTTTATTGAACAACGCGCACGTATTGCGCAACGCGCACGCAAAGTCCT